>NC_064408.1:93872500-94472500 GCF_023375975.1 Astyanax mexicanus
CTATTTTCTGGAGCCCGGGTCGGATTTACGGGCGGGCCTCGGGTCATGTCGGGTTCGGGCAGAGAATCTAAGCTCTAGAGAGCTTGGACTCCGGAGAGCAATCTCCAGCTACAAAAAAACGCCAGCGGGCATCTAAAGTTTGGGATCATTTCACGCAAAAGGGCAACAATGTGGTCCTCTGCCATACGTGCAAAAGGAGCACTTCCAGGAGCACTATGTCAACAGGGTCACACAGTAAGTTACCGTTTACATCAGGGTCTCCGCGGGTGTCCTTAAAAAGACTTAAGGCTGTCTACCAAAGGTTTTAAACCTGCCACAGGCAGAAATTATACATTTTTGGTTTATATTTGTGCATGGCATTTCGCAGTTTCCAGAAACAGTAGCATTATTCATAAGTTCAGGTGTTTAGCTAAGCTAGCTGCCTTAAGTTATTTTAGCTAGCGCCGTCGGCGCTGCGGTGTCACACCGTTTTCTGTCACCGCCGGAATTTTGTGACCAGTGCTCACGGTTATGAGCGTTCATTGGCAAAACGGAAGCTTTCTATACCTACACCTTACCCTCAGCCCTAAACTGAACCGTTTTGGCCAGTCGGGGTAAACATTAGAAACGAACACGTTTCGAATCGGCCAGTGCACCGGTCTGCTGAGAACTACTTGCCAGTGGTCACAAAATCTAGCGGTCACAGAAAACAGTGCAACACACGGTTGTGGTGTATGGGAGCTTATCCATTTTTAGCGTTATAGATCTAAACAACGTGCTGTACATGTAAGGGATTATAAGTGTGGGGTTTGGTTTAGTAGGCTTGTGTTGTTGTTGTTGTTGTTGTTATTATATATAAATATAGTAATTTATCGTTTGCTTTAAAACGTAAAATAATTATTTAAATATGTTTCTCAATGAATAGATTAGTCGACTAATCGAAAAAAATAATCGTTAGAATAATCGTTTAAAAAATAATCGTTAGGGACAGCCCTATATGACATATGACTATCAAGTATCTATACCAAAATTCTTGCTTATGTGAACCAGTCTGTGTACTATGTTCCCGAAAGGAACTATAATTGACCCATTTCAAATGTACACTGTATAATTATGCATATACAACGTTACCATGAGTACTTGAAACTTGAGTACTTAGCCCTACCCCTCTGTTGTGCATGAACACGTTTAGAGGTCGGGTGTCCCAATTGTTGTAGAGATTTTTCAGAGGCACACTCAAAACAGAGAGGTATGAGAATCACTGGTAAGATGGCAGTACAAGTGATCAAAGAAATCCACCCATTTTAATAATTTCCTTGTTAAAGGAAATACGATAACCATTATATTACCATAGTTAAATGTGTAGTTTCAATGTTTGATGGCCATTTTCTTCATAACAAGGGTAAAAAAAAAAAGTTAGTTAGAAACTTAGATTCTGGCTAGCTAGCTCACTTTACTGTTCTGCCTTAAATGATGCAACAGACAGCAGAGTCTGCAGAATTTAAGGTGGAAGAGAAAAATAAAATAAAATAAAAGCTGATAAAAGCTCATTTCACCTTCCCATCACAGAAGAATTGCTACACCACCTGCCCCCTTTCAATGGGAAGGGTTACACTCGAAAACTACGGGAAGGGGTACAAATTAGAAATGGGATTGGGCCAAAGTGAGTGTTAATGAATATCACAGAATGTGACACAGAGAGCCACACTAACATATACACAAGCGTGTATGTATGCTTTACAAGCAGCTCTGTTTACGGACAGCTTTATTATTTTACTGCCGGAAGATGTAACTTCATTTTCACTGGACAGCTGTCCTGGTGGCCAACACTGGAATTTAATTAAGCGATGATTCTGACATCTGCTTCCGCACAGGTCCATCATTAGTCAAACGACCACCTCCCCATAAAAACACAGAGAACCACAATGTGCACTAGCTGTCTGTCTACAGTAGGGCTGCAGCTATCGATTATTTTAGTAATCGAGTACTCTACTGAAAAATCAATTTGATTAATAGAGTAATCTGTAAAACAAAATAAAAGCTTTCATAAAATGAGAAATTTTACTTAATAATGAATGACCAATTGGTTTTTTTTTTTTTTATTTACAGCATACATTTCCACATTGCAAACACAAATAGAAATAAATAAAACACAAAATAGACATAAATACCATAAGTAATAATTTAATAATTAATAATTTAACTAATTAAGTTAAGTTTAAGGATTTCTTGTAAGTAACAAATATAGGGCATTAATCAATAATAAAGGCATAAACATTGGCTTTATGTTGTGCATCTTAGCTAAATGACATACAGTAAGTTCATGGCCAGCTAACTTTAACATGTATTTATTGTTTATATTCTAAACTCCACGGCGCTGTGTTTACTGACTACAAAAAGCCTGTATTAAGTCTAGAACTTGTCTATGTTTTAATAAACTAACCACACACACACACATTATACTGTATTAATAATAATCAGCACTCCACAGCACTGTCGTTATGTTAAGGTACATTAATGTTAATCTCATTTATTTGTTTTAAGTTAAATTAACCTGCTCTTCGCTCTAAAAAACCTCCGCCCCTCCACTTCCTGCTTCCTGTGTGTGGGTGACGTAGCGCTAAGCGCTTTTTCACATTAAAAGTTCCGTGCTCTGCGTGTTAAAATTAATTAAATGATTACTTGAGGCACAGAAAATGAATCGATCCATTTTTTAAACCGGGTAACTCAAATTACTCGAGTAATTGTTTCACCGCTAGTCTATAGTGCTCAACAACACCACAGAATTACATCACTGACCATCTGACCTAAGTAGGACGCCTCCAACATAGGTCGCCCTGCATGATCCCCTGTGGTGTGTGTACAGTGTGTATCCTGTGTGTACAGTACAGTTTGTGTGTGTTTAAATGAGAGAAACACCCTGAACGAAAAAGACAAAACCCAGGCAAATATCTGCAATCCCTGCGAGGAGCTGCAGTCAAATGAAGCACAGTGGCCCTCAGACTGCAGTGGTGAACCTGCACAGCCCCACACACTCCATCAAGCAGTTCTTTGAAGATGACACGAGATACTTCCCACCAACGCACTGCACAATTCAGCTGACATGTAAATAGCATGTTGTCATCTTCATATCAAAAAGTGGTTATTCTTATTTTATTTATTTATTTACACAAAGTAAAAATATCTGCATGCGGCTGTGTTGAACATGGTACAGACCAGCGCAGATACACTATGTCTGTCAAAATATACAAGAAATAAAGAAAGAAAGGTCGAAAATATCAAAAGAGAGCTAGATATTTTTTTCTTCCAGCAGGCAAAAATATGTTTCAATAAATTACAGTTCGTTTTTTAGATAAGGATTCTAAAATTACAAAAAATATCATTGTGTGAACCTTGAAAATAAAGGTTTAAAATATAAGTTTGTGGGTGGAGAAAGAAGCTTCATGAAAAGGCTGATGTGAATGTTTTTGACTGAATCACAAATACCCTCTTACTCCCTATATAGTAAACTATAAGACGTTAATAGAGCTAGCCCTGAGTATTAGATTTCAACATATATAAAATGTACAGTAAATACTGCTCTATTACAAATACATAATGTACTGTTTAGACTTTGAATCCATAATTTTGTGACCTGCACAGAACACTACATAGGGAGCAGTGTCCAATTTGGGATTAGACCTCTCTGTTTTCTTGCTTCTTTGAGAAGTGCTGATGTCTCTCTGTCTCTCTCTCTCTCTGTCTCTCTCTCTCTGTCTCTCTCTCTCTCTCCCTCTCTCTCTCTCTCTTTGGGGTAATATCATTGTATGTAGGGCTAGGATGCCCATTCAAGCATTTCTGTCTCTGTGCAGAAGGAAAGAGAAGCTTATATCAGTTAGATCTCTGTGTATATTATGATAATGATGATCCCAATGACTCAGCATGTTAACAAGCTAATCTGTTAGCTAATACAACCATAGCTGTGGATAGTTTTTTCCTCCAAATATGTTTAACTGTCCAATGAGCCTTCACCGTCCCAGCAATGGTAGCTTTATGCAGTATATACTGTCTCAGCATGAGAGTGGAAACTGGAAATACTGAATTTAAGTGGCAAATTGAGCAGATAATTAGGTGTAATATTTTTTTACCATCCCCTAAACCTAGCCAATTGTTATTAAGGCTATATTTATGCAAACTTTTTACAATTTACAGAAATCTATTTGTGCACGTGCGCACATGCTGAAAGTGTATTGTTCAGCCCTAATTAGAATAAATATCATTTAAAGCAACAAGTACCCTAATCTGAATTCAGATTTAAAATTGAATTTTATTGAAAGGATAGCCTTTGATAGTTGCTATATGGATATGAACTGCAGGAGACCACCCACCTCCCCTCATCCCCCTCCTGTTGGTCTGCATGCCAACACAAGGCTTCAATTCTGCAGCTCTGGCTGCTCTCCAACACCAACATTAAGAGACAGAACATTAGAGTAAAGTCACTGGCAGACTGACAGAATGGGTGGTAGTGCTAAAATTCAACATTGCAAAATTTTTAAATTATATTTCAGCAATTACATTTGCTTAAAGGGGAGATTTAAAAGTTTCTTACCAAATAATTAGCATAATTTAATAACAGTGATGTAAAAATTAAAAGTTATTCAGAGCTTGATATTTCTGATGATGGCGGCAACTAGGGGTTGACCGCAACACAAAAGAACATACAGGTTCCTTTTGAATTTTATTATACTCTAAATGTCCAAATGTTCTTGAAGTTGCACCCACTGCTGATACCCACAGCTTGTTTAGTTTCTATAGAGAAGAATTTCCAACAGAATAGGACCCTCTGATGAGGATAAATATGATGACTCTATTGGTAGCATAATGCCTAATTTAAGGCGTGGCCTAGAGGATGAGCTGTGCAATATGACCTTAAATCAATGCAACAATTAATACCTAAATAACTGGTCATTTATTATTTTAATCCATGACTGACAGATTTTTTTTTGGCACAAGCTGCTGGAGTTGTTCAGTTCAGTTGTTCAGTGTTTGAGGTCTCCTCTATGTAACTTCCACATTCCAAGGATTTACAGGGCAGAGTCATGTGACTACACACACACACACACAGTAGTATGTTTTTATGGGGGCAGCACATGAACACACAGAAGGGGAGAAACTATAAACTGAATAAATGTTAAAAAAAAAGACTTTAATACACTGATATCGGTTAGAGGTTCTGAATATCAGTTTCTATTGATTTTTTATTGATCAATTTATTGTCCAGGTCTAGCAAAAGGTACTAACAGGCTTGTTGGGAAAAACAAATCAACAGACAACAGATAAATTGCAGCCCTAGATAAGATGGGTTAGTAATGACCCAACATCCTGACTTTTAATCATGCTCTTGCTATCGAATCCTCACAGCAATGCTCTAAAACCTAGCAGATACAGTTACTTCAACAATGTAGGCAGCAGGATAAACACTTTTAATATCCTTGATTTCAGAAGAAACAACTAATAAATGTACCCTAATATTTAGGGCTGCAACTAATTATTTTGGGAGTCAACCAGTCTGATTATTTTTAATCGATTAGTCAGTGATTATTTCTGCCATGTCCACTATCTCTTAAAACTCAGAAACAGCTGAACATAAGCTTTAAAAGCCATTTAAATGTCAAGATGATGTTTAAACCTTGACAGTACTGATAGTAGGGAAATGTGTAATCAGCAGACAGCTCTTGTCATCATCACATGTCAAAAGTCTGTGGACATTTGGCTTTAAATTGAGCATGTCCTTCTCTTTGTTGACTTGTAAAAACGACAGCATTTAAGGGGTCAAAACAAGAATAGAACCTACCCTGGAACTAACCAATCAGAGCACTTGATACAAAGGCCCAACCCAATTTCACACCTTGGCCTTACCACTTAACCTTTACCCCTTTCCCTTGTAATTCTGTTCCAAAGGGAGGGTTAAACTCGAAAACAAGGGGTAGTGGAACAAAAGAGGAATAGGATTGGGACAAAAAGGGTTTAATATAGTAAGTATATACTAGATGTAAAAAAATACTAAAGAGATCACTTTGGTCAGGTACTGAAGCGGAATGATCTAAAGCAGTATTTCTCACTCAGTCTAGGTCCAAGAAGCCCACTGCACTGCACATTTTAGTGTTCCTCATTTTTAAATCACTGATTGGCTGTTAATAACCTAATAAGCAATATCAGGCACATTGAGAGCGGAAAAGACACTAAAAAGTGCAGGACGGAGTTTAAGAATTGAGAAACATTTATGGTTTAGAGATATGGCACTCTACTGACACAACTACATGCTATTAGATGGTGTTCGTTCAATCCAAACAATGCACTTCTATTGTTCCAAAGCAATAGAAATTATTGTTTATGGAAACTAAAGTGCTTCTTCTATGGCATTGCTTAAAAAAAGTTAATATTTTACATTCAAAGATTTTTTTCAAATATTGGATCATTTATGATTTATTTGGTTCAAACCCCCAACTGTATTTAGATCCCTCTGTTCTAATCCTATATTAACAGTACAACTTCCCTTCACTTAAATTTTATGTATATGGTGGTGTGTTTTTATGTTGAGAGGTTTTCTAAGATTTGAAACGACCATTAAAGACATTTTCTGTAGTAAATCTTAACATGATCAGGATGCATCATCAGATATTAAGGAAACATACAGAGTTCAAGCATTTGCAGCTTTTTTCAGCAGAGCTTCAGCCAGCATTTTCTTTTTTGAACTGTGCAGTACATCACAGTAATCTGCCCACTGCTATTCCCCCAGTGCTATTTCCACAACCCAGGTTGCCAGGTATAGACAACCATATGTAAACAATGTACTGTGGCAATGGAAACAGGCGAACTGGCTGAACTACTTTTCAGCTGAACAGGTAATCTTTAAGCTTCATGAAGGTTTGTTAACTATAGCAAGTTAATCATCCATAACCACTAGCATAGCAGATATTGCAATATATTGCCTTGCTGACAGTACACCATAATATATGAAACATATTCTCTGTATCAATACTACACTGTACAATGCTTGCTGGTTTGTGTGGGGTGTTTTTCATGTCAATGCCAATTATGTGATATTCTGAGCTTGCCCACATGCAGCACATACATAATGTGTCCAAATGTATCCAGACACCACTCCTAAAAAGCAAAATCATCTGATTTAAGCTGCACCCATTCAATTACACAAACACAGCTTATATGTTATCCATAGAAAAGCCCTGTCAGTAAAATGGATTAAGCCACACATGAGCTTAAGGCTGCCCAGCATCAGCCAGAGGGGTATAAAGACTTCGTATCTTGGCTGTGTAAGAGTGGAACCTGTGTTCTTTCACACAATATCTTTGATATAAGTCGGAATGATGCAGAACTAAGCATTGTACACTGGTAACTTAATATCTCAAGTGTCATAATGCAAGAAAACACTCACAACATCTAGTTTAAAGCCTTCTTAGAAGAATGGAGGCTGTTATAGCAGCTAAAGGGGAACAAACTACCACATCACACTGGTCCTAATATTAATGATGAAATGTGTGACATATAAATAAGTGACATATTCTCTTCTCCTCATCCTCAGCCCGCATTGCTATCAGAGCTCTGGGCTTTCGGATTTGTGAGCAACAGAGGGTGGACAGTGAATTTCTCACATGGCTAAATGTGAAATGTCTTCTTTAAGCTCCTCAGAAGCTTCCGAGACGGTGTGGTTCTGCATGTGGTTTTGCTGATCGAATCGGGACAAACGCAGGCGGCTGTCTCTCTTTTTTTTCCTTTTCTGCCCAAAGGAAAAAAAAAAAGACGGAGCACAGACAAATAAACTGATTTCACCTGGATGTACGAATGGCACTTTACAGGGGCGCCGTTTTATCTCCAGAGTTAATTCAATAAGCAGCCCGTGTGGCAGCCCGGAGAGGCACCTGCATTCAGAAGTGTTCTGGGCTGTACATCAATTAGGCAACGAGCAGCCGTGGCGCCAACAGCGGAAAGCTTTGGCAAAAACATACACACTCGTGCACGTCTGCTACGGCTCCATCTTTGGGGACAGATAAACAGCAGGTTGCTGCAAAAATCTGCCGCAAAGCACACCAAGCGAGGAGCAGCAGTGGAAGCGGTAAACTCTTCTAGGAGACACAAAATGAAATATGTAAAACATATACAATATTTCGTAAATTTTATTCTGGGGTGAATGAAGTGGACAAAAAACAAGTGATGTCTGATATCCTGATATTGATGTGAAATGAGATAAATTACTTAAAGCTCCTCAAAGGTTTTCCAGCACTTCGCTTGGTTGCAATAAATTTTTCGGGTATAAGAAAAGTACGGTGAAATGTTCACAGTGGACCTGTATCCCATTCTGCATGTGTGCAATGCAATTTGGGTTTGCTGTTATTCACAATTACCATCATTGCAGCTCTCAAAATTGTACTATAACAATAACTTTAGAAATATGATGAATCAGACAGCCCTACAAAATAAACATTAAGCCTCAGAAAACAAAAGGAGGCCGCACAATTAAATCTAATATCACATATTTTAAAGGGTTCAGTGCATCCACGTTTACCTTTATTACAGCTTCCATTCTTTTCAGAAGAATCATCCAAGATCTCCAAAACATATACAATGATGCTGAGGTCTGGATTCTGTGGAGTTCAATCCATTGCTGCTCTCAGAACAGCAGCAGCTTCAGCCATTTGATTTGTCTGTGTCTTTTCTCTGCACTAAAGGCCTTAGTTTTTGTCGTTTATAGCATTTTATCAATTTACAATACTTTTACTTTAGTACTTTTACACTGTTACTTGAGTAAAAAGCTTAAGTTGATACTTGAGTTGAAGTATTGTTAAACACTAGTATCTGTACTGTAAACAATGGTTTCTCATCAAATTGCTCTGATCAGAAAACAGAGCAGGACACTATGACTATTTTATTACATTGTAATAAATTGTGTTACTGCGATGCACAATATATATTTTTGAGTAGGGCTGGGGCGACGCGTCGACATAATCGACGTCATCGATTACGAAAATACATCGATTTGCATAACGCGCGTCGGCGCGTCGTAAACATGGCGGTGCCTGTGGAGAGCATGGACTCCGGAGAGCGATCTCCAGCTACAAAAAAACGCCAGCGGGCATCTAAAGTTTGGGAGCATTTCACGCAAAAGGGCAACAATGTGGTCCTCTGCCATATGTGCAAAATGGGGATGGTCTATCACAGTAGCACAACTGCTATGCAGGAGCACTTGAAGTGCAAACATCCAGGAGCACTATGTCAACAGAGTCACACAGTAAGTTACCGTTTACATCAGGGTCTCCGCGGGTGTCCTTAAAAAGACTTAAGGCTGTCTACCAAAGGTTTTAAACCTGCCACAGGCAGAAATTATACAGTTTTGGTTTATATTTGTGCATGGCATTTTGCAGTTTCCAGAAACAGTAGCATTATTCATAAGTTCAGGTGTTTAGCTAAGCTAGCTGCCTTAAGTTATTTTAGCTAGAGCCGTCGGCGCTGCGGTGTTACACCGTTTTCTGTCACCGTCGGAATTTTGTGACCAGTGCTCACGATTATGAGCGTTCATTGGCAAAACAGAAGCTTTCTATACCTACACCTTACCCTCAGCCCTAAACTTAACTGTTTTGGCCAGTCGGGGTAAACATTAGAAACGAACACGTTTCGAATCGGCCAGTGCACCGGTCTGCTGAGAACTACTTGCCAGTGGTCACAAAATCTAGCGGTCACAGAAAACAACACACGGAGGTGGTGTACGGGAGCTTATCCATTTTTAGCGTAATAGATCTAAACAACGTGCTGTACATGTAAGTGATTATAAGTGTGGGGTTTGGTTTAGTAGGCTTGTGTTGTTGTTGTTGTTGTTGTTGTTATTATATATAAATATAGTAATTTATCGTTTGCTTTAAAACGTAAAATAATAGTTATTTAAATATGTTTCTCAATAAATAGATTAGTCGACTAATCGAAAAAAATAATCGTTAGAATAATCGTTTAAAAAATAATCGTTAGGGACAGCCCTATTTTTGAGTACATTGTGGATATAGTCACTGCTTTAAAATCCCAGGAAAACTGCGCAATTCACTACAAAGAGTATAAATAATCATGTTCCATGAAATGAAGTGCAGCAAAATTAGAATATAGATGCTTTCAGTGACAGTTGAACTTGATTTTCTCCTCTCACTAAAACTACAACCAGTTTGAACCAGTAACAATTTAAAAAAAATGTTCCATCCAATCTCTTCGGAAATACCTTCTCACATATGAAGAACATCCACTTAATGGCAGTTCTCTTTGGAAATAAAATAATTAAAAAAAGATAGGATAAACAGTCTCTGACTTTTAAACAGCGCTGATCCGAGATGATCAATTCTAACAATTCAAAGCTGATGAACTTGGATTACCATTTTCAGATCAATGCGTTTTTTTAACACTCACACACACACAAAGCCACGGCTCAGCAAGAGCAGCCTAGCTTTCCGCCTCTGAAACAAATCAAATACCAGCAACTCAATCAGAGCATGAGTGATAAGGATCTGGTAGGAAACACAAAGCTGGGGTTTAGTCTTCTGTGCTGCCTTCCAGCCACATCTACCCTCTTCTCTCTCTCTCTCCCTCCCTCTTGCTTATTCTCTCTCTTTGTATGGAGTCATTCTGCAGTAAGGCTAGAAGCCAGGGCTTGAGCTTTACCCAATACTGCTTTCATCAGGCTGCCATGCCTGCACTCCTCCTCAGACCACTGAATACTCCATAATCCCCCCCAATCCATCTCAGTCTCCTCCACAGATGAGCACATGCAGAGCAAAAGGCCAGGCTCTGGTCATTCACCTGCAGAGCTGGCGGATGCAGAAAAGGTTAAAACCAAGGTCATCGTTAATTTAATAATAATAGTCCTGACTTGATGACATTGGTTTAAAAATAGGCAAAACCAATAAAACAAATAAATTCAGTTCAACCGCTTCAACAGTAGTACTTACTACCATACTCCTCTCCTAAGTGAGGTACTCACATCCACTCTGGCTAACAAGCAGCACTGCAAAACATGGCTCTGTTCCAAACCGAGCAAAGGCTGCAGTCTGAGTGAGTGCACTGCATTCTGTGGTGTTCCCTTAGGGGAGGGAAACTTATGCACTGATTTAATTGGACATTCCACAAAGCAGTCCCAAAGCAGGCAGAGTGTTCGTGCTCTCCTGCAAGCACGCTGAGGCACGTGATGAGAGAGGCAGAGGTGCAGGGCTGGTGGCTCTTAAGATTTCAGTTTTCAGTGCTTTGAATCTCTGATCTCTGCCTATGCTTTTGCTTGAACATTTTTATGTCTGAAAAAAGTCTGAAAAGCTCTGATAATTATTTTTTCGATTAGTCTATTAGTCAATGATTATTTGACATGTCTTCTGTCTCTAAAAACGATAGAAACATGAGCTGAACATGAGATTTAAAAGGCAGTTACATTTCTAGATGTTGTTTAAACATGAAAAGTACTGATATTTAGCAAGTTAATATGTAATTTGTTGTGTTTTGGGCACCTCTAAAAACACAGACTAAGTTAAGTGTAACCTGTATGAGTGAGGCATTTAGCAATCTCCAAATGCGTTTCTGTCCCCAGAAATTATGTACTGTTTCAAATTAACAATTGGTCAATAATAAAATTGGTAATTGACAAATTTAAATAATCAACATTGTCAATTAATCAAATATATTGATTAATCACTGCAGCCCTAATATCTCATACACAATACTATAAGAATTGATTCTGATTTCAAAATTACTACAACTGAATCAACACATTTCCACTGATATGCTACAAATTTTTGATGCATGTTCAGTAGTTTACACATGTTCTTCCTGTTTCACCTCTATTGGTGACTAACAGCACAGCACCATCCGAGAAGATTAGCTAACATGCTAAAAGCTAACACCAAAGTACTAACCATGTTTCAGCTAAATGAAGCTCAAACCTCACACGTTTTGAAGATAAAGGTTCAACCGTACATATACAGTCAAGGGTCTGGTCTTAGGAGTGTATTGAGGCACAACTCGCAGACTCTTATGTCAAGGTTTAGAGGCTTTGCCTTTGATTTAAGCAGAGAACACTGCTAAACTACAGTTGACTTGTGTTTTTCCCCCACCCATTTTCAGGATATTCATAAAAACCTGCCTGTGCTTATTTTAATATTTTAATACTGCAGTATAGTTCAGTAATACACCTTTCCGGTGCAGCTTGGACACATCATCAGTGATGAACCCTGGGTCATAGGGTGTTTCGGGTCTTAAATCATCAGACACCCTCACCTGGGCGACCCAACCGAGGGTGATCAATCCCCGGTTTGTGTCCAAGCAGCGCACTACTCCATCCATCTCTCCTCTTGATCCACAATATATACACAGTATAACCATTATACAACCCAACCCTTATTGCAGTGATTTCTCTAATTTTAGCATTTTACAGCATCGGGTGCTTTCTTGGTATCTCTGCTGGGAGATAAAAATGTTAAATGTTTATTACTTTTTCTTTGAGAAGATTCATGTAATAAATAAATATATGGTATTAACTACATGCAGTTATGAAAAAAAAAAGAAAATCTGTGAAAATAAAACATGTTCATTACTTGGTATTTTGCCTTTGGACATGTTTTATTTACTTTGGACATTTTATTTATTTTATCCCTAACCTAAACAATCTGTTCTGACAGAGTTAAAAAAAACTGATTTAAAACATCAATGAAATCTAAACGTATGTTGACCAATGCATTTTTAATTTATTCTATCTGAAGATGGAGATTAACTTGTGATAAAGTGAAAAATATAGAATATTAAAAAATATATAAATTCAGTAAAAAAAAAAAAAAAAAAAGCAAAATCTAGGATGAACTGTAATGACCTGAACGAAATTCTTCGGTTTGGAGATTTGGAGATCTGAATACAAGCCCTGCCAATATATATAGATAGCAGATAGCATTTGGTAGCACTGGCATTAAAAGGCATTGAAAAGGAACTGAGATTTGTGGTGCTTTTTGAGATTCGTGGTGTTTTTTGTCCAGCATTTTATTGGTGGGGGGGGGGGGGGGTTGGGGGGGGGTTGTGGGGAGTCCCAAACCTCTCTCTGTCCACAGTCAGGCCAATCAGATCCACCGTGCCGGCTCTGCTTAGCCAGAAGAGAGTAGTGGAGACGTCTCCCACACTGCTATTACCATTTCAAAGAGTGGGTAATGCAGGCCTCCCCCTCACCACGGCGGCACAGACCTGACACAGACCCAAAACACTGAACTGCAGCTTCAGTTTCCACAGAACTGCCTCATCTGCCAGCAAACTACAGGAAACACAAATTTCAAATTGATTTTATTTTGTAGAATACATTTTAGAAATGTTAGTGTCAGCATATGAAGATCTGTGCATTAAAAAGTCCCATATCTGCACATCCCTTATAACCTCTGCTATATGAATATATATGAATGATTTGATCATTATCTTGCTTAAAGCATCAGAGCTCCAGTGCACGCAATCTGGGCCATCTTTGAGCAAAGCGAGTAAAAGGAAATGCTGAGTCAGTCTCCCACAACCATTCCCCATCATTCTTTAGACATTTTCACATTACGTTTATTTCATTTAGCAGAATTTATCATTAAACAGGTCTGATATTTGGGATTTCCATGCTCTAATAACCCCACATACACCTGTTCCAACTCATAAAGCTAGGTGATAGGTGACTGGCAGCAGGTGTGTTTGAGCAGGATAAACAGTCAACACTGCAGAGCTGAGGGCCTTTAGGACCAGACACCCGGGTAACCAAACAGGGGGAAAAGGGAGTTCAGCTCAGCTGGCAGAGTAACATCAGTTTCATGATATGATGTGCATTATAATACAAGTGTGTTTCTGCATGTAAACCCGTTAGAACATTCAAATAAATCCAAAGGTATAAAACAAATAGTCAGATTTAGGACCATCACAATTATTTATTTTGGCAATATACTAGGGGTGGGAATCGTTTACTATCTCACGATTCGATTCGATTCCGATTTTGGGGGCCACGATTCGATTCAAAATCGATTTTTGATTCAAAACGATTTGAATTATAAAAATTTCTGCTTCTGGCTTATGAATCTTATTGAAAAAAAACCCTCCATAATATACACTGGTCCTGGAGCAGGTAATGTGTTACAAAAACAATAAAATGTGCAGGAATGTGGGTCCTCAGTGACAGAGGAATCACTGGGATATCACAATGACGTTAATGAACAATAAATAAATAATAAATAACACTGCTTTATTACCAGGCTACTAGCGGTGGTGTGTAGGTGACGCTGCTGGGCTGATGTGATGATAGCAGTGGAGCGCTAAAGTTCAGGAGCAGCTGCTGATTAACTAGTTAATTTAAGGTCGTTGTATTTCTTCAGAAAGGGGGCAGGAGGTGGAGAAATTAATTCATATGGTCCATTCCTTAATTCCTCTGTGATGAGGAGCTGAAATTAGCTCTGATTAGCTTATTGTATTTTTCCGTTCCGCCTTAAATGCTGCAGCCCGCTGCCACCTGTAGCGTTATTTAAGGTGGAACTGGAAAGTTAGCTAGTTAGCTAGCTAACAGTTACTGAAACTAACTACTAGCGATCTTTTTTATGCTTGTTATGAAGCATTCTGCCATAAAACATTAAAACTACACGTTAATCTAATGTAATATAGTGCTTGTTCTGCCATCTTACCGGTGATTCTCAAACACCTACGCTCTGTGTGTGTCTGGAAGATCTCCGTTTGAAAGGACAAGCGCTATCCCCAGGGTTGCCAGGTCCAACAAAAATACCCAGCCCAAAATCAGTCTAAAACCCGCCCCTCAGAATCGATTTTGGGACATTTTAAATCGATTCTGAATCGTAGTAAATGAGAATCAAGATTCTTATGTGAATCGATTTTTTGGCACACCTCTACAATATACAGTCCCAGAATTAGTTCCAATTAATTATATAATTTTTAAAACTCTTTTATGCCACACATATACAGCAATGCCTAGATTATAATGCAATCACACTTTTTTTAAAAGGCAGTGAATTTGAGAATATTTGAATTGGAACATAAAAATGTTATAATATGCCTAATAAATAAAACATAAGTAAAACAAAAAAAAGGCATTACATTTGAAAATATTTGAATTGGAACATAAAAATGTTATAATATGCCTAATAAATAAAACATAAGTAAAACAAACAAAAAAAAAAAAACACTGACACTGTTAATGTTAAAGGCCTCAGGTTTAATTTGTTCCACATTATCGATATATGGCGTCAATTATCGATATTTAATCATTATTATAATAAATACATAAATCCTGGTATTTGCTTATTTAGTAGTGTTAAGATATTGTAGAAAATGATCCTGTTGTATACAGAGTACCACAGAATCACGAAGCTTGTAATATCATGTTTATTATGAGCAGCATATTTTGATAATATCGTATCGTAACAACTTATGGGCAATATGGAGGTCAGCAACAATTGCTCGGCCTAGTCAGAATGTGCTGCTGGTTAGTGAAATTACTGATATGTTAATGGTTTATACTTTACGCATCATTAAAAGCTGCAGCCTTCCGCACAAGTCCTTATATTACGTAAAATATCTCAGAATTTTTATAACAATGTGGGTGTGTGGTTGTGGCCACTAGGCAAGACAAAAAACTTTTGGGGGCAGAAATCAGGAAGTAAAGGCACTTTAGATTCGTGCCACAAATGAGCACAAACGAATGTCTTCACACAGAACTTGATGTGAACAGTATAAACCATCCTTTTACACGTGACTTGCATTGCTGTGTGTTCTTAAATAATAGGCCTATGCTTCTTCAGTGTTGCACTGTTCATTAACATCACTCTGAACATATTTTAGTCATTAAAAGCTCAGTTTTAACTCTTTATTTACTAAAATGTCGTTTTTGAAATCAGGCTCAGGCTCATAAAGATGTTTATGAGGCGGACCAGGTCGTGTTTGTACAGACTGCAAACGATTTTTGGGCGTGATCTAAGCCCTATTGTGCATACAGGCACCAAACTGGACAGGATATACAAGTGTGTTACACTCCACAGAATTCCTTAAACCTCAGGGAAAGCAACACAATGACATAAGGTAAAATCATGACATGTCTGATGAAAATACACTGTATTAGGTGGGGCAGGAACTGAACATGTTGAAATCATTGCCTACAAATTTCAGGGCCTTTCCAGCAACCTCAAGGTTTATTCCCACAAGGCCATGCAGCTGTTCTGGTCAGAGAGAGGGGTTACTCTGTGTTAAATCATAATTTGTTGCAGTAAACATGTTTTGAGCTAATATAGTATGGTATATATATATATGGAAAAATAATTATATAATATCTTAAAATTTTATGTTTGATGCAACACGTTTTTTTGAAACTGTTTTAAACTTATAATTTGTTTCATTACGTGTTTCAAGTGGGGTTGTTTTTGTTTTGTTATTAATAAGTTTAGCTGATCCCGATGGATCTGGACATGCTTTATATTACATGACATATTAGACTAGTGAAAAATGACCATAATCATACACTTGTTTGAGCATGAATGGGGTGGGTTAGCTCAGTTATCTTTAACAGACTTGTCCATATTCTTTCTCACACTATAATCCAGAATAAACTAAATCTGGCAAAAGTCAGGTTTCAAGTGTTTTTCTACAAAGTGAAAGATTTACACATAACATTAGAGAGCAGTCAGTTGTCAATTTAACTGTCTAGACATCAATCAGTCTTTTTTTATCATACTATTAGAACTCAACTAAATATGTTCAACCACTGACCACTGGTTCCTGTTGAGTCAGTTCTGAGCAGTACACGGAAGTGCAGGAAAATGTGGAAACTGATAGTGACACACAGATGCATCAGACAGAGATTAGGTGTAAAAGCGCTGAAATCTTCCTTTAAGGATGTCTGGACCTGTTGAGCCAGACAGAAACCTGCAGGTATTTCAACACTCCTCCAATCTTCCCCTTACAGAGGGATATATCTCCTTCACTCCAAGGCTTATTCACCACAACAGCACTAACTGCAAAACCACCTGCCCCCAAACTGCAGAACTGCACAAGAAAAAACATATGAGTAACAAACCATTGTGTTAGTGCTTCATCAAACCACAAGAGACAGTAATCTGTCTAATACAGGTTCTAATAATGTGGCCAGTACCATATTTTTCACATTATAAGAAAATGCAATAAAATCCAACATATAGTTCGGTGCACCTAATGTATGAAAATAGACCAAAAAATAGACATTTATTGATATTGCGCCTTATAATCCAGTGCGCATTATAGAGCTAAAAATATGGTGAGTATTTAAAGTATCATTCAACAAGCATTGCTAATGCTGGAACTGAATACTGTGGTTAAACATGGCCTAAAGTATAAGGTGGTGTTTCAAATAAAGGGGCCAGTAAGTGGAAGTAGAAGGTAGGTGTTTCTAAGTGTTCAGAATGTGCAAGTATGAGAAGAATGAAATTCATCGTCAGGATGCACCCTGTCTGCCAATCCATTGCAGGACAGACAGACAGACACTCCCACACCTAGGGACAATTACAAACACCTCCAATTCACCTGAACAGCTGTGGGAGGAAACCAGAGCACCCAAAGGAAACCCACGCAGATACGAGGAGAACCTGCAAACTCCATACAGGCCCCAGTCACCCAAGCTGTGGAACTGAACCCAGGTCTTCTTGCTGTGAAGCGACAGCACTAGCCACCGAACTGAAACGCACAACCTGGTCGTCCCCAGGCTTCATGGTCCAGGGGTGCTTTGCAGTTTTGCCCACCACAGCAAAACATTTCAACAAGTCACCTGCAGATAGTGTTGACTTGTTGTCTCTCATTAACTTGTGGTGAAATGATGATTAATTAATCACCTGCTGGAGTTGGAATGAAATACGGTCACCCAGCGATGATGCATTATTTATCACGACCTGCCACCAACAAAGTATCTCCCAGTGTGAACACTGGCAGGACGGAATATTCTCCATACTTATACAGACTCTCTCAGAAAAAAGTGCACATATTAAACGTTATTTAATAAATTCATTTAGGATCAATGACAGAAAGAGAAAGGTGGTAAGAGAATGAAAGAAGAACGAACTGGCAGAAGGAAAAGACCAACAGAAATGAAAAAGGTGTCAAACAAAGAACAGAAAATGTGGAAAGAGAAATACAAAGAAAGAAAAACCCAAAAAAGAGTTACATATGTAACAACCAAAATTATTTTTACATTCAGTTGAATACATAAAAAAACTGAACAATTATGATGTTAAAATTGTCAGTGTTCAATCAATGAATTTTTAAAATGGTAGTTTTAAAACATAAAACACATTTAGCCTATATAATTTGAGCATAGAAAATTGTGAAAAGTGATAACATTAATGAACATAAAGGTAAAATATATAATAGATGGTTTTGTTTTGGGCAAAAATGTTTTCCAAAAGAAAGTGCAGGTAAGAAGGAAACAATAGCTTTGTTCCAAAGCCTAGGCAGCTAGGCTGCTAGGCTGATTTCTGCACAATCACTGAATTCACTGAAGGCTGTTCCAAAATAAAAAAGACCCTTCATATACAACTGAGAAATGCAAGCAGACATTCAGAGCAAATTGGGGGATGCTACTAATGTATCCCTTACTGTCATTTGTTACTCACAATTCTCGGCTCATTAGAAAGAAAATAGAAATGGAAAATTGAGCCTCCAGAGCTCCGAGTTTGTTTTATCCATTCATTTATTGTCAACCGATTAATCCATTTCAGTAAATCCTGGCAAGAAACACCCCCTCTCACGGCAGACAGACACACTTACATCTACAGACAATTTCGAATACTTCAAACTCACCTGAACCAATTTACCTGTCTTTGGACTGTGGGAGGAAACCAGAGCACCCAGTGCAAACTCCACACAGAAAGACCCCTGATGAACCAAGGCCTTTTTGCTGTGATGTGACAACACTAGTTACTATGAGTTGGTTTTAATATGTTTTAAAAAATGATTTCTGTAAAGAAAGAGAACCCACACAACTTGTACCCTGCAGTCTCATCACAAAGACTCATTAGGCTGTTTTATATGTGTGACTAAAAAGGCTACTGTAAAGGAGTATTTATTCATAAGAAAGTCCTACAGAGGACCCGCCCAATATCAGCAACACTAGGCTTCGAAATGCAGCTAGTGAGAGAGGGGAGGGCTAAAGCATGAGGAAGAGTGAGATAGAGACTACACAAGCGCAGGAGGAAGACAGAGAGAGAGAGAGAGAGAGAGAGAGAGAGAGCGAGAGAGAGCGAGAGAAAGGGAATTAGCACAAGAGACAAGAGAGAGAGTGCATAAGACCAAGAGAGAGAGAGATTGCGAGAGACTGTAAGAGAGACCAAGAGAGCAAGTGCCAAGGAGAGCAAGCTCTCCTGTAATCTAAACCATTATAAGAAGAACCTGTGCTCATGGCAGCCCCTCAGTGTCAACAATAAACCCACCACCATCAAATTCAATTAATTTCACACACATTCACTGTGTGGTAGCGACAATTCACACTATACACACGTCCGCCCATGCTTTCCTTCACACACACATACACCCAAACCCCCCTACCCCCCCCCCCCACCCCCCCCCAGCCTCTCCACTGACTGTGCTGATGTGCGTCCCACTGTAATATACTTTACAAAAGCCTACCACGGCTGTTTAAAGGCCTGTTTATAGGCTGTTCTTACACAGTGGAATTCTCCTCTGTCTGAAACATCTCTCAGAAAAGCAGCAGAAACAGCCTGGAGGAGCCCAGAGATTGGAAGAGAGTGCACTTGAAGCCAGGAGACAGACAGGAACATCAGAAAATAATAGCAGCCCATTCGAAACACAGTTTGGCAGCTTCAGAAGATCAAACCCAGTGTCTCTTAAAGACATGCCTTACTATGCTTGATAAGATACAGCAAAAAACAGAACCCGATGACATAATATACACTGCTATGATATTCTGTTATTAAGTTGGCATACAGTAAACACCAGATGCCACTACACCCATGTCAAAGATGTATGGATACTTACTGCATCAATTAATGTACAAATGAGGTGGAGATTAATCACAGCCAGAACAAGGTGGTGATTAGGGCCTACAGCAGAGAGGGAGAAGTTTCAAAACCAGCAAGCTGGTGATTTGACCAGTCTGGGGAGGTCTCAGTGAGTAGGACCAAACAAACTCACGGGGAGGTCTCAGAACAAAGCGTAGAAAGGACCAATCACAGTCAAAAGCAGGTCTCAGAACAAGCAAGGCCATGATTAGGACCAATCACAATCAGAGAAGGTCTCCAAGCAAATGGGTGGGTGATCTAACCAATCACAGTCTGGGGAGGACTTAGAACAAACAAGGTGGTGATCTAGTGACTAGTTAACTAGAGTCAAGAAGATCTCAATAATGAGGTCCAATCAGCATAAAGGAGGAGGTTAAAAGAACCCATTCAATGATGATAAGTGCTGACTAAGCCTGAAACAATAAAATATTTAAGACAATTTCACTATTATACTCTATTAAAATAATGATAATATAATAAAATAATACACTTAAAGATTAAATAATATTCGGAATATCTGTCCTAAACTGTCATAAATAAACAAAAACTAAGTAAAATCAAAATACTATACATAAAGACAAAATACGGTCTCTCTAACATTAACTGCCTCTACTTGGTATTAAAAAAAAAAACTTAATAGGCAATATTGAGGACATAAGATAAAAACACTAAGATCATGTCTATATACAATAAGTCAAAAAAATAATCATCACACCAGGACTTGTGCTGACATCACAACAAATGAATGTAATAAATGGAAACAGGGTATATTCTTAAAACAGGGCCTTTTGTCAGAGGTTCCTTTAGTCAAAGGAAAATAGCAATATATAAAAAAAACCCTCTATTTAATATGTTAAGTAAATGCACGGCAAGAAGGAAAGCCATTTATTAAAAACTTTGAACTTTTGACAGGTTGTGCAAGTTGAGCTATTTGCCAGGAGAGTGAGATTTGTCTCCCCCCTGTCTTCATAGTTGAGGAACTTTCTTGTGATGAATAAGGAATAGTAATACCTGCGGTGACAGAATGAAAGAGGAATTAGGCAATCAGCCTGACCGCTAAATAATAAATGAGAACAGGCCTCCTGGTTATTCTCAGCTTCTGGTTTCTAAAGTTTGCTGGATTTAAATAACAAAAACTCTGAATATAAAACAGCGGGTATTGTTTGTGTTTTAGTAGCATTTAAAGGTACTCGTCATTCCTTACATCATATATCTGAAAATATCCAGATTTCCCCTTTTTCTTATAAGTGAACTCTGCTAGTCCACATCCAAAGCAAATCCACTCTTATGCATGATATATATGTTTAACCGAATTGAGACAGAGTGCATCGCAAAGTGCATACAGTAGCATACAGACAAGACTGTCTTGTATAAAATCGACTAACCTTTACAATAAGAAATCAGTGAATACAATTCTACTATCCACATGCTCTTATTAACAGTAAAACAAATAGCTTCATTAACTAGCTAAATGTTTTTTTTAGCAATTGTATACATTTTTATTTATTAATTCTTAGAGAGGGAATAAATTTACTTTTCAATTTCCTGGACACCAAACATTAGCTCAACATATAGTTGTGAATACTTTCAAAATCATATTGAGTCACTGTGGCTATAAATCCCTCCAGTCTCTGGCTTACATTTATTGCCCAGTTTTACATTTTTAAATCATGGTAAACTTTAAATCAGACAGTTATAGACATTTCAAATAATATTCACAGAAAAGCAGAAGCCACTACACACAAGGTCACCATGCCCAATGGCAGGCAGCAACCCTCCAGCATTGGGCTGTGGACTTCTCTGGAGTAATAGAGCTCCATACATAATATTTGATAAAAAGATGAACAGGTGATCATCCAATAACAGCAAGTACATGACCACACTAATGTTCTTGCTTGGATGAAGAAAATCAAGCCCTTAGCAGAGAAATGGCCTAGCATTTGCTGTAAAGCCTTCCCAGTACAGTAAAGCAAAAGAGCAGAGGCTGTTAATGCAAAAAAAAGGTGGGATAAGCCTCTTATTAATACCCTTGATTTCAGGAAGAAAAGAAAAAAAAAGATGCCGGTGTTTTCACCAGTTAGCCGGGTGTAATGTTAATTTGGTGGGCGTTCACATGCATTCACAGCATTGACAAAATTCATTATCACAATCCATAACTAGGACAAGTTCGGAGCTTGTTTATGGGAGGGCCTCATTATTGTTTGGCAATTACCAACAAGCTCCTACATTTACTATTGTGATGTCCCATGGGTAGACCACAGACTCTCAAACAGTAATAAACATCAGAGCTGTTCTCACTCTGTTCCTGCATTATACGGTACAAGATGTTTGTTTTAAATGATCATCTCAGAGCAGGCTTTTAGAAGTCTTTCTTTTCCTTTCTCGCTATTACGCAACAGGGAGTAATTCAACGAAATGAGCCAATCACAGTACTCAGCAACGAGAACTTCATGTTGATTGCACTTCTAAGACCAAAAAAGCCTTTAGACTTGGCCAAACACTCCAAAATCTTCAAGAGCAAACAGACCAGTGTGACTAAAAACGTGAAAAAACACCCTTAGGCTGTACCGTAAATGATATTTTTAGCACAGTTACAGAAGTGGTTGTCGTTTCTTAGAAGCCTTTTGGTAGGTACTGCCCACCGCATACAGGAAACACTCCACAAGACCAACTGCTTCTGCAATGTTCTGACCCAGTTGAGTACCCAACACAATTTTGCGCATGTCAATCATTTAGGTTCTAATCCATTCCTATTTTCTGGCTTTCAACACATCACCTTCAAAAAATGACTGTTCACATGCTGCTTAATACACAGACGTGGCAAAAGTCATGGGAAAGGAACTAGTATTGTGTCTCATGACTTTTCTTATGTCCAATGGAAGCTAAAGAATGCTGCACAGACCTGTGGAATATGCATTTTGAGCCTTCTGTATTTGAACATGGATGTGATTTCTACAATAGTTGCTTGTCTGTCACACTCTTAATTCTAGCCAGCAACATTCAACCTCATTCACAAGAGAACATCTTACAAGCCATACAGACGTGGCTTCCCTGAGGCAACACAATTTATGATCAATTGCCTACTGATATCTAATGAATTAGCAGTCAGTGTACATATCCCGAGCCTATATAGGAGCCATTGAAACCAGATAATCATTATTAATCACTTAAATTTTTGGTGGTCTTTCGCTAAAATCCACTTTTTCTTGTTCTTTGTGAAATACTATAGATCTCTCCAAGTTGTATATGCTGCTGCACATGAAACCTCTATTGTCTGCAGTAATTAGTAAAAGAAAATGTTCAGAAAAACAAGTCGATCAGTAAAGGCACTGTGTGTTTGTCAACCTGTTTCTGCAAATAACACATCAGTGTTCTAAGCTCAGTAATGGTTAGACTTTGTCTACAAAACATCACCAGCGAAGTACAACTGAGATAGGTAGGAGTATTTTTAAAACAGTTCTGTTTACACTTAGCTAGCTAGCTATCTTGTTCAGTGCAGCTCAACCAACAAAACTTTCTGGAGCTGGACTAACCACCTTTGTGTGTAACTATAGGTTTACATAGGATCTCCGGTGGATTTTGCATTTTACAGAGACTCTAAGACCAGGTTAGTGGCTGAACTGCACTTAGCAGGGCATTACACGTTGTAAAGTAACATATGACATTGCAAAGACTGTTATTAGTGTAAAAATGTCTTATTTTAAAGCATTAACTGTTGTCCATCTCACTGCCTCGCAGATACTATCGTTTCTCCCCACCCACTCTTTCATCATTATACCGGATCACCAGAGCACTTTTTTCCCCACAAAAAACAGCTTACATGGCATTCATTCAAACAATGGAATGAGACCTTTAATGTTATAGATAATAAGTGTACAAACTAAAGTCAAAGTTTTCTATCAATATCAGAACTATTGTACAGTGGCAATATTATTATACATAATGCAATCAATAGTAAAAAAAAATCAATTATTTACTCTTTTCAGCTACAAAATCTATCCAGTAAGATGTCAAGGTTGGATTTACTGAGTCACATTTTCTTTGCACAACTGCCTTTTCACTTTCATATGTACCAAAACAGTCCCAGACCTGCTGGTGGAACTGCTGAGACCTTACATATATACACACATACAATAATACTGGAATATCAGACAGATAAGCCATAAAAGAGTTGCTTTAATAAGCTTCCAGATGGGCACAAACACTTGGGACCTTTTGAAACTCCTGGTAAAAAGAGATCTGCGTCACACAGGCAAAACTAATTTATTTTCGCAGCCAAAGCATTTAAGCCATTTAATTCATCTATTAAACTATGATTCATACTGAATAAACCCAAATTACAGTCTATCCAGCTAACGGAGTCACAGAAACACACATTATATCAGTAAATCATGTATAAGCTGCCTAATACAAAAATACACAAAGAAATACACATATATACTGTATTAATCCATTTTGTGTTTTGAGCTAACATATCAAACATTAAGTTGTCTAATACATTAAAGCAGTCAAAGAAACACAAGATAACATTTAGATTATCATTAATATTTTCAGTATATATTTAATTTCCACACAATAATATCATAATAAAAAAATAATTAAGCAGCAGGCCTGAGGAAGCTTTGGAAAAGCCACCTCCTGTGACCCTGCTCTCCGTTACACGAGTCAAAAGCAGCAATTAAATCGCAGGCAGGCTACAGTAGATTCCAGAAATACAATAGCTCCCCTTGTTTCCACCAGCATACATTGTTATGCATTGAGTTCAAAAAGATAACAGAGAAGGACACAAACCCGACTGTACCCATCACACGGCTGACCGGACAGTAGCCCTTTAGGAAGGACTCAAAGCATGGCTGTCAAAATTAAACTTTATGGGAAAATGTACCCACTACATTAATATCAGCTTACCATTTTAAATTAGTAATTTTTATTTTTTAATAAGATTGTATAAACAAATATTTGAACTCCCTAGATTTATGATTTTCTTAGTGAAAAAATGAACAGACCCAAAATAAAACCATTTTGTCTAAATACAACAAGCTATTTTTTTTTTAATGTTAGGTACATATTCATTTAAGACACTAAAGGAAATAAACTCTAGTTTGGCTATAGGTGAGCTAATATTTTTTGTTGTACTGGTGTAAATATAATGTGCGACTATTTGACTCATCTTTTGAATGGATTCATCTGGATACAGATATGTTTAGGTTTTTAGGTTGAAAATTTCATCTGGTTTAAATAACAGACCTGCACTGGATGGATAGAAGGACGGATGGACAGAAGGACGAATGGACAGAAGGATGGACGGTAGGACGGATGTATATTTTATTGATCCCAGAGGAAAATTCTGGACATCCAGCAGAAGGTATATGTAGTACACAGACTTAGAATAAGATAGAATGACACAGATAAAATTACAATAAAAAATATAGTATAAAGTCTTTTTTAGTGTATGTTTGTAATGGAGGTAGTGTAGTTAAACACAGCAGACAACAATGAACACCAGTTGTTGTGCATATTAAGAGCCATACAGAAAGTGCAAGAATAGTTTTATAATAATTTAGCAGTGCAAATTTGTAACAATGTAAACAATGGACAGTAAATAAACTAGTAGTGCAGAACAGGGTTAAACTACACAAATTATTATAATAGGGCATCTCGGAGGGTGTGGCCAATGACTGACCAGAGTTGCCAGAATGAAAAAGTATACATTATACATTATATATTATATACATTGTACATCAGCAGTTTAGCACACTATTAGCAACAACTGCACTTGAACTGCTTTCATGTGAACTGTTCGTAAAAAGTGCTAGCTCTAAAGAAAATATACCTGTCTATGTGCAGGTCACTTGCATTAGAAGGTCATAAATCAAATCATATTACTCAAATACTATTTTAGAATTATTCAGCAAAGGTTATGTGCCCCCAAATATTTTTCTTTACTCACACACTCGGTTAAAATCTCATTTCTAAAGAACTCCTCCACATGCTTCAACAATAAGCCCATTCCTGATTCTGAAATGCTAATATTTAGCTAAGCGAAGAAGACCAGACCTACATGCTCAATAAATATTCACACGTCCATGTGAAGCCAAAGAGCAGGGAGCTGAGGAATGATCAAAATACAGAGCTACTGTATCTACAGGCCTCTCTCCTCTCCTCTCTTCAGACGCAGATCTCCAACCATGTTTAAAGGAACAGGCAAAAAAAAAAAAACTGTATCCCATGTGTAGTCAATCAGCTAATACATGTCTAAAGCATTCCTCTTTAGTTTATTAGAGCAAGGTTCAGCAAAACAGTGCGCTGGTTGGAATATGAATATGCTTAATATGTCAGCTGTATTACATTATTTATAAAAAATGGTGCTCTGATTGACAAAAGGTGATTTATGCGGTTGCACAATGAAAGTGCATTGTATAAATCTCTAAAAAAAGTAAACAAATCAAGTGAAAGAAAACAATTGAAATGTGTTGCATCAGTACAATCTTGTGAAACAACTTGACACATTTAAAACAATAAAACCATGGTTTAGGCCTGTGCATCTCAGAGGTGAGTGTGTTTTTACCATAAAGCTCAAAAGTACATTATATTAAACCCCCATCATCATTATGTGCAATACTCACATTGCAGGACCTGCGATGTCACTTAAGGCAATTAAACACATTGTGTTCCAATGTTTTGATTCTTGACACAAGAGGTATATACACTGTGTTGTAATTTTCGAATTAAACAGTGCTGTTTTTGTGTCTGTGTCAGTGACGGGCTGCTACTGCCTGAGAAGCGAGAGGGGGGGAACGGGCGTAAACACAGGGTAACCGCATGGCCTCCACATGGCTGGGCACATGCTTGTAAATGCAGCTGCTGACAGCCTGTCGAAAGCTGTGCACCTCAGTCCAGCACAGCTTTGCACAGATATTCCCAGTTACAGCAGAAATCACGCTTTTAATCCTAGAAAAAAAATCTTATTTACTTGTTGTTTTACTGTTTTCCTCTGGTTTTGAGTGACCGGCTGTTTCTAAATAGCTGACAGGGTTGCATTGTCTAATATTGCAATATAAATAATTTTTGCAACATCGTGCAGGCCTTATATATTTTGCTGAATTTATAACCATATGAAACACCATGAAGTTGCCATTCAAAACTTAAAAAAGCTTTTCATTTAAAATGAGGAATGCAGGAAGTGTGACAAGCGGAACAGATAAATAAGGAACAATGAGAGAAGAAAGTACAAGATAAAATTGTTTAGAAAAAGTTAGATAGAGGTTTTAAAGTTTCACAAAGAACATTTAAAATGTAATGTAAAGGCTTTTAGTCACTTGCAGGGCTGTTTGTTTTATTTAGCTCAAAAACAGACAATTTGTGAAGAGGTAGATAACTAAATAAACATAAAACGTGTAACAAATGTTGCTGAACACTTTATTTCATTTAATAATGAAAGTAGAGTGTAAAAATAAACTTCAGCTTGGTGTTCATCAGCTCTCTCTGCCAGCAGTTTAAAAGGCAGTGCACTACACACACAATGCAATGCTGCGCTGTTGATATTTATCTGTTTGGGGAGAAGCCTGGGGAAAAAACCTAGAGGAAACACAGTTCGATGTTGTAAGGGAACTGGAAATACTGGCCTTCCTCCTGTAGGGGACTGAAAATGCTTAAGCCTAACTCATTCACAACAACCTCCAAAATGGTTAGTTATTTGTGGAGGCATTTACCACCCAGATAAACAGTGTTAGATTTCATTCATTCTGGGACAAAAAAAACTGAGACAAAAATACAACTTCTAAAATACATGAGTGCTTTTCGTCAGATTTCACCAGCGATTAGGCTGGCTGCCGGATTGGCATTTTTAGGTCTCTTCTCATTCAAGCAGAAAGGAGCCTGGTTTTAAATGACTGGACATGACTGCTCGAGAGATCCCCATCACACTTTCTAAAGGCTGTTACACATGATAACATTTGCCCATTAACTTTTTCATTCGGAAAAGCAAAAACAGAGTGGAAAGTCTTTTTCAGGGGCACAAACTCAAAATGTTTTCACTCAAAATTTGGACACTCAAGATAAACTCTGTTAAAATGTTGCAATTGTTGGTACCCAGCAACACTCGCTAAATAATTCTTAAATAGTATTTGAGTAATATGATTTAATTTATGACTGTCTAATGCAAGCAACATGCATATCTCTGCTTCACATAGAATTTTAAATATTCTTTACAGCTTGTACTGTTTACAAACAGAAAAGCAGTTTAGCTGCAGCTCACTTTTCACAGTTATGGGTAATTAGCACACTTTTAGCAACTGCTATAGTCGTTTTAATTAGATGCACAATGCATATAATACAGATCTATGTTATTTAAAACAGATGCGCTTTTTAACCTGAATAATTTAAAAAAAATATTCCACCAAATAAATAGTTGCACATTATATTTACACCATTAGCCCACTTAAAGCCAACAAGTGTTTATTTCCTTCAATGTCCTAAATGAAGCTGTTCCCAACATTTTCCAACAAACGTTTCTGAGCTTCTCATTTTGTCTTCTACCTTGGAGGTCTTGGTCTCTTGGTTTTTGCCACATCAATGCCAGACAACATTCAATTCAATCGCCAGGTGAGTTTATAACTAGGGAAAAAGTATTGCCTTTAAATAAATAAAAAGAAAACATGCATGTTATGTTTTGCCAGTGGAACACACAATATAAACAAGAGATGCACATGAACTGCTATGTCTAAATGCCTAAATGCTCAATGCTATTACCTATAGAAATGGACAGAAAATAAGGCATATAATAAACACTGTAAGCTGTAATAGCCATAAAAAGTACATTATAGATAACAGTGTAATACAAACTAATCACACACACCTCAACAAAAGATGGATTTAACAACTGAAATACATCCCAATAGAACCCAAACCCCTTCTAGTAACAGTTAATGCATATGATTAAACTCTTACCAGGACACACTCCAGATACTAGTTACATAAAAGTCTAAAAAGGCTCATATTTTCAGCCTTCAGAGACAAATCATGTTAACTACATTTAGCAAAAAATAAAAAATGGGCATAATAAGTATTTGTTAAACTTTTTATTTAAGGCAGGGATCCAGCAGACACAAACTGCAGCCCCTGCTCTAATTCTGAGCACAAGGCCAACTTAGCTTGACCCAATATAAGCATGTTTAGTAGATAATACATTACACATCTGCGTGTACAATAAAGCACCCACACCATTTAAAGTCTCTAAGCAGCCATGCTACGAAATCAGATAATCAATCAGCTAAACCACAACATGTAGGCTAATCACTGTGAACTTTTCTTAAATGTGGTAACCTTTTAGGCCCACATGAACATGCTGTGATCAAAAATCACATCTTTCAGAAAAGTACATTTGATTTTATTTCACTGATTTATGAATAACCAAAAATATCTGGCACCAAGATTTTTTTATTTTGCTTTGTGTATTATGGGATACAAATGAAATAATTTTAATAGCAACATCGAATGGCAAATTTTAGGGCCTCATGTTTTAATGGGAAGAAAAGCTTAACTTACACATGGCTGAAAATGCAGCTGCTAGAGTGCCCAACTAAATGCTTCAGACACTATAAATCTGGTTTTGAGTTAAAGGCAAGTTATTCTGGGAAAACAGTAAAGACAAAAAATGCTTCTATTGCTATAACTGTTGTAAGCATGCCTACTCACCTCCTACGGAGGTGCTATAATAATCTCTAGAGTGAGACTGTAAAGTCTAGAAAACCACCCTTCTGAGGTTGCATCTTGAAAACGGGAAGAACTTCACAATTTAAGTCTGCACTACTATCCAGTTTCTCATATCATCTTGCAGAGCAGGATTACACCACATGTCAGGAAGTCTAAAGAAAAAGATTTTAATTACACATTACTTAACAGAACCATTTTTATTAAGGACAATAAAAAAACAGCTAAATAATTATTAAAAACATAATACCAGTACATTCATGCTAAATATTTGCAAAAGAAACCAATCACATAAACAACAACACAACACTGTGGGGTACTGTGCTCCAGAACTTATCCAGAAGCTATTTACCTTTTAATATCCTGTCTGCAGTAAATCACAGCATATCAAAATAAACCTTCAACAATTTAATTCTTGCTTTGAATTTAATAAAAATAAACAATCTGGGTATCAATACAATTAATGTGCCAGTATTCTGTCATACAATGACCATATCTATTATGGTCTATTATCTACAATATCCACATAACATTTTATATATTATAATATAATATAGATAGTATAAAAATAATAATATAGATAATATAATAAACATGCATCACTGTATCACCCACTAGGGGTGTGCCATATCGTATCATACGCAATAATATTGCCAACATTTTTCTTGAATTACCTTTCCCTAATTATCACATCAGGGTACTACTTTTTAGCTGTTTTTAGTAAAAGACAAATTCACACTGTTCTCATTTCCCATTATATATCTATTACTATATATCTAATGTGTCCAGTATCATTCATTTTACTTTAATTCTGGATACATGGAGATATCTGGAGTGCATTAGTAGTATCATGACATTTTGAATCATTGACTTTTGTTACAAACCTGAAAAAAATGTGCCATATCGTATGCAATAATAAAATGTAATTTTCATTTTGTTGCCGTGGTGTATTGTTGATTTTTTAAATTCAGTGTTTTGTCATATCACCAATAGTATCGTTATCGCAAAAATGAAATATCATGATATTATTTTAGGGCGATATCGCCCACCCCTATCACCCACTGCTTTGCATCTTTCACTGTGGTGCTTTCACCTGGACCAGAACTTCTGAACTTGAAATCAGAGAGCTTTGCATGGAACACCAACATGGACGGACATAAGTTGTAAATGGAATCAAATCTGTAACCTTGTGTTATATTTCAGGAACTACTAAAGAGGAACTGTCGCTTTTGTCTATTTATTTGTAAAGGATGGTGCCAGAGGTGAGCAATATTGTGAGAACATGTCACAATATGCTTTTCTGAACATAAAGTCAGTATATCTACAACACCAATCAACTGTTTTTCTCATTATGAAAAAGAGCTGAGTTTGTCTGAATTTGAGCTGAATAAAAATAATTTGGTCTCAAAGTGTTTGAATGTGTTTTTAAAAGCTACCACCACAGATTCCTTTTTGTCCACCTCTTTTTTGTACAAAGAGCACAAGATTGCTTCCAAAAGTGCAGAAAGGCCAGACGTCAAATTGAAGATATCCAGCTATGGCTGAAGTGGAAAAGCCAAGCAAAGCTTCAGCCATCGCCCGCCAAAGCCAGCTGTGTACACCATAAAAATGTAACCAAGTTTCTGGTCCCACAGAGGCGCAAAAAACATGCCTTATTGTAATCAAGGCCTCTCATTCATTCACTTCTCTCCATTCTGTAAAAACGCAAGGTGCATATGCACATGCAGTGTGTGCTCCTGGGGTTTTCTTAAGGAAAGTAGCTCTTTCAGCAGGACAATTATAGACTCCATCAAAGACTAAACTGAACCCAATCAGGGACTACAACTATTTAAGTTCCTATTCATTAGAAAAAAACTGCAAATCAATAATTAACTCAAGTGTAGGTTGTAGAAAGATATGTTATCATTATTCACTAGTGGAAAAAAAAGAAAGAAGCAGGACACTGATCTTAGCTGTTACAGAAACTACTTGGCCCTCGGCTACATGAGTATCAGTGTTGCCTGAATGTGAAACCGAGTCTGGCTATCACTGGCAGAATGAAAAAGTCTCTGTCCTTGTGTTCCAAATGGCACACATGCAGCCTACGTAGCGTACTTTAAAGGGAGATTGCTTCCTGTATTTATGTTGTTGTGTTCCAAACCTTTTAAATCTAATTCAAAAGGCTCTTGTGAAACTCAAGGGACTAAGAAAGATACACTTTTCTCTCAATATTCCTTGTTTTAGTCAAAAATAATAATCCACAGCCAACCAAATTGAAGAAAACCCTTGCCTTCACCCTTAATGTGGTTACATTTTAAAGCAGTGCTGGGAACTGATGCCATGTTCCATTTGAATTTCAAAATTTCCAAGTTTTATGCAGGAAATTTTAACTGTAACATGTTAAAATCCTTTTCAGAAAGTCAGTAGAGACCCATCAACCCCAAATTCAGCATCCAAGATGGCTGCACTGCACATCAACAGCAGTAAAAAGAAGTAGTATTATACCATTTATTAGCAATTAGCAGTTCTATTTACGTTTAATTAAATCAGTCATTCATACAGAACTTCTGCCTGTGAACATAGTTTTATAGTGTTTGGATGTGCAAAACACTGCCCAAAAAAATAATTATCAACTAATACAACCTTGGAAAAAAGCAAGGTTGCTTTTAACAGCAAACCTTTATTTTTTAGTTTTATATTTTAGTTTTGTCACCTTGCGTTTAATAAAACAGTTATTTGTCCACTGCCACACACCAAAATTACACTTTGGGCACATGTTTCCACAGAGATCCACATAAACACAACAGCGAGGGGAAATGAAGGAGCTCCTGAACGTGATGTCATGTGACCGTGAAAGCCAAAATTCCAAATATGCAATATATGCAAGAGTTTTATCACTGAGTAGAAGTGTGAAATATTTTTCACAGATGTCACCCTGAGAAACTAATCCCATCCAGATAAGGCTTAAGACATGTTTTAGGAAGTCAGTGCTGAGTGGGTTCAGGTGTGTTTAAGCAGAGACATCACCAAAAGGTGCAGGAATCCAGCCCTCCAGAAATAGAGGTGCCCACCCCTGCTTTTCAGCTTTCACTATGTAGGAGCAGAACTGAACAGAACATGTAACCAGAGAGCTTAAATGACAAAACAATATGGACAGAAACAGAAACAGTAAAAACTGTTCTATATTGCTAACAATATAGCACAGTTACTGTTCAACTGTTCAACAGGAATTCAATATGCAATACTGTGGTTTGTATTTCAGTGAACGTTAAAGGGGAACTGCCACATTTGGAAATTTATTAACAAGGAAAAGTGCCAGGGTTGGGTGAAAATAAGCTTTTCTGTACATCTTCAACTGAACTACTAGAACATCAATCAACCGCTGGTTGTGTATCGTATTTTTGAAAGGTGCCACCACAGATTTTATTTGTGATTCCAACAATGTATCAGTAAATACTTTGTATCACAGAGCAAAATACTCTGTTGTTCATCTCTAAAAAGTGCTACATGACACTAATGCTTTCTGAAAAAGTAATAAAAAGTGCTTTCCTACATCCAATCTTAAACAGAGGGAAGAGCCTAATTCCAAGAATAAGCATAGTGCTGTGAAATATGTGGCATATTTGCACCCACCCAATAGCCCATCCCCTTCAAACCTCCAAAGTAACAGCAGCTTTACAAGCTGGGAGTAAACAACTCTGGATTTCTTCTGTAGCAAAAATGTTTTGCTTACACATCAGCTATTAAAACTGGGAAAGTAAATAATATTGATTTTCTAGTTACAATGGTAATACAAGCCAGCAAATGAGCAGTAAGTGGGAAAGTGTAAGAATCTGAGCCACTCCATCCACAGAAAACCATAATGGCTCCTCGCCAAAGCAGCAATGCTAACTAACTCACATCAGGTAGACAAGAAGCTAATAAACACTTCCTACAAGACACTGTGGGTCAACTGTGGGCGTGGCCATATCTGCAGCACATAAACATGGCCACACCCACACTTGACCCACAACAACATGAAGGGGCCAGGAGGACCAACTAAAACAGCACACAGAGTTCTTTTTGAGAGAGTTGTTATGCTTTAGTTCCGGTCTCTAATATTGAAAACTGAACCAAACAGTGAAAACAAATGTGTACTACTTGGACAGATTTAAATACTCACAGTACGCGACACTGACTTTGATAATATCCACTGGACCTGGTATTAGGGTGGCTTAATAGAACTTAAAGATCTTAGGAGGCAGCAGGGCATAGAGTGTCTGGAACTAACATGTATGTATTTCTCTCAGACGTCCTCTGAGAAAATTACAGACTGTAATATTTTTCAAAAATAGCTATTTGTCCACTGCTATGCACAGTAATACAGTAATACACTTTTGGTGTATGTTTCCATGGAGATCTATGTAAACACAACAGCGTGGAAATGGAGGAGCTACTGAACGTGATGTCATGGGACCATGAAACCTTAAAAACTCACTGGTCCTCCTTTTTCCTATTGCAAGAGTTTTATCACTGAGTAGAAGTGTAAAATATTTTTCACAGACATCCCCCTGAGAAACAAAACCTGTCCGGATAGGGCTTAAGACACAACACATCTAGCTAAGTTAGGTAGTTAAGTTAGCTAGCTTAGTTAACCTAGCAACAGCTATAAGAAGTAGAGCATATAGGCTACAAATTAGGGTCTAGAAATGATCAGGTTTTAAATGGGCTAGCTAGTTAGTTAGCTAGCTAACTTACAAGATAGGGCATAGGGGACAGGCAACATATAGTTATTTTTTTTACGAAACGCACATAGCTACATCCTACAGCGGCCACCCGTTTACGTTGTTACGGGGGTTGGACGTCTACAAACAGGTGTTCCGTCGAGTTATGCTACCCATCGATACCTGCTTCCTAAAGGCACTGCGCATGCGCTGACCTACACTTTTTAATTATTTCTCGTGTTTTTTTTTTTATAATAAATCTGTTTTTGTGTTTTTTTGTGCTTTAAATAACACACATCTACATCTACTGGGACTTCTACTGGGAACATGCTCTAATATGATGTTTCTTTTGTATGTTTACAGTTAAACATACACTATGGTAGCACGGTTTGACACGGCAGCACAACTCGACACCGGCTTAGCCCCTACTGATGCCCCCTCCTTCCTACTACTACTGTTGACCAGCACCACCAGCTCAGTTTCATTTATTTTTTACCTTTTGTAAGCAAAAAAATACGATATATATGAACCAGCTAGCTAATAGATTTAAACAGACACACAGTGAACCAAAGCTGTCGTTCACTCATTAGCATTCTAAACTCATATTCCTTAATACAGCTGACCTAACCTAGCAACCCATTCGTTAGTCGGGTAGTAAACGTTTACCTAACATTTATCCAACAAAACAGGCATTCCCTCCTCTTAAAGACTGCTATAAATGTTTCCACACACACCCACCAGCATTAAATAAACTCCAAACACAAGGAATATGTATTTAAAGACGCAAAACAGGGCGTATTTTGTTGTTCCCACCGGCCACAGCCTCTATAACAACACGGTTAACGTTAGCTATAGCTCCGCTAACCTAGGTTATAACCAGCTAGCTGTGACTGTGCTGTCAACGAACTTAGCCACGAAAACACTCCAGAAAACACCAAATTCCGGCTCGTTTCAGACACAGTACGACGTATATGAATATGTGTGATGTAAAGGAAGGTACACAGCACTTCCCCAACCCAAACCGAGCGCTGTTAAGCCGAGTAAAGCCGACTCCAGCTGGCTAAACTAGAGTTAGCTAACCCAGCGCTGAGAGCAGTGCAGCAGCGGCAGCAGCAGCAGCAGCAGCAGCGGTGGTTGTATTATAGCTATAAGCCGTATCTCTGAGGTGGTACATGAAGGGAGTGAACGGAGCTCTGATTGAAGTGAAGGTGAAACAGCCCAGCTAATAAAACCAGACTCACCCAGCGCCACCTCGCAGGCTTTGCGCAGTTGCGAATGGTGAGCCTTCTTCACCTCCTTGTCGGCCAGGATCTTCTCCAGAGCTCGGGTTAGGAACATGTTTTTGGTCTTTTTGCCCTCATACATGTCTCGGGCGGCGGCGGTAGAGTCCAGCTGACGGGCCTGCGGGAGGAGGAGCACTCAGCAGCACTCAGCTCAGCCATGAGCAACCTGCCCCTGCGCCATGTTGGAAGGAAACGACGTCAGGAGAGAGAGAGAGAGAGAGAGAGAGAGAGAGAGAGAGAGAGAGAACGTGTGTGTGTGTGTGTAAGGGAGAAAGGGAGACTAAGTGTGTGTGCAGCATGAGGGCGTACTAGTGCATCTAAAAAAATAAGAATATAACGTTAATTGAAAAAACTTTAAAAAGTTAATTTCTTTCAGTATCAAAAGCATCATTGACCATCAGTAAATTTTGCATTTCATTTTGGAAATCAAAATACCAGTTTCTGAACGTTTTAAGCTAAATTCAAAATAAAAAAAGGGTGAAAAACAAGATTTTACTCAACTTGTGCACACCAATGCAAATAAACACAGCAACATTTACATGCACTCACCCACACAGCAATGCACACTAGTGATTGTGTGTGTGTATAATATATGTATGACACTGAGGGATTTAAAGGTTAGTGGGATCTATGTAAGTCATACTAATGAGAATGATATTGATTTGCTATAATAGGCATACAGTTTCATTAATGACAGTTAAGAGACAATGAACCTATAAGATTAACACAGTGAAGTCATTGCCCAGAGTAATATGAGTATTTATATATTAATATAAAAAAATCTTTACTCCTTATAGTATGCTGTACAACCGTTATGACTAATATTTTACTTGGCAGGCCTCATATTTTTAACGCCTGTGTATTGGGTTGATATGTGTGTAGTGACAGTTAGATGCAATGTAGAAATACAATACAAATTGCAAACTTCTGCTTATAAATTGCAATATATATATATATATATATATCTTTTTTTGCTTGTTGTATAATGTTTCCAGAAAACATGATTATGTGTGGGTTTTGTGTGGATTTAAATAATAAAACATATAGTACAAATCTTTATTTCCTTTAAGTCCAGTTGTACTGTAAATGTGTGTTATTGTGATTGGCTGGCATATGTTGTAGCTCATTAGGTAGGGCTTAAAATGCAGTAAATTAGGTAGGCAGATATGTAAACATGCTTATTTTTGTGACATGGCAAAAACATTGAAATCAGAATGCACCGTTCTGGCTTCTTACTTTTCAAATATGCTCTGTAATATATCCTAAAAATAGGAGATCACTTAAAAATGATGAGTTTCTTTGATTTTACCAAATTGAAAACCTCTGGAATATAATTTAGAGAAAGATGGATGATCACAAGCCATCAAAACAAGCTGAACTGCTTGATTTTTTGCACTAGGTGTGGCATAAAGTTATCCAAAAGCAGTGTGTAAGACTGGTGGAGGAGAACATGCCAAGATGCATGAAAACTGTGATTAAAAACCAGGGTTATTCCACCAAACATGGATTTCTGAACTTTATGAATATGTACTTGTTTTGTTTGCATTATTTGAGGTCTGAAAGCTCTGCATCTTTTTTGATATTTTAGCTATTTCTCGTTTTCTGCAAATAAATGCTCTAAATGAAAATATTTTTATTTGTAGTTTGGGAGAAATGTTGTCCGTAGTTTATAGAATAAAACAACAATGTTCGTTTTACTCAAACATAAAAAACCTATACATAGCAAAATCAGAGAAATTCATTCAGAAACTCAAGTGGCATGTATATATAACATGTTCCTATAAGAAGTAAAGAACATGCACAATATAGAGCCTTTACTGTGTCAGCATGAATCGTGTGAATGGTTTTAACATCATCTCTTTGTTGTGACAAATACAGGTTTATGTGCTAATGACCCAGATGTCTTTGCACCCACTTTGTGCAGCCTAGAACATAATTTGTCAACAGACGGAAGTGAGCAAGTGCACTTTTTGGTTTTGCGCTTTGGCTATGAGTCACCTGCTTAAGCGGCATTAGTGAGGGGGAAAGATGACACACAAGTGTCAGAGATTCAGCCTTTTTTCTCAGTAAGATCTTCATATAACATTTGTTTTGCATTAAATTCATATTATTTCATACATTATCATTACCTTTATTTAAGCTTTCGATTTATAGACATATTAGTTCATTATTACGGTAATAATAAATCACATATTATGCTTTATAGACTTAGTCATTAGTCATTAATTGAATGGGAAAGGAATAGTGAGTAACCTGCTCTGTTATTTGATGTAAGAACATGGGTAAAACTCTTTTCCATCAGTCTGACATTGCATTATACATTATAGCTGTGTTCCAAAGTCTACACAGTAGAGGTAGGGCAGGTCCTTTGTAGGACTGTCTTATGAAGTAGCCTATTGATCACACAATGAAACAGTGGTGGTCCTGCATCTTGCCATTAAGGCTCAAACCCTATGCACTATTTTATTTCTTTATAGGAAATAATTATTTATAAAAAATCTCACAAACTTTGGAGGCATGTTTTCCACCATTTTGCCCAATTTTTATGCTTCTTTTTTTCTTTTTGCTCATAGCTTGGTATGTTCACAGAGAATTGTGGGTAATCGAGGGCCATGCAGGATACATCATTAGTGTCCTCTAAACCATTATGAATGTCGGCTGCATTTCTCGGCTGTCTACAAAGGGTCTTTCACATCGGAACAGCCGAGAAATGCAGCCCATCTCAGCTGCAGCTTAGACTTTGAAATATGATGTACAAAAGTATCCAGACACTCCTTTTAATGAGGGAGTTTAGTTACTTTATGGTGCACCCATAACTGACAAGGGCATTTAGCTGCAAATGCACAGCTTGTTTAATCAGCATAGAAAAGCATTGGCAATATAAGAGGATGCTCTGGAGTAACCATGCATGAGTCTGGAGCCACTGTGCACAATGCTATATAAATGTATAAATAAATCAATGCTATTAAACTGATTTTATTATAATTATTTACCAGTATTATCAGCAAATGACAAAAATGCTCCCATGCTTTCTTTAAAGGCATCAAATCTTAAAAGTAATGTAGAAAAATCTAGTGTAAGGCCTCTGCAGAGGAACCAAGGCTGTTACAGCAGCAAAGGGAAAACAGGAAAGCTTTATTTTATCACCCTTGATTTTATAAAAGCATCTCTGGAAGAGCAGGTATCTACAAACATTTGGACAATCAAAAGGTCCTAGAGCTCCATACAGTACATCTGAGATTAGTTGGAGTGGCAGAACTAATCACGAAACATCAGAACCTGTCCTTACTTACTCTGTTCGGATTTCCAGAAATGTTGTTTAAGGAGGAATCTACACACATTTGATGGCAAACGCATGATGGCAAAGCAGGTGTCTACAAACAACGGTCTATGACAACTGAAGAACTAGAGGATGACCATCGCAAACTGTGAAGCAACATGTGAGCTGCTGTCTCAGACTTTACATCTACATCAGTGAGTGGATATAGTGTTTAAAAACTCCAGCAGCACTGCTGTGTCTGATCTACCGAGCATCACACATTTGCACACCACTACAATGTCATTGTCACAGGAAATGGCCTACAAACTAAATATTAAAAAATGTATAAGGATAAAAGTATGCAGAGATGTAGAAAGAACACAGTCTGTAATAACAGAACTACAAAGTGCTACTATATGCTCGTAGAAATATAAGGTGGGATGCTGTTCCACCTCATAGTAGCACCTCATATTTCATATTACAACTGTATATGATAAGATAAAGAGCAGATTCCATTTATGATGGCTCAGAAATAGTATTTGCAGTCCATGTAGGGACTGTTTTCCTTTGTCAGCCCTTTTGCAGACAGCTAAATTCTCCTCGTCCTGTCGTTAGAGATGGAACAGACACACAGACTGCTGGAGGATTCTCGGCTGCATCCCAAAGACTCAACAATCTTTTTCTTGTGAAATGAATTATTAAAAGCAGATTGGGGTTTCAAAGGAGTGGGGCTAGTCTTTTATTTCTGAGCGCCTACAATGGGCCTGCCTGAATAAAAACGAAAGAAGAGGAGCCTTCATTATGGAAAGATTACAGCACATGCATCTCTGAGGGTGTGCTGTTTGAATTATGAAACCCCTGTTGCAGGATTTGGATGTGCTGTACATTCCAAAATACAATAATCTAGAAGGTTCTAAAGTGAAAAATGCAGTACTAGAGTAGCATACTAAAAGTCTGAAATCTGAAAATGCATACAGTATGTACAAATACAGCACCTATTCATCTCATATTCTACACATTATATTTATCAGTCTGAAAATGTAATGAAAGAGCTGAAAGAAAACATAGAACACAGTACACAATGTCTTTACCATTTTAATACATGTTATGACCATGTTATAGCTTAATATCCACATATACAGATACATGATATATGGCTGTGTTCACATAACAGTTAACACAAATGCTTTATATGTGGGAGTGTGAACAGCAAAAACAGTGAATCTAAAGGTTTTAGTTCTGACTGGGATCAATTTGACATGTAATACTGAAGTCCTATACACATCCAATACGTGACAATGCGACTCAGTCTGAACAGTCAGATTAAAATGAATGTGAATCCAATCCAATAGCAATCATAAGGATATGCTCAGGAGAAGAGACAATAATTATTATTATCCCCCAATCTTTGCCCCTAAAAAAGATAGAAACCTTAAAAAAAACTAGATTAATGAGCAACTTAGATTTTGCTCACTTTACCTGCTGTGGGAACATGGCCTTTGGATTTCAATTAACAGGAAGACAATCAAGATGTGTAGACTTTCAGCTTTAATAGAAGAGGTAATATAGTATAGTAATAACAATATTTGTTTAAAATTACAGCATTTTTTTTTTTACAATTCCTCTTTTTTGTAATTGAAACCATTTAATTGCAAATTAAAGATATACAAAAAAGCATTTGCATTTGCTAACTGTTTATAGAAACTTTCATAAAGTCCAAAGATATGTAAATGCAAATAAGGCAGAATAGAAAATTGTCATTGGTGAAAAAAAATCCTTCACAAAAGTCAATTAAAATCTCTTAATAACATCCAGTCAGCCGACTAAGACGCTGACACTATAATCAGGAGATATCCAGTTTGAATCCTGTTCATGTAGCTTGCCATCAGCTACCGGAGTCCTGAGAGAGCACAAGTGGCCTTGCTCACTTTGGGTAGGTTGATGGCACTCTCTCCCCACATAACTCCAAAGGGTGATGTCGATCAGGAATCTGTGAGCTGATTTTTCATAACCGAGTCACGCTTTTCTTTGAGTGTGCTGTGATTCTACTCAGCAATGCTGCATCAGCAACAGTTCAAAAAGAGGCAGTGGCTGACTACACATGTATCGAAGGAGACATGAGCTAGTCTTTACCCTCCTGGTGTGTTGGGGCATTACTAGTGATAGGGGGAGTCCTAATAAGTAGGTTGGGTAACTGGCCTTGAATTTTGGTCTGATTTGACTGATCTAACATCTTAAAAAGCCTACCAAATTCTGTAACTATTGTATATGTTTGCACAGTTAAAAACAAGATTAGCTTGAAAAGATAATGATCTGAAGCATTCCACACCATCTGTCAAACATGGTGGAGGCAGTTTATGATTGTAAATGGAACATAGGTGCATGTATTGCTGTGAAAGAACTGCATCATCAGTATTTATTGATCAAAGTAGCAGCATAAATTCTGAATTGTATAGAATCATACCTTCTGATTATATTCAGTCAATTATCCAAAACATATTATAAAAGCATTAATTTCACTAATGTCTGTAATTCCAGACCTATAAAGCTGAAAATCTATACTTAAATCATGTTTAGATTGTTGCATTGATGTAATACAATATTTGTGTTCATTGTGCAAATACTACTCGACTGTGTGTATGTGTGTGTGTGTGTATACAGTTATACAGTAACATTTTAAACATAATTTTATATGAATACGCTTATAAATCAATACATACCATTATTGCTCTATAAATATGGTAGCACATTAAAAATATCAAAATACCAGTGCCATTGGAAGGCACTACAAATGTCATTATTACAAAGTTTTTGTAGCTTATAATCATACAAAAAAAGTCCACAAGGCACAATAACGCACCCATAATGTTTCCAATATTGTGTCCACTATAGTTTGAATATACTTCAGTGGTTAATTTCACCGTAATCTTAGATGTAAAGCACCTTCAGTTTTGTTTTCGAAGCTCTAGTTTCAAAACAGTACCAAAAATACATTTCCATTACAAAATAAAAGTACTCATCATTATTTACATTCTTTGGTCTTTGCTCTTCTTTTGGACCATAGTTACATTGAGGTGTTTTAGCAAGTGCTTTAAAGTAGCAGAGCAGATCAGGGTGAAAGGTCTTGTGGGTTCTGTTTTCTTGTAGAAGTGCATCTCCATAAGGCAACAAGTCTTTTCTCTATGATAAAGAATGAGGCACAACAAAGACACTACAAAGAGTTTGACGGGTATGAAGGTAACTGAAGTAGAGGTAGGTGATATGAAAATGAAATACTGTGATAAAGGATAAACAGTAATATGGGAATCAAATCAGTTACAGTGTTACTGATAAAAAAACATAATGTAGCCTAGACTGCTGTAAAACTTGTTGTAAAAGTACTTCCTCTGCTGCCCTATAAGAAAGCTCTTAGAGGCTACTTTTTGGTAGTGTACCTCTCGGTGAGAGACTGTTGTCTGCAAGACTTGACTCTATAGCACACTATAAGACATTTTGCCCAGCTGACAGACCTTGAGATTTGGCAAATCACTGGACTGAGAAAAGCAGAATGGTCATTTTGACGAACTGCCCACAATCTACGTCCTCCGTCAGTCACCTTCATTAGCAGTGGTGTCCTTGACTAGAACCATATGGTCCTTGGAAACCAATAAGAGTAGGTTTGTGTGTTGTAATCCTGGCAATGCAGCTGGCCATGGGATAGTATTAGTGTGTTTAAGGCAAGCTCTTAAGATAGCAGCACTATGTAATGATCATTGTCCTGTTGGAATGTGCACCAGAATGTGCGTTCAGAGCATTAGGACAACTAGCTGCATTACTATCTTCTTAACAAAACTAAAGGCTGTCAAAATGGCTGTAACGAAGAAGATATCTTGTCTTGAGCCCTTTTTTTTTTTCAAACAGCATTGCAATCTGCGACTTCGTTTTGGGTACAACAGTGTTTTTTTTATCATGAGTCTATATTAAATAAATTCATATTATTTCAAAAACTCCTCCTTAAGCCCTATTCAGATGGGATTGGTTCCTCAGGGGGTCCTGGGGTAATTTTATTATTATTTTTTTTTTCTGTTATTTTATTATCGTGCGGAATACCTTTGTATGTGTTTTTGTCAGACGTCCTCTGAGAAAATTACAGGCTGAATTACCTACTGTTTTTCACTGAACTTCGTGGTCCTCTGGTAATTTTAGTCTCGTCCGGACTCAAATCTCTGAGTTTCGTCTCCTCGCGTTTAATAAAATAGCTATTTGCCACTGCTACGCACCTTAATTACACTTTGGGCGCACGTTTCCACGGAGATCTATGTCAATACAACAGCGAGTGGAAATGGAGGAGCTACTGAACTCGATGTCATGTGATTGAGACAGCCTAAAAACTCACTGGTCCTCCTGTTTTTTCAATTTCAGTCCAGATGCAAGAGTTTTATCACTGAGTAGAAGTGTAAAATATATTTTTCACAGACGTCCCCCTGAGAAACGAATCCCTTCCGAATAGGGATTTAGTGTATTATTTTTTGTCAATGTGTGAGTGTGAGCCAATGTAATTGACCTATATTTTAAACTGTTATTAGAATATAAACCCATTTTAGACATTAGCTCAACATTTCAGTATCACAATTGTGCCTTATCTTCCACCACTAGCGTGAGGAAGTTTTCAGCCCCAAAGCTAGAATGCACTCACAGTTCACAGTGTCAGCTTTCCTGGATGCCCGCATGACATGCAATTTTGAGATATCAGCATTGACACTTGGTAAGAATAGCCAGTGGGGACACGTTAGCTTTTAAAGCTGGACAAAGGGATGGCTGGAGTAGTGGAGAGAGAGAGAGAGAAAGAGAGCAGGAGAAAGAAAGTAGTGTCCTCGGGATCAGCTGGTGCATTTCTTCAGCAAGCCTGAGGCAATGGCCCTGACTGCCCTCATGGTCTCGGTGCAGGTGGGGCTAATCAGAGCTTCAGGCAGGAGGAAGCCGTAATAGCCGGTGTCTCGCAGCTCGAAGGCGAAAGCGTAGGGGATGCCATTCTTGTAGGCCCAGTCTATAGAGCTCCCAGAACTGACATCTGCAAAAATAAACAAACACATTGTCTCATTCTTTTACCCATATTTTAACCAGACCTGTGCTAATAAAAAATAATCTGCTTTAAAATGAACCTCCTAGCAACACCCAAGCAAAGCCCAAGTAACGTCCTAGCAACCACTAAGCAATTACAAAGCAACTTCTAAGCAGCTGCATATCAAACCTATAGCAATCAGGTAGCAATTACTAAGCAACTCTGTGGAAACCAAAAAGTGACTCCAAAGTAACCAACAAGCACTTTTATAGCAACCATATAGCAATCACTAAGCAACAGCATAGCAGCAACCTTGCAACACCAAAGCAACCAGCTTAGAAATACTTTGCAACAGCACAGCAACCACTTAGCAACGCCACAGAAATCATCTAGTAATCAGTAAACAACCATATAGCAACCGTCTAGCAACTACTTAACACCATCATAGTAGCCAGCTAGAATCCACTTAGCAACACCACAGAAATCACCTAGCAATCCGTTAACAACCATATAGCAACCATCTTGCAGCTACTTAGCCACATCACAGCAATCAGATAAGAACCACTTTGCAACAAGACAGCAACCACTTAGCAACACCACAGTAATCACCTAGAAATCAGATAAAAACCATCTAGCAACTACTTTGCAGCACCATAGCAACCAGCTAGAAACCACTTTGCAACAAGACAGCAGAAAAATTAGCAACACCAGAAAAATCACCTCACAATCACTCAACAACATAGCAACCACCTAGCAACTACTTAGCAACATCATAGCAACCAACTAGGAACCACTTTGCAACAACACAGCAACCACTTAGCAACACCACAGAAATCACCTAGCAATCAGTTAACAACCATATCGCAACCATCTAGCAACTACTTAGCAGCACTTAACCATAACATCATCTCACAATTGCTTAAAAACACCATATTAACCACCTAGCAAAAGTGGCCAGTTTCATCCTACCAAAGCCTACCAACTTCCTATCTCCTATATTTCAATCCAGTCAGTCACATGTAAATATATATTTAATGTATACTTAAGCAATAATACACGAGAGGGAGTGATATATCGTGTAATATTGGCACTACAGGCCAAATAATACATTATAGTACAAAGATGACAAGAAAATACGATCTGTTTGGTTATAAAAACACTGTGAGTTAAAATAGTTCCATTGCTGCTCTGTTTGTAGCTGTCCTGATTGGCTTGTAAACACTGCAGTGTTGCTAGGTTACCAGTATGAGGCGGAGTAATACATGGAGAGCTTCTGTTACAGTGCATTACTGGCTGATAATGGCACTCACAGGACGCCCTTTCAGCCAATCACATCACAGGGTCAGAACTAACTGTGGTATAATAACAAATAATTGTGAATTGTACTAAAATAATTGAATCAAACCGTGATTTAATGTTGAGCTGAACTGATTCATAAAGAAGTGTACTGGAATGTCTGTGGTGTCTCTCCTGGCTACATTTCCTTTATTATTGAAATGCAGCTGATGCTGTGCTACAGCTAACACTGACACTGTTATTAGGAGGGCTTTGCCCGGCGGCCTGCTGAGAGGCTAACAGAGGGAGAGTGACTCACACAGTTATGAGATGAGATGCAAGTCGACATGAGTAATGCTATCTGAGGCAAATCCCTCACGTAATACTCACACAGCGTGGTGGAGGCAGGTCCGTATCTATACTTCACTCCATAAGCAGAATAAAGGGCACTCACAGCATTCTGAGCTGCTGTTTCCTGAAGACAATGATGAACAAAAAATATTTAATTTGAATCTATGGATGTCACATGGATATTATGAAAATAAATAGACACTAGAAATCAGAAACACCTCTTTTTTAGATTCACAATACTGCTACAAAGTTAAAGAATGAAGACTATCATAAATGAATGTGGTGAGTAGGTGGGTGGGCTAAAAAACTGTGCAGAAACAGATAGGCTATAGTCTTTATCTATAGACTTTTTTGAATGCATAAGGCAGGTGGGTTTAATTATTTGGTATACAAAGCAGAATTTCCTGTATTTCAAGCATGCAACAAATATCCCAAAAAAGTTAGGACAAGGGAAATTCAGAGTAATTTCCAACATAATTTTAGGTTATTGTCTCATTGTCTCATTTCAGATGATTGTTTCATTAGGTGCATTTTACAACAAATGCATGTAAAAATTACTGTAATGTTTAAAAGCAATGTTACTCAAAGAAAGATTGGAATTGATTCCCAATTTATCTTGCTACAGTATATACTATATATACAAACTGAATCTGATCATCTGAAGGTCTAAAGCCTCAGTTGAAGACAAGGGATTTCCTATCCCTTAGATGTCACTGAATCAAGAACCATCATTAAACAATAAATGATAGAACCACACGGGAAATGAATTACTTTGCTGAATCTTTGTCAAGCACTACAGGGTTGCATTTTCTGGGCTCAAAGGCAAAGATAAAATGAACCATCTAGAATGTTACTGGCAAAAAGTCCAATGATGCAGCATTAATGCATAAAATAAGGTAACATATTGTCATCTCCCTAAAATAATCCCCTAAGTGATTTTTTGGGCCTAAATCAGCTCCTCATTGTTCAGCATTGCAACCTGTGATAAAATTAGCTACACCCTCAGTTAATCAGATTATTTGATTCTACCCCTTAACCCTTGTGTGGTGTTCGGGGCTGTGGGACCCGTTTTCATTTTTCATCAAATGATACTAAAAAAATATTTTTTCTAACTCATTCCTGCCTATTCTAACTCATTGGCATTGACTCATTTTTTGTAAGAAACATATATCAAAACACATTTTCGCTAAACACACACCACCACACATTTATATTACATACAGTATGTTTGGCCAAGGGCTAATAAACATTGGTTCATTTGTAAATTTGAAACTTAACAAATTTTCTACTCATATCTTGAGTTTAATTCATTTTCTTTGACATTTTATTAAAAAAACTAATAAAAAAGAGTAGCACTTTTTAAAAGAAATGTAACATAAGAAAGGTAAAGGGCAAATTTTAACCATGTTAGATGTTTATATTGCTTGCAATTTAGGTGAAGCAAGCATGTGTAAAGCATTTTAATGTAAAATTGCTTAATTTTGCTGAATTAAATACAAAGTAACAAAGTAAACAAGTAACAAAAATATGAACACCACACAAGGGTTAAGGATAAGGGCCTGTCAAAATCTAAATAAAATGTCTATCTAAATCTAAATAAAATGTGACTTAGGCAATTTTAATAGATTTTCAAGATGGTGGATACTCTCACTGGATTAATTTCCACAATTTCCACAGGCTCCCCAATTGGTAAGTAATGAGATTTTTAGTATAATATAAACTTCCTCTACTTCTTATTAATAAGGGCTATAGGCTATACATATTGCATATATGTTTGGGTTTTTATATAATTGGGTTATAGTTGTTTCATTGAGTTTCTTTATTCTGCATTTTAGTCAGCAAAATATCCATAAAGCATAAAGTCCATAAAGCTAACTAGAAATGCTCTACAGTTTGTCGCCGTTAAAATTCTGATCTTTTCCAGAGATAGTCATGTATTTCTCAACAAGACGTGCTGCACACATTACAAAGGCGTTGATGTAAAAAAGAGGATACAGGTACTGGCTTGCCTGCACTCCTGACCTTTCCCCGAAAGAGAATATTGAAAAATTTTGCAACAGAAAATGCAACAACAACAACAACAACCTCATACTGTTGCATATCTTAAAACATGTCCTCAGAAAAAAAGTACGAAATAAAAGATGTAACACTTAATGGATTGGTATCCTCAGTGACAAACCATTGTTTAAATGTTTTTAGAAGGAATGGCAACATTACCATTAAATTAAATTGTAATTGTTAACCACCCCTTTTTTTGGAATGTGTTGCATGCCTGAAATGCAGGAGTTAATCTATATTAACAAATGAAATAAAGCTGATAAGACAAAACATAAAATATTGTGGGTTCATACCGTCTGCTATAAATAACCATAAAAAACAGCATTTTTTTATAAGCCTTTACAGTAATGTCCCATCGTTTTGTAAATGGGGTTGAACACAGACAGAACTCACCACACAGTCAAAGTTGGGGATGGTGGAGTATTTGTAGGAGTAGGGATACAGGAGCATTTGAGCGTAGGCATGAATAGATATGTAGGCCTTGACATGCTTTCTGTGCTTGCGTAGGAACCTGGCTACGGCCTTCACTTCAGGCTCAGACTCGGGGAACGGGCCGCAGTACGTGTCGTCACACGGGTGTAAAGAAGCTCCCGCATCTATAAAGAGGAAAAAGAAAGCACAACGTCAGTGAGGCATTAAATATTTCCTCCTTTTCTGCCTCTGTATTGACATTCGCAGACCAAAGCCATTTTGCTTTCAGATGCTTTTGCTGACTCATTGCTGGGCTTCGTGCAGCCTCTGTTTCAGCATCAGTTATATCCAAGAAAGCATTCACACAAACCATCTCTGCTGCTGCTAATATAACTGTGTCCTTCAGAAAAACAAAGTGAGAGGTGGGAAATAGAATTTGAATTCTCTCTCTCCCTTTCACACAAACACGTACAAACAAACAGAAGGACTTCATTTAATTACATCTTTACATTAACAATTTTAGATAATCCCATTCATTTCTCTTACACAGAAATGCAGCTTAGATCAAAGTTCTTTAAATGGGAATCAAGCTAACAACAGAATGGCACACAACTTCAGATATCTGCAGCATAAAATAACCCCAGAGTACAGGAGTATAGCCTTTGCTTTTGCCACATTTTAAAGATAATAGTCTAAAAGGGTAATTTTCCAAATACTGTGCCTTTTGGTTTTCCCAAATCTGTCAAAAGTCTTAATTTCTTTATTCTTTTGACTAGTCATCTACTTTATGAGCCTTTACTGTTGTCTTATAAATATTGCATGTATGGCAAGTGTGGCACATTGAACTTTTCACATGTTGCATTTGCACTTTTACACGTAACTATCCATCCCTGTTTTCACTGTTTATTTTTGTCTGTTCATAATTTTGTGACTTAAATATCTCTGTATATATCTAATATATATGTTATCTGACATCTTTGTTTCAGGCTATATTTTATATAATATATCTACTATATACATTTTAGCTTTTAAGTTTTTTTAGTGTAACATATTCAATTAAGGTTTACGTCCATTTGACTGTGTAGTGATTATCTATGTAACAAATAATCTCTGAACTTTAGATTGCTGGTCTCCATTAATTAATTAAGTGATTTCTGAAGACAGTTAATTGCACTGGATTTTATTTAGGCATTTTAGAGTAAAGGGGGTTGAATACACTTTTCAGGTGTGTATGTTAAAAAGTGTATGTCACACTTTTCAGATTTTTATTTGATAATTGTGTTTGTTTTCGATTCACTTTGGTCTATCACTTAAAATATTGCTAAAATGCATTTTTTGTTGTTTGTGGTTGTAAGGTGACAACATGTTAAAACGTTTAAGAGGTATGACTATGTTTGCAAGCCAAAAAAAAATAAAAAATTTAATATTAGATAAATTCAATAATTTGGTTAACCTTGAGGCAAAACTGTCACTGCGGCTGAATGAAGAGTCACTTGGGAGCGTGTAAGTCCTTCAGTCCAGTTTCAAGGACAAAAGCTTGTCTGGTCCTGGGTGTTCTACATCGGCATACGTTTAAAAGATTCAGTTCAAATTAGAATATACTGTATATAAATAGTTAACGGAAAATCCATTCTGGCTCACAGATACATATATATATATATGTACAGATCTGGATAAAAATAAGAGACGACTTAAAAATGATGAGTTCCTTAGATTTTACCAAATTGAAAACCTCTGGAATATAATCAAGATTAAGATGAATGAGCACAAGCCACCAAACCAAGCTGAACTGCTTTAAATTATGCACCAGGAGTGCAGCAATAAAGTTATCCAAAAGCAGTGTGTAAGACTAGTGGAGGAAAACATGCCAAGATGCATGAAAACTGTGTTTAAGCGGTCTCTTGTTTTTTCCAGAGCTGTATATATGTTTGTGTGTGTGTGTGTGTGTCTGTATGTGTGTAAATAAGCACAGTTTTGAAAGAGCATTAACTGAAGACTCTTATTAAGAAACTGTGCATTTAAAATGTTTATGCGAGAGGGTCCACAGGGGCATGATCCAGCACAGAGTGATAAACAACGTCTTATAGCAGAGTGAATAAATATAGACACTCATTATGCATTATTATCTACTCGTTAGGACTTCAGCCTGTATCAGAACGAGATTTAACCTCCAGTATCAACAGACAAGTTGAGATAATTGATACACTCACTGAGCTGTTTTCAACCAGGGTCCCAACCTCTGTGGGTGAGTCTGAGTTTGATTGGCCTGCTGTATCATTAGCCCAGGCAGAACTAATGATGGGCTCTGGCAGTAATTAACGCAGTGCTGTGTAAAGCTAGTCCAAGTGTTTTGCAGTGTGTGTGTGTGTGTGTATGTGAGAATGTGAGTGTGTGAGGTCCCTTAGGTGTCCCTGAAAGCAGATCCCAGGTCCATATTACAGTCTATATTGGTGGAGCGAGCTGTTCTAATTTGTGGACGGTAATAATTTTGCCATGACCTCTTTTCACTAATCGTGTTTATTTTGATGGCTATATTTGTATGTATTTAGGTTGCAAATCTCAAACGACATGGAACTGCACTGAATGAACTGAGTTCGCATAAATTTACCACACTTTTCTAGCGAACATTACAAGCAGCCCCTCAGTCTGTTATTAATAATCTCAGCACTCACACAAGCTTTTTAGCAGAAATGTTCACAAACAATTAGTGCTGGGAACAAAGTTTATGTTTTCATTTGTAGCACAGATGTGCAGGCTGTTTATGGAAAACTATTCTGCACAATCTGTACGATCATTTTTTAAAACGATTTATTACAAAGCAAATTGCATTTTGCCCTTCCTTGCAACACCACAAATATACAGGCGACAAAATATACTGAGAGTTTTTTCTACCAATCTAACTACATACCTGCTTATTAAAGCCTTGTTCCTACAGATTTAAGGCCAATTTACACCGAGTAAGAGTGGAAAAAACAGGCAGATGGGATTTTCAACATGGTGAAATCTTGATGCTTTGGAAGCAAGATATTGGTTTAATCTGCAAACATGGCAATAGAGCACTGAATTTTATGCATCCATCCAAACATGCAGAAAACAGAGCAGGCTCTGATTATAAAAATTATGAAGGGTTGCAGTCTATCATTTTCGTACACATTGTAAAAGGCACTGATAATATACAGTGGCATGAAAAAGAAGTATGTGTCCCCTTACAGATTTCTTTTGTTTTTGCTTTTTTGTCATACTTACCTTTTTCAGATTATCAAACAAATGTTAAAATCAGACAAATATAACCTGAGCAAATAAAAAAGCACTTTATAAATGATTTCATTTATTATGGGAAATCATCACTCTCCCAAAACCAATCTAGCCCATTGTGAAAAAGTGTTTGCCCCTCCATAAATTAACTGTGATTAATCAAACTGTCTGGAAAGCTGAGTTGAATTTTCCTACTGGCCACAATCAGGCCTGATAACTGCCAGACCTGTAGAATCAAGAAATCACTTAAATAGAATCTGACAACATGAAGCAGCTAAAATGCCTTAAAAAGCAACACAATATTCTGCACTCTGAATAAATTTAAAAACAGATGAGAAAACAAAGTCATTGATCATCCATCAGTCTGGAAAAGGTTACAAACTCATTTCTAAAGCTTTGGGACTTCAGCAAACCACAGTAAAAGCTATTAATCACAAATTGAGAAAACATGGAACAGTGGTGAACCTTCCCAGGAGTGGCTGGCCGACAGAAATAATTTCAAAAGGGCATGGTCAACTCATCCAGGAGATCACAACAGAACCCAGAACATCAACAACATCAATAGGAGGATACTAGCATTTAAGTAGCAAAAGGTAGAGCCATGAGAACACACCAGTAGGACCTCACCGGTGCATGTACTGTAGGCTTTCAGTCAAAAAATGTGTGCATAAGTGATTCCTACTCTTATTTCATAATTACTTTTTGGTTGGAAACAGAAGTTTAATTGTCCAATTTCGATTTATCATCTCTGTGGTAAATAAATTATTGGGTGGGACCTTGCTGGAGGACCTGAAATGTAATGTATCAAACTAGCCATCAACTCAATAAGGAGCTTACACAGGAATCAAACTACACTGATTTCCAGTGGGACCAATTACATCCAAAAAAATCCTAAATATCTCGTTGTTTTTAATGCGACCAGCTTGGCTTCAGCTACTACAAATTATTCCTTTATTATCATAAAGGTTTCAAAAAGTTTTTTTTGTCTTTTTTTTTATCTTTGCGAGGATACTTTTTTTTAGACTGACTGACCTTGAATTCTTTAAGTATTTTTTATTCAATTAGTTGAGCAGTTCTTACCATAATATGGATTAGAACATTTCTCAAATAGGGTTATTCACTGTACACCAACTCTTCAAAGCTGTTAACTGAAAGCCATTCCAGGTGACTCTAACGCATAAAGCTTACTAAGAAAATGCCAATATGTGCAAAGCTGTCATCTAAGCAAGAGGTGTCTGCTTTGAAAAATCTAAAATATTAAACATATTCTGGTTTGTTTAACACTTTTTGTTGTTTAACACAATGTTTTTCTTCATAGTTTGGATGACTTTAGTATTAATCTACAATGTGGAAAATGTTAAAATAATGAAAAAACACTGAATTTAAGCTATGTCCAAACTTTTGACTGGTGCTGTATATCGAGTATCGCAAAATCAATGTACGTAATATTGAATAATATTGTGTAATATTATCATGAACAACATATTGTGATTATATTGAGAAGTCATGTTATTTCTGCCCCTAGTTTTCGGCCAATTTATTGAGGCCTTTTGACAACACAGATACTAAATAAAATTTTGTATTTGCAGTTTCTACACTGTCCCAATATGTAATTTGGGTTTGTATAACAATCACACTATGTGTGTCATAAAATTGCTACATAGACTGCCTAAAATAATTTTGCAAGAAATCGGATCATTGAACACAGGAGTAAAATAGTTTACTTCTGATTATAGCTGAATATGATAATGCACTCTTATATACATTCTTTAATAAATGAAAAGATTTGAAATGAAGAAAAGCTTACCACACCACTTCACTTTCCAGTTACGGTTGGCATCTACACCACGGCAGTGATACTTGGCATTCTTTGACCGTGTTTTCCGCCAGAAACGGTCCTGGAAAAGAAAAGCATATTCCATAAATACAGTCAGCTTCATAAGTATTTACACTCAATTAAAATATACGAAGCAATCAAGATGTGGCTGAAATGTATATTTAGCTTTAATTAAAGGTTTTTGACAAGGGACATCTGCTGATAAGCAATTTCATGGCCAGGTATTTCATAACTAATTAAACAAAGAAAAAAGCTCTTTGTCTGTAAGTTTTTTGCTATATCTGTCTTATGATTTCTTCTAGGTTTTCTACCCCCCTTTTGTATATAGGAGAATAGGTTTGATAGGTCTATTTATAGAATTTGTATTTATAATTGACTATATTGAGTATTATCTGTCTACCTTCTTCCTGGCTGTTCTTGGCATTCTATATATAGTTTAGTAACAATATATGATTAACTTTCTGAAAAAAAACAAAACTCTGGATTCTGGAATTCAAACTGAGTGGTAACTATTCAAATTGACGAAATTAAAAGATAATTAGTTAAAACATTAAAAAAAAGCAAAAAATTATTCCTTTTTCTGAAATATGGTTATCAAGATTATCAACATGAACCAGCAAACAAAAATGAGCCCCTTTAAAAGTAAGACACTTACAGTTTTCCAGCTGTAGTGATATCCGTCTACGTTAAAGACAGGCATAATGTAGAAGTTCAGCTGATTCATCAGTCGACTCATGCTGGAGTCGTGTTGATAGGAGTTCACGGCCTGCAATCAGAAGCAAGGAAGTCGTGACACACGCGAAAAACAGATAAAAAGAAGCCTCATCTCTCCCAGAAATGAGCCACAGTGCTGCAAATAAACCACACAAGGTCAAACACTGCTGCCGCCACTGGGGAAATAAATGCTCTGGAGAAAGTGAAAGTGAGGGCAGCAGTCTTTCTATTTTCCAGTTAGTCTAGTCCAGTATAATTTTAGATTTGTTTGCCGCTTCTTTTCCATGAAAATGTACGAGGTAATTAAACCACACAGCTCACTGGGATTTAGGTTCATTTGCTTTTGTTTTGTAACTACAGCTATCAGTCATTTAATCAGCAAAACCTCCCCTGTAGAGCCTCTATATGCACTGTCACAAGTTCACATACACTCCTCAGTTAAAAAAAGCAAGGCCAGCTCAAGATGTTTGATTTGTATAATTTAGTTTGATTAGTGTGGTAGTTTGAGACTTAAAGACAGAAACACAAACCTTCTGTCTTTAATATAATAAAATGGGGCTTATGTTAGAATTTAATGAAGCAAACCTGTGCAAGGCAGAGCTGATTAGCACAAGATTGTTTGGAGACTTCTGGCTGCAAACATATCAGAAATATAAGATAAGATACACTGAGCTCATTGTGTTAGTTAAGAAACAGCCTGGCACTGGTAATGGTCAGTTTTTTTTTAAAAAAAAGGAAAACTAGCAGTATTGGTCACAATCATAGACTGTGTATAGCTGGACAAAGCATCGTCCCTCAAAAGTGAAGCCCCCACAGGTCGGGCTCCCCCTGCTGTTCGGTTGCAGAAAGCTGTGTAACCCCACCCATCCCCATAGGTTTCAATGGCAAAACAGAGAACTTTCAATCATGTTTTTTTAATACACTGTAATTCTACCTTTATTATTTAAATGCAACAGTTAGTGTAACCTCTGCTTATATTGTCAAATTTTATATCCCCAAAGAATTTGTTTTTTAAAACGTTATTCAGCTCTATTCAAAAAGGTGTGGTTATTGTAAAAGGGCTGGGTTACACCTAGCCGGGGTGGGACCAATGACTGTATGTGTGGGACCATAGACTGAGTATAGCTTTGTGGAGGCAGCCCTCAGGGGCGGGGTTATTTAAATGAGTAGGCTGTCTCTCCACAGTCTTTCTCCCTCCTCTGGTCTCTACTGTGCAGACTCGGGTTTCAGGATCGCCAACATGGCGCAAGATTTTAGCTTTATTTTCATTTAATGAATGAGAACGGCGACACGGCATCCATCTTTTTTACAGTCTCTGGTCACAATTAAATCCAAATTAAGAAAAGATGACCTAATAAAAAGCAGGAGCTGGGAAACCCCATATAATAAGGGCAAGTCTCCCTAATTCATCAATTAAATCAATTTAATACCTTTCCCTTCCCACAAGGTATGTTATTGGTTCATTTAATGTATAAAAATGAATGTACGTTTGACTGTTGGTCAGAATTTTTTTCTATGGATTAATTTGTGAACATCTTCTAATAAACCTGCCAGGATCTTAGGAAGCTTGGATTTCAGCTGTACTTTATTCTTTACTTTGTTATTTTACAACACTTTAAACTTTATGGTAATAGAGGTAAAAACTTGGCCCAAGTCCCTGGAGGGGTGAGTCGACAGCACCACTGAGCGCCTACATTAGTTTGATGAATCAGTATGACTATTAGACCAACCCAGCTAATAGAGAACGTTATAAACCGTTTAGCAACATTTTGGCCAGGAAGGTTAGCATGAGCCTGAAAACATCACAGAAAATAATATTCCAAAAACTTTCAGGAAACATGTAACATACTAATGGTTATAAATATTGTCAAAACTAAAAATGAAAACGCTGAAATAAGTGACATCGCAGAGATGTTACCAGGACATTTAAAACATTCTAAGAACATACAGTAAACTTGACATTTTGAACAATCTAAGAATGTTAATTGTAATGTTTTGAAAATGTTCTACTAACCAAAATTGTTAGCTTGGTAGCTGTTTAACCATCATGACCAGCATGACCAAACTGGTCTACCAACATGACCAGCATTACCAAGATGCTATTACCAGCTTGTCTACATTTGCTTGACCAGATAGTTTGACTATTTGTCAACCAGCATGACCAGTAAGACCAAGCTGGTCAAACAGCATGACCAGTATAACCCCAGCATGACCAGCATATCCATGCAGGTTGACCAGAATGACAAACTTAACCATATTTGCATAACTAGACTGATATCATGAATGGGATATATACTTTTCTTAAGAACAAATTAAAGATAAAAAACAACACTATTTTACCATCATTATCATTACATGCAAACCCCAGACGAAGACACATATAGGATCCCTGGATAATTAGGGTAGTAAGTAAAAGGTCATCCCTTTAAAAATCTCCTTTCAATCATTTTTTAACCCAAAATAGAGATAAATCATTGTCTTTGTGCCCATGATGACTGACGGTGAGTGAGAGTTCTGTACTGAACAACAGGCTCCACTGGTGTAAAGTAGCTTTACGTGTTGAGGTGGAGGGGCAGTTTACCAGAACTGTAATCAGGCTGACATCAGGGTCAGAAGCATGTCAGCGCATGTCAGCGCTCTGCCACTCTGTGGCCTAAAGAAGGTACTGAAACATACACTTACTTAAAGAAGTATGTCTGATATATGTCTGCTCTATACCCGCTTACCCTTTTATACACCAGTAGTTTACATTTCTGGTTAATCCTACAGAATAAGATCAATGTAGCTATTTTAAGTTCATTTCTACTGTATTCCTTCCCTCCCAAAATGGCTTTAATCAGATAATAATGAAAAGAAATAGCATAACTTCACAAGCCAAAAGTGTACTGTTAGAGGTCTATGGTTATTCCAGATAATTTATTGCACATTTGATTATGTTATGTAATTATTCTGTATCTAACACTTTTTGAATAATACATTTTAATAAATTAGCAATATAATGAATTCAGCACTGACAGGTCCTGACAGGTGACTGTTTTGTGTCAAAAATGACAATAACATGGTAATAACAAATGTAAAATGAAATACCATTACTGTTCTATGAAAAAAACATGAACTTTACTTTCAATGGAAGTCAATGTAAAAAGAGTTTTTAGGGTAATTTTAGAAAATTTATATTGGTCCATTCATCAAGAAATTGTTTCACAGTGTAAGGGGACAGTTTGTGTGTTTAAATATGTAGCAAAAATGGAGATACAAGTTTTTCATTGGACAGCAAATATATATATGTTTTCTCTCTCTGCAAAGCAGCATTACACACACAGCAATGGCTTTTCATTAAATTCAAATTACAATCATTTTCTCCTCCTCTAAAACAAACATGCATGGTGTAGACTGACAGTTTAGAATCTGTGGTCTCCACACAACCACTCCTCCTGTTTCAGTGAACTACCAAGGCAGAAATAATTAAAGGTAATATAAGAAGTGGTGTGTAATTGTATAAGCCATGGGAGACCAAGGAGGCTTAAATAGAGGCAATTAAATTTTTGATGTACCACAAAACATGTTTTGAGGAGTCGCTGGTTCCAGATTAGCATCACAAAAGCCACTCTAACCCCTTGTTGCTAGATTCCTCTGTGAAGCTGGAGATGCTACGGCTCTGTGGTTTTAGCAGCCTGGCATTTCAGGCCTGTCTAAACTGATGTGAAGTGACCGGCTCTAATGGTGTAGACTGGATTTACTTTATAGTGTTGCACTCTCTTCGGCCTCCAGTGGGTTCACATCGGGAGAAGAGCTCTCGTCATGTCCTTACATTTACTGTTTCAGCCAGTAGGGGCCATATTAAAGTAATAGTTCAGCAACAATTCAGATTTAGGCAGCTTTCTCTTCCAAATGTATCGTATTAAACCAACTATCTAAGATGCACTGGATTTTAAGGCACATTTTAAATGACAATAGTAAGGAAAAGGGGTGCCGCCATATTTTCCTTCTAATTCAGCGGGTCTCGCTGCTGGGAGCGCCTAAGCACACAAAACTGTAATTTCTTTAAAAAAATTTAATTAATTCTTAAAAAACAATTCAAACGAGTGATGGATGTTAATCTACAAAAACTTCTAATGTAGCTAATAAGTAATAAGAGTTAAAGTAAGTAATAAGAGTTAAAGTACACTAATTTGAATTGTGCAAGTTGCATGCCAGAGTCTTTACACACTTATATTAAGCAGTTTTAAAGGGACACTACAACCTAATGCTGAATGTGTTGTAATCACGTATACTTGATTCATACAGCTTCATACATATCGATAAATAAAAAAAAATCTATATTCTCCAAGCTTCTCACTGAGGCACACAGCATGTTGGCATGGCTCATTCTTTTCTTAGGATAAAAACGATTTATGGGAACATTTCAGCTCTGCTACCATGGAAAACAAAACTCAGTGCAAAATACGTAGCATTAAAATCTGATGAAAAAACACAGCAAACATTATGAGGCATATGTCTCATAACCAAAACATATAGAAAAATTTAAGATAATAATATGTTCTGGTTTATGGCAGGATGTGCACACAACTTTGTTTTGTTAGTTAGCTAGCTAGTTCGATATGTTTCTTGTTAAGTTGTAGCGTTTTTTGTTACAATGTCTAATAGAAGTTTGTGCAATCAAGGATCATTAGCTAAAATGTTTTGGCATATATTGCACACAAACGCCATAAGACACAATTCATACATCTTCATTGAATTTCACACTTTTTTTTTCACTATTACCCTAAGTATTAACTTAAGGGCAAAGCACATTAGCTTTCACTATTAATAAAGTTGTTAAGTAATGAAAGTGTAGGCTACTACAGTAAAAGAATAAATATGTTTTGTAGTAGCAGTGTATAATAGAACAAAACTTATTATAATACAACACTTACTTCTTTTACAAACCACTGGCAGAAGGCGGGGCCGATCCATTCCCGGGCATGAACTCCACAGTCTATCCACATGGCCTTCTTATGGAGCCGCTTTCTGTTTCCTAACTGACAGAAGAGGCGATTAGTGAGACAAAAAAAAAAGAGTTGTACCTGGACAGTCAGTGTTCATTTTGACACCTCTTACTTACCTTTAGAACATACAGGGGCCGTCCCTCATAGGAATATCCAATAGAAAACAAGTCCACCAGGTGTGGGTGTGTCCGATTCATTTCAAACATCCACTCCTGGATCTGCAACCGAAAGAGGGAAATGCAGTGTGTTGGATCTTATTGTCATTGTTGTGCAAAGTAACACTACCTATATTACTTATTTAGATTGTTTATGGTGTATATATTATTAATATTGTTTATAATGTTTATAGCACTTTTAACTTAAAAAATCAGTTTTAGTTTGTCTGATTTCATTTTGTCTATTTCAAAGGTGACATCATGTAAAAAAGAAAAGAAAATAATGCGTGGACACACTTTATTAATATGTGGGAACAAGATCCTAAGGCATGTGAACGAGATCCTAAGGCGTGGGAACGAGATAATTAAGGTGTGGGAACGAGATCCTAAGACATAGGAACAAGAACATTAAGGCGTGAGAATGAGATCCTAATACATGGGAATAAGATAATTAAGATGTAGGAATGAGATCATTAAAGCATGGCCACAACTTATTATGGTGGGGGAACGAGTTAATTCAGTCTAACTGGAGAATAATAAAGCTTGCTTTTCTGTAAATTAATGCTCATGAAGAAACAGAATATTACATCAAAGCTCCAAATCGAAGAAAAATCTTCTGTAAGAAAATGGAGAGTGAATTGGTTTCTTTTTATTTTAATCTTTGAATGAATGATGGTGATATTTTGGAGTCTCTTGCAGTGAGACATGTTATAATTCTAAGTACAAGACACTTAATTCTCATACTAAATGCTGACGGGTTCAGACACAGACAGTGTGCACACGTTTACCTTCCTTAAGCACTCACAACCCCTGAGAGCTGCTCGCTTTGTTAGCTGCACGTGAAATAAAAGGACCTTTTGGCCACGCCTTAATGGCTAAGTTTTAAATAACTCGTTCCCATGCCTTAATGAGTCGTGGCCACATGATGTCACCTAAGGGGCTCCGTAGTCTATAGTTTTAAACTTCTGTTGGTCCTTTTTCTGCTTATGTCTATAACATGAGACATAATTTAGCCTTTGCAATTAAATATACAGTGTAGCTGTACACTAAGCATTACTGAGTATAATATTTAAAATATTTCTATATCTTTCTAAAATATTTAGTCCTTTGAAATCTTTGAAACTGTTATATTCCAAGTAATTTTGGAGCATTCCCATTGGTCCATTCAAAACAAAACATGATTCGATAAAGAAAAAACTAGTGAAATTTTGTGACAGCAACAACATAGTGCCATAAAATGAATAGTTCTAGTTCTGATATCTGATTGGATGAGCACTCTGTTTCTTGGCAGCCACAACCTACTGATAAAATGCTACAGTGTCTGTAGGAAGCATTGTTTATTATATATTATGTTTTTAAAAACCCCTTCTGAAGCCACTGTAACAAACTACATATTTCTTAAACACTCGATAAGCTTAGGAAAAGCTCAAGAACATTTAGTCTAGTTTAATATTTCTTTAACAAATGATTAATTCAGCACACTCACGAGTCGTGGCGTGGCTGCTGTCGAAACAAGACCAGAATGTTTAAGACATTAAATGGCTGAAGTTTACTATTATCTTGTCCTTGTGAAAGAAGGGTGTCCAGATTGCCAGGTTCAGTCCAGTGCTGCTCCTACAATCCTCATAGCCAGACTATTGAACTTAACAAAGTTGAACCCCTGATTAATTAGCCTACTCATGCTTTAGCAGAAAGGTATTTTTTTAGGTCCAGCTAATGAGAGTGTTAAGCTGGACACCCTTTTTATTGTTCATAAAAGGGTTTGAGAAAAAATATTTCATGGTATTTCGTTTGAAGACATTTAATATTTCTTTATCCAGTGTTATGTGCACATGTACGCATGACTGGAACACAGGCAAAAGAAAAGGTATGTGAATCCTTTGGGATTACTTGGGTTTCTGCATAAACTGGTCATTAAATGTGTTCTGATCTTCATCTAAGTCACAACAATAGACAAACACAGCCTGCTTAAACTAATACCACACAAAAATATGATATGTTTGCATGGTTTTATTGAACACAACATGTTAACATTCACAGTAAGGGGAGGAAAGTATGTGAAGAGCTAATTGAAGCCACACACCAGAATTGAGTTTGCTGTTCTTAAAAAGCATTGCTTAATGTGAATCATGCCTCGCACAAAACAGCGACCAGATCAAAAGACCTATGTTCAAAAATTATTGACTTGCATGAAGCTGAAAAGGGTCACAAAAGTATCTCTAACAGCCTTGATGTTCATGTGTCCACTGTAAGACAGACAGTCTACAAATGGAGAAAGTTCAGCACTGTTGCTACTCTCCCTAGATGTGGTCGTCCTGTAAAGATGACTGCAAGAGCACAGCACAGAATGATCAATGAGGTGAGGAAGAATCCTAGAATGTCAGCTGAAGACTTACAGAAATCTCTGGCACATGCAAACATTTTTGTTGAAAAATCTACAGTAAGGAAAACATTAAACAAGAATGGAGTTCATGGGAGGACACCACGGAGGAAGCCACTGCTGTCCAAAAAAACATTGCTGCACGTTTGAAGTTTTATAAAGGTCACCTGGATGTTCCACAGCACTACTGGCTAAATATACTGTGGATAGATGAACCAAAATTGAGTTGTTTGGAAGGAACACACAAAGCTTTGTGTGGAGAAAAAAAGGCACAGCTTGCCATCATTCAAACCTCATCACAACTGTGAAACATGGTGGAGGGGGCATGTGTTTTGCTTTCTGGATTTTGACTCTTTGCCTGTTTTTTTCTACTCTGATTTTTGCCTCGTGATTTTGTTATTAACGATTCTTTTTAATTGCATTTACATCCCACTACCTGTGTTACAGCTCTAGTGTATGTAAGGAAACAAACTTTAAAGACCAAGCATGCCCTGTTTTGAGTCACTTTTGAGTGTATGTAAAGAAACAAACTTTAAAGACCAAGCATGCCCTGTCTGAGCCCCCTTTTGATGAAGAGAAATTTAGCACATTTTATTTTACTTTCATCACTTTAAAACCAACCTGTTTATTAAAACAAGCTGGTCTTTATGATGATTTATTCAGTGCCTTTAAAACCATGTCATGGCTGCTGTCAAAATGATACCAGAACGTTTAAGATATTAAACACTTTAAATTGGGCTTTTATCCACTCCATGTCAAAGCTTGGTGGCTGCTCATTCATCAACATAGCATATAATCTAAAGCAGTGTGGTGTGATAGTTTGTTTTTAGCTGAAGCCACACTGCAGTGAGAGTGTAATGACGGGTTAGCATTGCTTATGATGATGAAAACCTCTACATGTTCAGTTGTCTAGAGTACACAGAGAAGAGGCTCACAGAAAAAACTACAGCCTAAGGGATCGGTCTTTGCTGCTGAACCAAAAGAGAGAGACAGAGAGAGAGAGAGAGAGAGAGAGAGAGAGAGATGACTTGAAGCTACACTGACATGACTGATTTACCATGCTTCTAACCCAGCTTGAAGTTTGCCTCAGTTTGAAGATGACACTCTTTTTCTCTAGCTCTGTATGTCTCACTATGGCTTCATTCACATTAAAAGTCAGATTGCTCAAATCTGATTTTTTACTCAGATCAGAATGGGTTATCTTGACCGGTCACATTCACAAATGTAAGTGATCTGTATCTGTGTATAATGTGAACGAACCTGTACCTAAAACGCCTCATGTTCGCACATTGATACATGTATAAACGTTACCTACTTCACCAACAATAAAAAAACGTCATATTTGAGAGACGGCTTGTAGCTTTATAAAGGTGAAATGGATGAGTTAGCAGCTCATATGTGGAGCATCTTTTGCACAGCTGCACCAAGAGATATGTGGGTACGAGAGAGATGCATTTAAAAGAAAAAGGATGCATGAATTTGACCGTTCACATTCATGTCGCATGCCAATGAATTGGATATGTATCCGGTTAAGGACCACATATGAAAGTGACTCAAATCTGATTTGAAAAAATAAAAAATAAAAAAATAAACCGATTTGGCACGTTCACACAGCCATGAAAAAATCTGATCTGAGCCACATTGAGCAAAAGATCAGATTTGAGTCACTTCAGCCTGGTAATGTAAACATAACCTATGTCTCTCTCTCTCTCTATCTCAATATCAAAATTATTTGAGTGGTGGGTCGTTCTCAGCAGTGCAGTGACACTAACATGATGTTGGTGTGTTAGTGTGTCAGCAGTGCTGCTGGAGGTTTTAAACACTGACTGAGTGTAGAAACGAGGAGGTGGTCCTAATATTCTGACTTGACTCAGCTTATAATGCCCCTCCACCCCATCAATGGAGATGTACCACCATAGGACCACTGAAAACATCATAGTGATGACACTATGTAATAGAGGTGTGTGATTTGTGTAAAAACCCTACCAACACTGATGTACCTGATATCCTCATTCAACCCCCACAAATATTAATGCCAAAAAATCCATTAACCAAATGATAGCCTGTCTAATGGTGGTCACCCACCCCTACCCCTTGATTGTAGTAGCTATCGAGATGTACTACTATTATTTTTAATGAAAAATTCACCACATACACTAAAACTACATTCAGCTAAGATTATACAATAGTTTTCACAATTTTTATTTGTGGGTTTATTTGGCTGCCATCTTGCCGGGGATTTCTCATAAGCTTTTGTTTGGAGTGTCTCTCTAAATAAATCTTAGTTTCTTAGACTATGTAGATCTTACACTTTACCCTACCCATCTACCCCAACAAAAATCAGGACACCCTACACCAAAGCATGAATGCTTCATGGAAGAGTAAGGAGAGTAATAGGGTTGTTTCTGATATAATGGTCAGCATGTGTAAGCTCAGAATAAATGTGTGTGTGTAGTGAACTGTCCACAGTCAATACGTTCATGGCTGTACCCACCTCCACCAGTGGATGATACACTTCATAATCGTACTGGAATTCCGACCGGCGCTTTCTGGAGGGCCGATGCCCTGCCTGTTTCTCCATTTCCTTCTGGACATTGGAAATGAGCACCCTGTGGGGAACAGCAGGGGGCAGGGCAGAGAGGAAATTTATACACCCGGCTGCTTCACAGCTAGTTCACAGTAAAATCAGCAGCGTTAGATTTCCTGTAAAATACAGTCAAATGCAAGGTATGAGAGAGTGAAGAGCTAGAGGATGGAAATTGGGATGTGGCAGGTCTATGACAGAAACACTAATAGCAAAAGCCTATAGGGGACCACACAGCTTACTCTCCAATTGAATGCAAAGGTTCAAGCTAATCTTCAATATCTTCTGTATTCATTCATATCCTCCTAATTAGAAGGTTCTCTGCTTTGTATGTTTCTACAGTAGTTAGTGGCAGCATCAAAGTTTGGAAGACTGCTATGTAATATTGAAATATTAGTATATTATATAAATCCTTACTAAAATCCTTACTATTTCATAATTTCTCGGGGGTCTGGAACAAAAATAGGATAATTTTTTGGAATAAATTATCTCTATAAGCTCTACAAGAAATATATGAGTGAAAATATGTATGTAGATAAAAATATACAGTATATGGAAAATGTATGTAGCTGAAAAAATCTGACCAACAATTAGCATGATGCTAACTGCATAATCAACATACACTCACCTCAAAACACTAGAAATAGACTTCCCTGTGACATTAATGGCATTGGAAATGTACACCGACATGTAAAGAATTATGGGATAGCAGAATGTAAATTGATCATGAAGGTGTTACCACACTTCGGCTTGGGAGTGACCACGTCTGTAGAAATTGTAAGGTGTTATCTTGTGATAGCAGGTTAAATACTGGCCAGCATGGCAAGGCCACATGAATTATCGTTAAAATAATGACTATGACATCTAGTGACTGTGATGCCATCTGGCTAAAATAGGCTATGCTAAAAGACAATCCCACCCACATTCAATGCAGGAGACCCCACATGCATTATACTATACATTATACTATAAGGTGGTTTTGACCAATCAAGGTTTTTAGCACCTAGTAAATAAATTGATGGTATATCTTACACTATTTTTACATTATTTTTTTCTGCATTTGCCTCTGTTTAGGATTATTTGTTCATTCTAAATAATGTATTAGTTTTCAGTTACATTCCTAATGTATACAAAATGAATAAAACATACGCATTAAAGCTAGAAAACCCATACACACCTCTCTCGGCTCTGACACGTTTACCCACATTTCCTCGGCTCCAGGCATCAAAGGCTTCTCCTAAATTTGCTGAAATGCATCAGCCCGCGACGTCTGTTTGGATTGGTGTTCTGGGTGAGAGGAATGAAAGGAGGGAGCGAGCGAGGGAGGGACAGCAGGAGCCTCTGTGGCTGCAGCCGGATGATAAAAGTGCCGCCGCCCTGTTGATTCGGCTGAGTGATTGATGGGCGAAGCGGATAAAAGGCTGCTTTGAGAAAAAGGTCGGATCATGGGCTTGGGAAGCTACCTCTCTCCTTTGGTTCAGAGACTGATGTTTGCGCTCCGGGGGTTGCCAGTTCTGCTCCCGGAGTAGCCCTGTCCAGGGTATGTTGCTGTTTTTCCCTGCTCTAACACAGCTAATCTGTATGCTAATTCCCCCTTAATCTCTGAGGGCCACTGAATGGGCCTGCACTGCTGTTAATCACTCTTAAGGCTGTGTAACACTCACTGCCCACTTCATTCAAACCCCTAATGTGTAGCTTCACCTTGCTGGTGTACAGCATCATTGCTGTGCTGTGCTGAGAATAATCCACTACCACAATAATATATGAAAAACATGCTTCTGTGGCCAGAACAGCTGTTATTAATGAGGTGTGGGGGATAGTACTGTGATATACACTGACAATAAATGAGAAGCCAAGGAAAAGGAACTACTTTTGTGTCCCATGACTTTTGCCATGTCCAACTGAAAGCTAAGGTATGCTACACTGACCTGTGGGATATGGATATGAGAACTCCTGCATTAAATGTGATGGATGTGATTTCTGCCAGAGGAATGTTAAAAGTCCTTTTTTATTGTTGTTTCATTAATTTTGCTGTGAGCCTGTGTTTGTGAGATAGTGCTCCAGTGCTCCTGTTTCCGGCTATTCATGATTTGCAAATGCATCATGTCTGATTGGCTAGCAGCAATGTGACGCTCCCTCCATGGCTCTGCTGTAGGTGATTGCAAGACAAGATGGGTTGCGGCATTAAACCTAATATACAGGTTGGCATTGTTTATTTTCTGTCTATTTTCTTTTATTGGCTTATCCAGGCAATAGATGTAGAGGGACAGTTCCACATACAGCATACGTATGCAACTCAGAGTGACCTATTGTATTTTAAAAAGAGCAAAATTACGAATTTGAATGGACACAATTGGAACATCCCATAAGTCTGGCACCCATTGTTAGTCCTCTGTCGAACTTTACTTGAAATTTACTTACAAAATACATCTTATAACTTATTCAGATATAGCTGTTTCAAAATACACACTGTTGCGGTGCAGTGGATAACACCACCGCTTGCCAGTGAGCTACCATGTGGGAGACTGGGGTTCAATTCCAGATCTGGGTAACTAAGCTGTGCAACACCGATAAGAGTCTTGGGGCAGACTCCTAACCCTACATTGGCCCACCTCTGTAATAGGAATAACCTTGTAAGTCGCTCTGGATTAGAGCGTTAGCTCTCGTAAATGTCGTAAATATAAATATAAATGTAATGTATCCCCTGATTTTTGGCATGTCAGCATAGTGCAGCATATATAAGAGGTATAAGGGTAAGGTTTGTTTGTTAGTAAAGGAAAAGCGCTAAAATTCCAGAATCATAGAATTAGTGTGTAACAGAAGAAATCGCAGGACAGATATGAGCATAGTCTTACTCATGGTGGATGTGGGCCTGCTGGAGATGGGCTTTGAGACTCTCTGTCCTGCTGTGACCCACGTGGACATCCACTGAGCTGCCAATGTTGATATAGGAAGTGCTGCTGGGCTGCCAAAGGTCCACCTGCACAACAACGTAAAGCCAGTCTGTCAATGATTTTAAATTGTAGCATTTTGCAAAAAAAAATCAGTTTATTACTTTTATTACTTTTTTAGAAAATGGTTCAAAACATTGGGGTTTTCTTCAGTACCTTTCCTTAAAGACCATATCTGTAATAAATTCTTTTGTAGTAGTTTTTGGCCTGAAAGATCATGTTAGAACACCTTGGTATGTTTAGTCTAACAGTGTTGTTATTTATAATTTTTCAGTCACATTATCCTACATCAACAAATATGAGTGCATTTTTTTATTGGATTACAGCTTACTGGCTACAGTATTAGAACTTCCTACCTTGTATTTTCTCTCACTGCCTTGTACTTGTACTCACGGGCCACTTTATTAGAAACACCTACCCTGTTTTTTTTTTTCAGTCACTGGCCACTTTTAGAAACTCCGGTACCACTTTAAAATAAGACTACCTTTATAAAGGATTTATAAATGGTTTACAATTAGTTTATTAATGGTTAGTTTTTAGGTTGTAAATGCCTTAAAAATCATTATTAATCAGTTATAACTAGGGGTGTGACGAGACACTAATCTCACGAGACGAGACACGATATTGGGTTCACGAGAACGAGACGAGATTTAAAAATAAAATTTTAAAGAAAATGTCAAAAATGAAAAATTTATAAAACTAGAGTTTTATTTGACAAAATCATATAGCGCACAATTAACAGACTGGTTTCTCTCACACATTGATTTTATTGGAAAAAGAAATAAAAATAAGATTAAAAAATAAAAATAAAACTTTTCTAGGTCTTATATAGAGCAAACAATAAGTGCAAACTACAACCAGTCATATTAAGCCTAGGGTTTGTGTTTTTTTTTCCTAAATCTCTTGTAATTTAACAATGCACAACCATAACCAGTCATATTAAGACTAGGGTTTATGTTTTTTCTCCTAAATCTCTTGTAATTGAACTATGCATAACCATAACCAGTCATATTAAGACTATGCTTGAAGTGCAAACAGAGACAGAACATTTTTTTTAAATACAGTACAGAGCTAAGGGATTAGTACACCTGCCTATGAAACAGTCACGTGTGGGATTTACTTACAGTATTTACATATGCTTTGTGTCTTGTTGGTCACTCTGTTACTGTTTATTGTTTCCACTGGAGCCAAAATGCAGCCAGACATACAACTTAAAAGTAGTAGGAGCATCTTCTATGCCAGGATTAAGTTATTTAATTAGAATTTAGTATGGTCCAGTTCTCGTTTTTTCCGCCAGTTTTCGGGCTCCCTATCTCCTTATAAAGGCGTTTTTTCACGACCGCGACCCAATTCAACAGCCGGAGCAGCGGGACCGCGACCCTGACAACACGGGTTCGATCCCGCGTGAGGAGCGGTGTGTTTGTTTATTTACTTATTTTTTCCTTACCGCGTCTGCACAGATCTGATTGACTGAAGAGAGCGTTTGGTGATCTTACCCCACACGTGATTGGTCTGTGATTTTTACTGCACCGCAAGCGTGTATACAAGTAAATCCTTCTCAGGTTTGGGTCCGCATTGGACAACGTTTGTGTCCGGACCCGGACCGCGGTCCGCCCATTAGTGACCTCTACTCTATGCATATACCCGAATTTTCCTCTTTTGCTGAGAGCTGCTCTCTGCTCAGTATTATTTATATTATTTATATTTATTTTATAATGAAAAGTAGCTCCTCAGCTACCCGCTGTATCGCTACTGGGTTGCCAGATCCCTCTTAAAAAGTCCACACTAAACTATTTTTTTCTTCCCGCGAGACAGGTTTAAGCGTGATGAGAAATATTGTCACGTTTAATCTCGTGAGATATCGTGCCACGGGATCTCGTCACACCCTTAGTTATAACACATACGTAGAAAGGGCAACAATAAAGATGGCTGTGGGTTCACTATTTGGCAAACAACAGGTCATTGTTGCCTTTTCTACGTATGTGTTATAACTGATTATTTAAATGATTTTTAAGGGATTTACAATCTAATTAGTAACCATTAATAAACTAATTGTAAACCCTTTATAACCCCTTTATAAAGGGTAGTCTTATTTTAAAGTGGTATCGAAAGTGGTACCTTGTATTTCCACTTGCTTGCCTCTTTATTGGATTTACGTAACATAAACGTTCTAACCTATTTATCATTGGTCAGTTTCTGACCACAGCACCACCTTTATCCACCACCTTTTTTATATGGTAGTCCACTTCCAGTATGGCAGTGGCACTGACATGATCACTGTATGTGGCCCTGGTCTGAGTATATCACACAGTGATGTAGCTGAGTTCCTACACATGTCTCTGTGGTCAGAAACTGACCTCTGATAAGGGCTAGAATATGTCGAACACACTCTGAGCATCAATTTTCACATTTACAACAAACCCAGCAAGATACACCCACTCAAACCAAGACAGATACATGCTTGGCCTACATTTGAGTGTAAGTTGTTTATGCTTTTGGACATGATTCTGCAGTGTCAGCATGCTCTGATCAGAAACGATGATCAGTTGCTTCTTTACACTCAACCATCTCCAGCAGAACTTTAAGTCAGCCAGCAGGCCTTTCAGAGACTTCAGCCTAGATTAGATTACACTTGGGCATTCAGGATCAATACTTTGAGCTTAAGTGAGGCTTCTGAGTCAGACTGCTACCAGTATATATGAACTGTATGTGTGTGTGCTTGAGTATATGTGTGTGTGTATGTGTGTGTAGACTCTGTTAATGAACCACCAAACCACATCAGATTGACAGAACATGCTGAAAGCCCCACAGTAGCCCACATCTCGCTCTCTGGAGTAGAACTCCAGCATCAGCAGCCTGTAATCTCCTGCCAACTCACTGCCCTGTCGGGTTTGGCTGCTATAGCTAACCAAAAAGTGAAGTAAACAAAACGCAGAGCTCTTAAACAACTCTATACTGCTCCACCAACAACCAGCACTGGCGCCAAGACTGAGACATAAGCTGATTAAAAAGATGCATTGATATTTGACTTGATGCACATCATAGTGATGCACTTCATTTCCAGATTAATTAAATGCATCATGTCACTGAGAAAAGTAAGTACATTAATTTTAAACACATATGCTTTATTACATGACACAGTTATATACATTATATACTGTCACTGGAAATACGTTTTAGAAGGCATTACCATCTGTGTGCCTAAAAAGTTGTCTGTGTACTAGGGTTGCAACGGTATGAGATTTTCACGGTATGATAACCGTCTCGGATAATACCGCGGTATCACGGTTATCACGGTATCACAGTTTGTTACATATATTATTAAACTGACCCTTAAAGAAATTACAACAAAGTTTTTTTGTTCAATTAACTATTTATTGTAGAAACTACACCATCAGGTGAAGGAAACCATGTTTTTCCACTACTCTTAAGGGCATTAAGAGTGTATATATATATAAAAAAAGTTGGTATATAACCAGATACTGCAGAAAGAGGGGATTTATTTCTGACATGATCCTCACAATAGAGATTTCTATTTTAAGGCTTTCACACCTTAAAACCTTCAACATATGAAAAACAGGCACGTCAGAATTTGAAAATTAACGCATGTAAATGAATGGCGTCTTTCACATCCAGTCCGGCCAGGACCTTTACACGGACACGTGAATCCATCGTAGCACGCACTTCACGCCTGTACCTGCGTGCCCAAATTTCGGATAACTCAGCGCTTTTGCGGGCGCTTACCGCATGGGTTGTGCACGACTACAAAGAAGTTTTATTTAGGTTATTAAGGTAAAATTATAAACTGAACACATACTTTGCGCTGCACAGCGGGGTGGTGTTCTCGGAGATGGGAGAACAGGTTTGATGTATTTCCTCCTTTAGCTGTGACTACGGCCACATTGATTACAAGCTTGTTGATTACAAGATTACAAGTCTGTTTTCAGGCTGTTTGAATGAGCGAAATATGATCAGAATTATGTTAATTAACACTAACATAGAAGCATAGAACTATTATTTAATAAAAATGATTTTTAAGAACAGCTAAACACAGTGCGGAGAAGTTCACGTGCGAGAGAGAGAGACACAGAGAGAGAGAGAGATTTGCGTGTTCTGATGAGAGCTACTCACAGGTAAAGGTTCTCTTTTATCTCCTCGTGCTCATTTTAGTCCAATTCATAATTCTGCAGTTTCTCAGTGTTTTCTGTCGTATTTTGCGGCTAGCGCGAGCGCTTACAACTAACACCGCGGACCGCGAGGTGCAGCCGCGCTGCCGCTGTTATGCCGAATCCGACTCCCTGCTCAATCCGACTCCCGCTTCGCGGACAGAATCGGCACAACACCTCCCGCTGTAGAACTGCGGGAGTGAAAACAGCGCTTATAAATAAGTTAGTTAAGTTTCACTTTCAGTTTTCGTTATTTGGTTCGTTTTCATTAACAATAATAATTGGTTACTTAGCATTAACATTGTGATTATCACACCAGAGCTTTATTTAAAAATAAAATATATAATTAAAAAACAGATGCCTACATCTCAGACTATTTTCTGGAGCCCAACCCGACCCGGCCCGAGGAATGTGGTGGGAAATCTCGGCCCGAACGGACCCGATTTCGGGTCGGTCCTCGGGTCAGGTCTGGTTCGGGCAGAGAATCTAGGCTCTGATGCACTTTCTGCCATTCTCACCGCTGTGTGCTGAGTAGCTGAAGCGGAGCAGAGTTGCGCATGCGCGGGTGACTTTCTCCGCTGGCTTGCGTTTTACCGGTAATAAGCAAACACACACGGTATGATAACCGTGCATTTTAATACCACGGTATACCGTGAAACCGGTTACCGCTGCAACCCTACTGTGTACCTTAAAGGATTTTTTACACAACCACATTCAAACCTCTTATTTGACTAAACATGCTGTGTTTATTTCAGTGTCTTTAGGACTGCTATACTGGGGCAGCTTGCCATCAGCTGCTGGAGACCTGAGAGAACACAATTGGCCTTGCTCTCTCTGGGTTGGTAGATGGCGCTCTTCCACTCATCACTCCAAAGGGTGATGTTGATCAGCACAGGGCATCTGTGAGCTGATGTATCAAAACCAAGTGGCTGCGCTTTCCTTCGAGTGCACTGTGATGCTACTCTGCAATGCCACATCAGCTATATTTGGAAAAGAGGCAATGGCTGACTTCACATATCGGAGGAGGCATGTGCTAGTCTTCACCCTCCTTGTGTTGTGGCATCACTAGTGATAGGGGATATACAGCTAACTAGCAGCTGTATGGGTGGGACAATAAGCCTAGCTAAACTGGGGAGAAAATGGGAAAAAAGCTTTTAAAAAACTGCTATACTGTATGTAAATTAGATCTACTTCCACTGTTTTCCTGAACAACTAAATTGAAAACATATTTTTGAAAAACTTTGTTGTTGATAGGTGGAGCTAAACTGTTGTGGGCTAAATAGGTGGACATATGTGTGTGTCTTCGTTTTTATGACATTATAAGAACAGAAAATTAGAAACAAGCTCATTAGATGCAGATGGCATTGTGGGCACTATAAAACACCCCAAACACAAAATCTATCCCTCTTCTTTTTCATACAGATCCTATAAAATGTCCAGACTGCATTTTCAAGGGCATATCCTGAGCAATAATGCAGAGTGTTCTCAATATTTTAAAAGCCTCATTATTGGACCTTGCAGCTACATTTATATTACACTTTAGACAGCTCAATACTGGGGACTTTATACACCTCGAGCTCATGTCTGGCATTAGGGGTTTCCACAAACATTTAGACATAGTGTATGTAGTTATTCTTTATCTCATCTTAAAGGGCTCATATCCAAACATTTTCTAGTTTTGTATGTTTCTCTAAGATCCACACAAACCCACAAAAACCCAATTTAATACATCACTATTGTAATGTATATTTCATTGAACTGGCTGTTTTTGTTCATGTGCATTTAAGAATGAAATATGTACATAAATGTTTAAAGCTAAAAACACTCCTTCACGAAACACTAACTTTACTGTGATTGATTAGGGCTAAACTGCTGTAGACTGAATAGTGTGATTAATTGGCAATTTATTGGCCAATTTATCAAAAACACCTACCATACTGATGAACTATACAAACTATAGCCCTTCTTTACTGCACAATTTATTTTCCCCCCTTATTATTGGAAACAGCCCACCATAGAACCACCAAACTGACCACTGATATAGGGCTAGACTATGATGGTGTACACAGTGTTGGGCTCAGGCTGTATGAAGGGCATATACAGCTCTGGAATGATTCAGTTTCTGAATCGATTTTTCTGATTTTGCTATTTATAGTTATATAGTAAAATTAACATTGTTGTTTTATTCTATAAACTACAGACACATTTCTCCCAAATTCCAAATACAAATATTGTCATTTACATCATTTAATGGCAGAAAATGAGAAATGGCTGAAATAACAAAAAAGATGCACAGCTTCAGAAATCAATATTTGGTGGAATAACCCTGGTTTTTAATCACAGTTTTCATGCATCTTGGCATGTCTTCTCCACCAGTCTTATACACTGCTTTTGGATAACTTTATGCCCTTCCTGGTGCCAAAATCCAAGTAGTGGCTTGGTATGTGATTGGGTGGTTTGTGATTATCCATCTTCATCTTATATATATTCCAGAGGTTTTAAATTTGGTAAAATCAAAGAAACTCATAATTTTAAGTGGTCTCTTTTTTTTTACAGAGCCGTATCTAAGAGGTGGGAGTAGCTTAAACTGAAAACATGGAATGGAATAGATGCAAGTTTGAGAATAGAAAGTAGTTTTTCAAACTTTGTGTCATCACTGAAAATGGACTCTGTCTTTTATCACCAAATATAGTTGATCCCATTTTGTGGGCACCTATAAAGGCAACACATTACATTCAAGCCACTTTTCCTTTATAAGGGCACCTGTTGGAGAACCCTATACAGGACTTTATGCAATGTACTCTACAGGAAAGGGCACCTTTTGGTTTTCTATTTGAAGGGTAACCATATATGGGCTCTTATTAAGACAGATTATCCAATTATTCATCATAATGTACTATAAAAAGGACCAATGAGCACTTAACCAATTTTTCCCTTTCAAGAATGCAGCCAGTGGCACTTTGACTCTTTTAAGACACTAAAATGGGGACTTTAGAGTCACTAGGCCATCGAGTCCTCCAGTGGGTGTACACAAATGGTGCATTCACAGACGGAGTACAGTCTTTAACTGTACACCAACAAGATGAAGGACAGAACCGGCCCACCACCCCCATAAACTCTTCTTAGTGGTGGTCCAAAGGTGGTCCAATTCCGCTAATAAATGGAAAGTAAAGTAAAGTAAAAAAAGCTATGGCCAGTGTGTCTCACACAGGGACTGTGTGTCAGCAGCAGACATGTGTCCAGCAATGTGCAAACACACTGCAGACAGGCGCTCACTCTCTCAGATGTGGCAGCTGTCCAGTTTAAGAAGATGTTTCAGTCTCAGATGTCTCAGTCATCCAGACGGCCAGTGTCAGGGTCAGGACAGCGTGGGCGGAAGGCATAAGGCACTGTAATACAAAGTCCCAGCTGATCAAAGCTATACTAATTTAAAGGTACAGTCAGTATGGACATGGGAACAGTTATACAAAATATAAAAATTATTTTCATTCTTTCCAAGGGGAAAAAAAACAACACACCCAACCATGGGTAAATTGATAAAACTTGATGGTAATATGCTAGGATGAAGTATGTGATACAGCTCTGGAAAAAAATAAATATATTTATAATAAAAAAAAAAAAATGTTATTTATAGGTTTTTGTTTGAGTAAAAAGAACGTTGTTGTTTTATTATATAAACTACGGCCAACATTTCTCCCAAATTCCAATTTAAAATATTGTCATTTAGAGCATTTATTTGCAGAAAATGAAAAATGGCTGAAATAACAAAAAGATGCAGAGCTTTTAAACCTCAAATAATGCAAAGAAAACAGGTTTGTATTCATAAAGTGTTAAGAGTTCAGAAATCAATATTTGGTGGAATAACTCTGTTTTTAATCACAGTTTTCATGCATCTTGGCATGTTCTCATATATTCATATATTCATAATACTTATTCAGCACTGTTTTTTGAAAGTGTTTTCAGAAGAAACTACTATCCCACTACGAATGCAATATAAAACCAAATATGACAAAACAGAACAAATGGCAGATAACGATGCAAGTGCAGAAGTAAAGGCGGCTGGGGATCTTGCAATGATGTTTGTTGGCATAGCAACACTTCATCACTTCCAGGTTAATACATTAATATGAACTAGCATACTAAACCTGAAACTAATAAGTTTAGTATATAGAATACATATTATATAGTGCTAGTGTGTAGTACACAATTGGGACACAACCCTATTAAAGATCTTAAGGTTTTGTTTAAGACTGCTTTAATTGAACATGACCCAATCAACAGCCAATCAAAATGTTACATAACATGAAAATTAGGTCATACATATTAATGTCCAAAATTCCAGGTCCGTCTCCTGGCTGTATCAGTAATTGTTTATTGCACTGAGTTTACCCTCAATACTGTGTGTGTCTGAAAACATTTTAGAAAAGAGCATAATATATATATAATTGTTTTTTAAGATTTTTTTTATAATTTCTTTCATTCACAAGGTTGAAATGTTCTCTTTTAAACTCCCAACCTACCAATGCACTTGCAAATCCTAATGTGAGATAACCATGCCATTAGTTCTTGTTTCTGAAGAAGTAAAGGTGTTAAAGCAATGGTTTCTGAATGTAACAAACTTTTTAAAATGCAGGAATCGGACTTATTGTTTTCCTTTTCATCAGATTAATAACTGATTAATCTAAAAAATAATCAACCGATTAATCAATTATTAAAATTATCATTAGTTGCCTATAATAATATGTACAAATAGATATATGGTGTTAATTCAGAGACTAGAATCTGTGCTTTAAATAAAATCATCTGTTTATTTCAATGAATTCTGAGTCAGAAATAATACAACTAAATGTATGAAGAATGCTCTTAAAGTCTTATACACCATAGGAAACAAACAAGGGTTCTTCTTTTTCAGTATAAATATTTTTTTCTCTAAGGCTAAATAAACCCAGACGGACAGTTATAAGGCTAAGCTTTAGCACAGAGAAACAGCATCAACCAATTTGTCTCTATTGTAGTTGATATTAGTGTGTGTGTGTGAGGGTGTGTTGCAAACTTGGCCTCACTTAGCCCACAGCTCCAGCTGCATCCCATTTCAGTTGGAGCCAAATTGCTGGCACACTCGCCGGGTAATGGCTAAATCGCTTTAACAGTTTGCAGAGGCTCCTGTGTGACTGCTGTGCTGGAATCTACTATAACAAGAGCTAAAAGCTCATTCTACTGTAAGTGTGGCCCAATCCAGTCAACAAGGCTAAAGTGGCTGTGGTTTATGTCATATGGCTCAGCTCACAGTGAGATCACACTGAGCTACACTTACAGCACGAGGGGAAAAAAGCTCCTAATTCTGCTGCATGCATGTTACCCTGCCTTTAGGGCAGAAATGTAAATGATCTGGCTGGCCTGCGTCACATTATAAGGGATAGACTGTATACTGTAGCTTAGTTTCCATATATGGTCTTTGTAGCCTGGAACTTTTACAATGTTGCTACATAAGTTTATTTAAAAATAGGTTTTCTTTTTAGTTTAATGTTAGTTATCTGTTTTTGAATTATGTGTCCCAATACACACCCCAGAAAAATGAAGAAAATGAGTAAGTACTGGGAATATTAATATCAAATAAAAAATGTATTCATAATTTATTTATATAGCACTTTGTACAATTTATGTCAGATTTAGAGAAATGTGATCACAGGACAAAGAATCAGGCAAAACATTATAAATCTAGATACCAATGTAAACTAAAATAAGCTGTCTGAGAGGGAGTTTGGACACATAGAAACAAGGACATGCACAACAACAAATGTCTGTTGATGTGACTGCAATGTAACGTTAGCTGTCAAAAATTATTAATGTCATTTATCATAATTCAGCTAGCTGTTACCAGAGTTGCAAGGTTTGCGGATTTCCCGCCAAATTTGGCTTGTTTGAAAATCCAGTCGGGGGTGAAAATTCAAGGGTGGCAGGGTACATTTTTTTGGGCTACTTTTAAAAATTACAGTACAACAATTAGAACAATTACAACAATAAGAACCAGGAGAACATAACGACATAAAGGACAGCATAAAAAGGAGATACACAGAGAGAGAAATCACAATGTAGCCAGAAATCCCAAGACAAAAAAAGAGAGGAGAAGAGAGTTCAGGAGGGCAAGAACAGAAAAGAGTAAGTAAAAGACAGTTTTTTGCTAATTATGTTACTATTATTTTTTTATCACTATGTTCTTGACTGGGATAAAAAAAAATCATAAAAGAACTACTGAAACACGAATTTTACAATATTATTAAGATAAATAGCAATATTGATAATAAATCCCTTATAAACAAAATACTTTGTTGTACACATTATAGTTGTTTTGTGTTTGTTTCAAACGTGTGTCAGACATATATTTTGGGCTAGTTTAAACTTCTGAAGGGCGGGTTTTAGACTGACTTTGGGCTGGATATTTTTGTTGGACCTGGCAACCCTGGCTGTTACTGTTAAAAGGACTCATAGTGAAATATAATGAATCATCCGCAATTTCTTTTTTCTTTAGCTTTAAGCTGGAGCACTAAATATTAATTAAATATTATGTGAATAATGTTTATCACATGCTTCTTCAAACCATGTAGAACTGTTCAGTAATTTCTAATAGCCTTGCTAAAGTGGTTTCGGTAGCATTTTAAAATAAGACTTCCATTATAAAGGGTTTGCAAATGGTTTATAAAGGAATTTGTTAATGTTATTAAACAGGTTATAAATGGTTTAAACATCATCAATAACCAGTTAAATCATTACTGTTATATCTCCATTATCACTGTTACCATTATAAGTACTGATTTAATAATTAATTAGTGTAGTTGATTAATTATTAATGATTAAACCTATTAACAAATATGGAAGGTTTGCTGATAGAATAGACAAAGTAAGCTCAGTATCCAGGAAGATTTAGAAGGTTTAACAGTATAAATTAACATGGGATCAATATTTGCAAATGACAGGACACTGTTGCCCTTTCTATTTTTATGTTTGATTTGACCGGTTATTAAAGATTTTTAAAGTCTCCATAATCTAATTAATAACTTTATAAATAAAACCACTAATAGGGGTAGCAGTATCGTGGTTTATGACACTGTATGACTCATTATTGGACAGGGACAAAGATTGGGGTAATTACAATTACTATTTTTATGTAATCTTTACATACAGATGCCGGTCGGTTTCTCAGTAGATAGGCTTGGGTTTTTGCTAAGAAAACTTTATTTTCATACTTTTTCTTAATCGAATTTTAAGAAGGTTATTTTTGTACCTTATTCAATAAAAAACAAATGTGTATCAGGTTGAAAAATATTCTTATAAAGAGCTACATTCACAAATTTAGAATTGGTTTATATGTTATATTGTTTTAGTGTTAAACGAGCTTACTGAACAACTCCACACAGTTAAACTAACTTCAGACACCAAATAACACGTCTTAAATGACTTAATGTTTGTGAAGTAAGGAGGGAAATGTGTGTAAAAGACATTTATTCTTTCTCATCAGAATTCCATTTTAACAGGGTCACTCCTGTTTAACTTGTGTGGCTCAAGCAAAGTGTAATTGGTTGGTCATCCATGTCCAACTACATCCTAGCAAACACTGAGTGTCCTGGCTCGGTAAACACAGTGTGTACAGTGAAATAAAACACGGCGGACATATCTAAATGACCCAGCTCTCTCCCAGACAGCGCATTGTTAGCGCAGCTCCAAGGGCATCATGCCTGAGTAAATTGAAAGGAGCCGGGGGCAGCTGTGTAAACACTCCCGCTCCGGTCCCTGGAGCTGTCCTTCTGCTGTGACTCTCAGCAACTTCATATCCAACCACAGCAACACAGCAAATCACTCACACCAGCCTGAACCCAGGACTTAACACAGCAAAAAAGCATCATTCTTACTCTCATTTGGATTTTTTTTTGGTAAATAATTCTGTCCATAACTTTCAGTACATCCTATTAAACAATTAAATAGTGCCTAAAAATTAGGACAATAATGGCTATATGATACATATAAAAATAAAATTCACTATTTCACAGTATATTGTGATACTGTAATTAAGACAATATGTTGTAATTGTTTAAATCAAATCAAATAACTACAACAAACTACATATTATTGATAAACTCTAAATAACGCAAATGTTTGCTTTTTTATGCAGTCATAACTAATGGTATTTAATGACAGACACTGCTCTATAGTGGGAGGAGTTTAAGACAGCACGAAACTACTTCTTGAGACGAATCTTTACATGTAAACTAATAATATAATAATAAAAATTAATACTGCGTTTTTTTTTAATCAATGCAGCATAGCTAAACAAAACTTCAAAATACAATACTGTTAGTCATATTTTAAAATGAGATTTTATATTATTAACGTCAATTACATACCAGCTACTGCTTGTACAACCAACATAGAAAATCACTGACCAATACAATAGAATAGACACTCTGCAGCCGCTTAACATGAGCCTAAAATCATCATGGTCAATGCCAAAGGTCAACAAGAAGGGGTATAAGCTACTACAGCCCCAAGTTATGCCATACACGCAGTTTCAAACTGGCAGGCTGCCAGGTGATTAAATGCATCTCCTGTTCACTTTTGTAGAACAGTCCTCCGCAGTGGATGAGTGTACTTTAAACAAAGGGGATTTACTGAAGTGATAGTGTCTCTCTCTGCCTCTCTCTTCCCCAAACACACTCAATGCAAACAAACTGGAAAGTAAACACAAACAGAAGAAACACAAAACAAGAGAAACTAAACTGACAGACAATCTGACAGCAAACATCAATTAATTTGTAACAGGCACAAGACCAGACATGAAACATTTAAACAGCATATATGATGTACAGCTCTAGAAACAAATTAAGAGACGCTTCAGTTTCTGTGATTTTGCTATTAATCGGTTTATGTTTGAATAAAATGAACATTGTAGTTTATTCTATAAACTACGAACAACATTTCTCCCAAATTACAAATTAATTTTTTGTAATTTAGGACATTTATTTGCAGAAAATGAGAAATGTCTGAAATAACAAAAAGAGATGCAGAACTCTAAGACTTCAAATAATGTAAAGAAAACAAGTTCATATTTATAAAGTTTAAGAGTACAGAAGTCAATATTTGGTGGAATAACCCTTTTAATCACAGTTTTCATGCATCTTGGCATGTTCCCCTCCACCAGTCTTACACACTGCTTTTGGATAACGTTATGCCACTCCTGGTGCAAAAACTCAAGCAGTTCAGCTTGGTTTGATGGCTTGTGATCATCCATTTTCCTCTTGATTATATTCCAGAGGTTTTCAATTTGTTAAAATCAAAGAAACTCATAATTTTTAGGTGAAGATGCACGTTTTCTAGCTGGAATATACAGCCAATATTTTGAGTGTGTATCAGTTAAAGATGATGAATATCTAGGTGGGTTGTTTAATCAGTGCTATATAAATATTTTGAGTGTGTATCGGTGACAAAGTGCTACCTAGCTTCAAAAACACAACGTCAAATTTGAAGAAACGTTTAAAGTCCTAAAAATGGAGCAAAGCTTCCAGTAAAGTGAGTTCTGGCAAAACTGTTATGCTGAGGTAGCAGTAACTTAAAAGTAACCTAAAAGTAACTTAAGTTAAGTTATTATTAACATAAAGAAATCCACAAAGTAACTAAGTAACTTTTTAAAGGTGTAATCAGTAATCAGATTATTTTTTTTATTTTTTTCAAAGTAACTATGCCATCACTGCTTGTTTTACGTCTTATTGAATCAGAGCTATTTGCAAAATATCAGTGAAAAAGGCACAGTAATAAAAACAACCTGTTTTAATTCTGACTGATAAAGCAAGGTTGAAAAATGCTGGTGTAGAAATGAATTATGCCTTTTTTTTGCAATAACAACAAAACTAAAAAATACACCATGGACTTTAGGGGAAGAAAACATGCCTCTATCCCTTTCCTTCCTTTTTTCACTAAGGTTACGCATCACTCCTCTTAAGATGCTTGACTGGTATCAGAGTGGAACAGGAGCTGGACACGCATCCTTACCATCCCCGTCTCTGTGGATTCCCTGAACCCTTTACACTTCCTTTCTTCAATATCTGAGTAAATGCTTACAGACAGCACCTCATTCAGCCTCTCCCCTGAAAGAAATCTACACTGTGAACAGTACGTTTGAATCACTTTGTTGCAATAACAGCCTCTCTTCTTCTACGAAGTTTTTACACTAGGTGCTGAAACATTGCTGTTAGCATTTGAGTGCATTAACCATATATTAGAACATCAGTGATGGCATACTGATGTTAAAGGGCCACTCCAACTCATCCTAAAGGTACTAGATGGAGCTCAGTCACTCAAGAGAACACAATTCCACTGTTAACCATCTCAGTGCTGGGAGGATTCACACCACTCCAGCCCACACTTGGCACTGGGGTATTGCAATCCTAAGACCTTAATTTATCATCAAAAATGAAATTAAACTCTTTACAACCGGGGGCCATAAGGAACATCTCATAATTTAAGGCCACCTCAACTTCTTTTGTAGACAAAACTGGAAAAGACATATTACTTCAAATATTACTTCATAAAAAATAAGCTGAACATAATCGAACAATAATTAACTACAAAACGGGAGAAACAAAAGGCAAAACAAATTGTTTATATGAATAAAATAAACTAATTCTCTAAATGAATGTAACTTTAATTCATTTTATTCAGAGTATGTAAATTTGTGTATCTTTTCCACTTTCAGTTATCTTCACAAGTGTATTTTTACAATGGTGCTATTTCAGGATTTGCAAGTTGTCATTTACACTGTGCCAAAACTGACACACGGACCAATAAAAATACTTCGAAATTACCTGAAATTAACTCTTTTTACTTATTCTATTAAAAGGTTAGACGTTTATGTCTCTTTGGCGATATACACTATTAGTTAAAAGTTTTAAAACACCCTAGATTTTTCACATTTTTAGGAAGTTTCAGGTCAGTAAATAACCTGAAATTTTACAAGTACTCCAGTGGCCTCAAAATGTGCAAAAAAACAGACTGTGTGACCGCACACTGCTGTAGTATTTCGGATTGCTGTTATAATGACTCAAAATTACACTTAATAAAAAAGGATTGTTTAGTTCTTCCCAATTTCTTATAAATTAAATATAAAGGCAGTGTGTGCAGACATAACTACAGTTTCCTACACCATCAAAAGACTCTTGAAAACTAAAGGAAAGGTCTTGAACAGGAGGTCTGATGAATCCACACCAGCATCAGAAGACACGTTTCTGAGAGTTAACAGCTTATGTGATGTGGCACCTCACATTACAACACCTTGTAGCAAAGCTGAACACTGGACACTAGTCTCAGTTTCAGTTGTGAGGAAAATCTAGAGCTAGAGCTAGAGGTGTGACAGGTGGCGTAAGACAGTCATGGCAAAAAATCATAATGCAGAAAACACAAGTTTCATTGGCTACTAAAAAATTAGGAGGATTTTTACACAAACACACACACACCTTTACAGTACATATGTGTGTGAAGACAGATTATATGCATCAAAATACAACTGACTGAGTGTTGCATTTAGAGCAATAGTGGCAGTAATGAAAAATGACTTACCGTCATGTTCTGGAAAAGCTGCTTGAGTAACTGGATCTCCACATGGCTGCTGGGGATTATTCTCAAGACCTGATCACTGTGGGAAAACAAACAGGGCATACTGTATATAACTACTGGAAATTGAATATTACTACATTGTCTAGCAGTTTGAGAAGAGCTATGTCACACTTTATTTGTGCTTTCAGTTTTACCCAAAATTTAGAGGATGGGAAATCCTATAAAACAACAGGTTTTCATATATTTGATACATTAAAGGGCTTTCAAAAAGTTAAAAATGGTCCAACAATGAATGGCTTCCATTATAAACAGATGGGGAAATTCAAACCAAGCATGACTGACGTTGCTTCCTCAAACATCCACATCACATTTAAGACTTTTAGTACATGTTTAAAACTGTAGAGAGGGGTGTGTGTGATTGATGTAGTCACTGTTAGAGGAATCCTTTGAGAAATGTTGTATAGAGATGTAAAGAATGTGAGCTTTGGCCTCTTTCACAGATTTCACACTGCTGAGGTGTTTCATCTAAAGGTTCAGCTGGCTTTTTATAGCCTTTTTATGAAGGCTGTTCTCTTTCAAAGCCTGCGCTAAACCCGGGGATCTCCCCACACAGACTTCATGAACAGCTCACACAAAACTGTAATCTCAGTCACACCCTGTGCTGCACCATATTTAGAGCTTGTTAAAATTCAGCTCAGATAAGTTAAGAACAGTTCAATTACATTTAAATCATTTACATCCAGTGCCATTCAATTTATTTCACTTCAGTTCTGTTTAATTCAATTTAGGTCACTACCGTTTTGTTTAATTTGATTTAGTTCATTTCAGTTCTGTTTAATTCAAATTAGTTAATTTCAGTTCTGTTTAATTTGATTTAGTTCAATTCAGTTGTATTTAATTTGATTTAGTTAAATTAAATTCTGTTTATTTCAATTTAGGTCACTTCAGTTTAATCCAGTTTTAATCTGATCTGTTCAATTCAGTTTAGTTTCTGTTTCAGTTTGATCAGTCAAGACATGATATATAGTACTAATAATGCAGAGTTGTTCAGTAATCTCTAATTTACCTGCTTAGGTGGTTTCTGTCACTCCACATGGACAAAAATCAAGCTTATACAGTTTCAGGAATGCATGTATATATTTTTCACTAACTCGTCCCAAACCTCCTGGGTTGGGTTTTTATGTCAGGTGTTTGTAAAGGCCAAACACGTTTTTGTTTACTACCAAATTTCATACGTGTTCCTTTACAGTTTTAAGTCTTTAATTTTCTTATCTACAATGTATTAAATAATATAGATAAAGAACAATTTTGACTGGTGCTGTACATGTTTGTACAGTATATTGTTAAGAACTTAATTTTTGTGAAATGCCTAGGAATAACAAAAAAAAAATCGATGTACGTATGTATCCTGTTCCTGCTTTATGTATCCTGAGGTTCTTTCTCTTCTGCTCACCCAATAAACATAATGGTCAGAAAAGAAGCACACATCAGATACTGATTGCATTTGAACAGAGAATAATAGTGTAAGATTTATGTTCACCATATCACCATATTAATTACAGAATTTCGGGGACAGTTCTGTTGTAAACTGAGGTTTAAGCAGTGATTTTAGCTGTATGTTAGAGGACAAAGCGCTCCTTTCCATGTGATGAGTCATTTAGCACTTGCCTTCAAGAAAACATCTCATTAACTCCCCAGAATCCTCTTTTATCTGGCTGCATTATTAGCCCTTAATGTGCTTCCAGGAGAGCAGGAGATAAAAGCTGGCCTTTTTTTTGTTTGGCTGACACCTAGAGGCTCCCAGACAAAGGTCATAGGTCGGTTCAACAACCGCCAACAATGGAAGCATTAGCATCAGTGAACAGAAGCCCTATTTTAAGGCTGGGTGTGATATGAGGGCTCCAGCTAAGGGCTGCACTTTTTACTGGGAGACAGAATCAGATTCTCCTTTTTAATCTGCACCTTAATCACCAGACAAACGGACAGACTGGTCACAGATCAGCAGTAAAAAGGGCAGCGTCTCCCCGCAGTGGAGATTACCCCTGACGTCAGGCCTGTAGCGCTCCCTTTGTGCAGCGCTGACGTGGGTGTTATTGTTTGGCCTGCGTGGTATTTTTAGAGAACCTGTAGGGTGTGATGTTAGCTAATATCTGTATCCAGTGAATGGAGGGCGCCTCAAGTTCCAAATGAGAAGATTAGAGGAATACGCCAACGCCTTTCTCTCAAGAGACGTGAAATCTTTTACAGAGAACATCAGGTCACTGGTTTTCTGGTATGTTAAGCATGTATTTACAAAAAACGGTATTAAAACTATTTTAACAGTCTATGAAAATAGGCCAATTAGCACAAGGGGTAAAAAGAAAGAATAGTTGTACAGAAATTACAAAAAAATACAAAAAGGCCAGAATTTATATTATAATATACAGTACCAGTCAAAAGTTTAGGCAAATCTTCTCATTCAATGTTTTTTCTGTATGTCTCTATTTTATTTATTTTCATTAGGTCTCTAATTTATTTTCTACAATGTAGATTAATATTGAAGACATGAAAACATAAAAAAAAATCTCTAAACAGTGTTGGACGACACAGCAAAAAAATATATCACAATATACAGTACCAGTCAAAAGTTTGGACACAACTTTTCATTCAATGTTTTTCTTTTTCTTTTTTTCTACATTGTAGATTAATATTAAAGACATCAAACAATTAAGGGATACATATGGAAAAAAAGTTTTTGTCCTCCACAATCCCCTGACCTAAACCTGATCAACTGAGATGGTGATCTGAGGTGAAATGGTAGGAGCTGAAGCTTCACAGCATGAAGGAAAAGCAGCAACTATTGTTCAGCACCTCCAGAAACTCCTTCAAGACGCTGAGAAAACTATTCAGAGGTGACTCTACCTTATGAAGATACTGAGATTAAAAGTTTGCAGATCTGTCCCCAAAGATAAAGGTGACAAAGATTATACTGTTAGCAATGTGATTTATTGTGGTGCTGTACCACATCCCTGCCACAATCCGAATCTCTTCAAGTGCATGTGTGTTACTCAGCAGAAAGAGCGTAACTTTTATTTCTGTTCATAAATAAGGATTAATCTACAGTTAGAGTCAATACTGGAACAGGCTGCATAATATGTTAATCCCATACTGCTGCATGACAAAATGTGAAAGGGAGTAGGTCCTTTTTCTTCTTCTATTGTCTAATAGGTGGATAATAGCCTAGATTTCCTGCAAATTAATCGGAACGTGGTTCAGTTGATCCAGAGCAAGACCACCTGACCAAATGTTGGTTCTTTGGTCTAGACTGTGGTCCACAGCCAGTTTCACAACCATTATCTTGGTTTGAAACCAAACTAAAAATCCTGAATGGCCAGGCCAAACAAGGTGTGTGTGAAAGCAAACTTAGTCACTTCCAAAGCACAATTACAGCACTTACAGTTGAGTGGGGCAGCTCTAGCAGGGCAAAAAAAATCTGACTTGAGGAAAAGGCGATATGTACTATGACCCATTCGACTGCCAGTGTTGGTCTATAGCAACTGCATGGTGATATACAGTAGAGTATACAGAGTTTTAAACACATGTTAGTGATAAGAGTCCACATACTGTATATTAGACTGAATATATTGTTGAAAAAAGGTATTTACATGCTCATAATAAATGTGGCTCAACTTGTTATTACAAACAGATGCTTACAGTGTGTGTAATTAATACAATACACAGGGTATAAAACAAACATTGCATGTATGTGTGAGTGCACCAGCCAGTCTAATTTACTCTGTTTCACCCCTCTGCGAGGTAAAAAGGTGTTGATGGTTGCGTTTTATTGCCTCATTAGTGTTACAGCAGGGTGCTACAACACCTAGCACTAAAGACGACTGGAATTTACTACAGTATTCAGTGAACAAATCACCAAACACACACGTGCACACACACACGGCCTCTTAAAAACTAAATCAACTGCAAATACAAACAGTCATGACATGAAAAGAGCTCGGAGTGAGAGCGTACGTGTCCATACCTGCCTCTTTACCTTCACTGGTAGTGGAGAACAATCTGTATAGGTTTCTGCAGCTGGTGATTGGAGATTATTGATCTAGACCTTTATTTCAGAACTACATCAATGAGAGATATCACTGGTTGGTACAGTAATGAGAAGCACTTCCTCTCTCTTTCTCTCAGCTGTTGGATTTTATTGCTTACGACTCCGCTGGGTATTCACACCTTGGTGTGATTTACAGCAGGTATTACAGTTTTACTCTTATGGCCTATTGCTCTTTTCCTCGTTTTGTTTGCTCTCCAGTGCCTTCACTCTGCAACACAAGAATTTAGAACAAAACTGGAAGTAGCTCTACTAGAAACTCAACAAAAATCAGTGCCAACTGAGCAATGCTGAAATACACATCTGAAGCTACATTTATTTGAACTAGTGGTAAACTTTTACACACAATCCTATAGAGAATCCTGTTTAAATAATTTACTAATTTATTTTTTGACACACTTCACATTCCCTGCCTTTGTTTGCTTTCGAAATCTCACCTTTTTGTGGATACTGCTTTTGTACCAAATCCGGATTACAATCCCTTGTTGACATCCTCATTTTGTAATCACATTATTACTAAGTTTTGTTTTATCTCATTACTAGCCCTAAATTGTTCCAGCCTTAAATGCAGGAATGGATGCATATAAACAATTGAAAGGAGGTTGATCAATATATATATATATATATATATTATTATTTTTTTAATTATTGTTTAATTATTCTATTGTAATTTGGGTAACACTTTACTTGGATGGTCCATTTGATGGCCTCTTTGATGCTCAACTGACATTTAACTAACATTCAACTACATGTCTATTAAATGAAAATGAACTAAAAGGTGAAAGTAAATGATTCTCTATTGAATATAACCCTACATTCAACTCTAACCCAAACGCTTATCTTAATATTTTAGGATTGAGTTTAGGGTTAGATTTTAAGTTTAGGTTAAGGGTTAAGGTTAGGGTAAGGGTTAGGTGTAGGGTTAGATTTTAGGGTTGATTAAGGGTTTAAGGTTAGGGTTAGGTGTATGGTTAGGTTCTATTTTGAATAATTTACATTCAACATAGGGTTAAATTAAATTTAATGGACATTTAATTCAGTGTTAGTTGAATGTCAGTTGAGCATCAACAAGGCCATAAAATGGACCATCCAAGTAAAGTGTTACCGTAATTTGTTGTTGTTGTTATTGTTGTAATGCTTTGGCAATACTGTTGTCATTACAGTCATGTTAATAAAGCTACTTGAATCTTGAATCTATCTTGGGTTCATACTGTATGCAATTAAATAAAATAAATCTGTTTAGGCTGATAGGGACACCGAATTAGTATTTTAAGAAGTGGCAGAAATTCCTGGATTATATTATAAACAGTAAAGCCTGCTTTATAGCGTACTCCTGTGCAAATGATCAAATCATTTTTGCTGTGTATCTTAGATATAATTATTGTACTATTGTTATAAATACTTGTTGGAATTGTTACAATTATAACATACTGTAATTTTCTTTTCCCCGTTCTTTACTCTGATATGTACTACTGTGCAGGCTTTGTAACTTACTTATTATGAAATGTTAAATAAAATGCTGATAATCAAAAATAATTGAATTTGTATATAAAATATTCAAATCATCTATTTTTGTTCTATAAAAAACACTTCTTTTCTTAGTATAGAGCCCTACTTATCTTCAACACTATAACACCTTAAGATGATTAAAATGATTAATTTTATTGAGGCTTTTAACACATTAAGTAGTCTACAGCTATTGTTGCACAATTATTATATTCGTAATGCATCAATCATTCTGGGTCACTGCCAATATTAAATATTGTTCACATACATATTTACTGAAAGTCAAACTTAAATTGGGACTACAGTTACCTGGATTAAAAATTAGGCATTTATTTGTGGATGGAGTGAATAAAATGGAGACCAGGGTTGCCCAAATGTTGTGTCCTTTCAAAATGTGCACGTGAAACTGTTCTTTGCATTAGCCAATAAAACAAAATATAAAAAAAAAAACGAGTGAATCAGGAAAAGCCCCCAGACTGACGTCAACCCATAAATTAGCATTCGTGGCCTCGACCACCTTTCCTTGCGACCACCCACTGCAGAGCCATGGAGGCAGAGTCACAGTGCTGTTAGCCAAATAGATAAGTTTGCATGTTGCGAATATTTATAAGTAATCTGAAATCCCTGCCCACTTTTCCACCAAATATATATTTAACTTAATGAAAAAACTATGAAATGTTACCCTTAATGCACAATCTTATCTTGAATTGAATAATCAGTTAGATCTAATCATCCAGAGAGTATTGCTCCCAAGTGCAAATTACAATTTTTCAATGGTCTTGTGCACATTACTATTTATTAGTCTCTAGTTATTAGCTTATTATCAGTATTGGTCTCCATCAGTTAATATTAAGATGCTTTTGGGAAAAGCTGTCCTGTTGGGTGGGAACAATTGTTGCAATTACTTACCATCTCTTATGTTTGCTGTTGTATTTAAAGCTGTTCTCTCAGAAGAAGACTAGGCCTCACAGAAAACAGTCTAAAACTCATCTGACATCTGCACGTTACCTCATCACACATCTGAATCGTATAATTACAGCGTTGTTGTTCTCCCAGGGGGTGACACTAGTGGTCTGGTGTATCCGTTTCAGGGGTGTGTCTAAAACAGCACTTCAGATTTGGTGTGTGTGTGTGTGTGTGTGTGTGTTTGTGTGTGTGTTTATGCTGTCAGTGAGACAATTTCCTCCAGCAGCTCTCACTCCTGCTTTAGGCACTTCAATTGCTTCCTGACAACAGGAAACAGGAGGATTTTTTATTATTCTGAAATTCTTCAGATCCATTCTCTTGCTCAAAAACCACTAGCATAGCTTGTGGAACCTTAAGCGTCGAATTAACTTCAGAAGTCTGTTGGAAATGAAACAGAACAGAAGATGCAGGGTGCTAACAAGGGGTTGGAGGATTAATGGTTTTCAATCAAACCTAGCATTTAGCAGGTGTTATTTTGCCTTTACTGTTGGTTCACTGTGATAGTTTCTGATGCCACTGATATGTATATATGTAGGTAGGTAGATAGATACTATGATAGGATGCCATCTGTGCAACAAGTCCAGTCATGAAATTTCCTCACTACTAAATATTCCACAGTCAACTGTCAGTGATATTATAACAAAGTGTAAGCACATGGAAACGACAGCAACTTGCTCTGTCAACATAAAATGACAGAGTGGGTCAGCGAATTATCACAGAGCCTTCAGACTAACTCAATAACAGTGCATATAGAGCTTCAGGGAACATGTTGCAAAGATGATAGATAGATAGGCAGGTAGGTAGGTAGGTAGGTAGGTAGGTAGGTAGGTAGGTAGGTAGATAGAATTTTTCAAATTCTACTGTGCACTCAAATTATTGTACAGACACACATTTATCTGAAAGCCTAGCAGATCAATCCTCATATTCACTGTAATAATGGCCACCTGCTGCTCTCATTAGCAAATAGAGGGAAGCAAAACCCATGACAGATCAAAGAGCCTTTCAGTGTCATCTGTTCTGCAACACTCAGGACACAGTTTCTCATTATCTCTTCTCCACACTCTAGAAGGTTCATCAGTGAAGCCGTCACCAGATGGACACTAATATTCCAAAAGCAAAGCAGCCTTTTCACACCATAAATGAAGCTAATGCTCATCTAAATTGCATCCGTTGTGACAACCCACAGATGTCCCATGTGCCTTCTATTTCAGTGTGTACTGCATTATCCAAGACAGTGCTTTCCTTTCACCTCACAGATGATAACTTCACATGTGGTTAGCATCTAGGAGCATTTACGTACAATTTTGATGGATCTGTGCTTGTCTCACTGGGTGCAAATGACACATTCTGGGACTTAAATTAGTTGAATAAAGGTATTCTTCAGCAACTATGCTGGATATACTGTTTTAATGTTTTTATTTTATTTGTTTGCACTGGATTTTTTTTTTTACTTAACACTACGTTACAGTATTTACAGTAGTGTGTTTCAGCTACGCTATTTGGAGCAATGTAACAGATTAACTACTTCTATACATCAACTACTTCATACAAAAACATGTTTTTTTTATTTATTAAGAACGTTAATGTTCTTAATTATTAAGAACATTTCTAACATTTAAATAGAAACAAAAAAATAACTCCCAGAATTAGATAGACATACATAAACATTTCCTATAGTGCTGGATTATATAGCCAAAATCTATATCATGATATATTACTTCATTGTGGTTAGTTTAATATAATTCTGATAATTATATTACCAGTATAACAGCCACCCCATGGTGTACATAATAACATATTGACAGAGCTGTGCTATACCGTAAAAATATTGTATCACAATATTAAAAGACATCAGCATTAGCAGATTCTTACATGATTTTTATTGAAATTGTGCTGTAAATCATGCAATTTAACAAGATTTGTCTCTGTTATAAAAACTATACATTTGGGTCAGCACTGATGATATCCTGGATACACTATATTGCTAAAAGTATTCATATGGTCTTCAGATTAGAACAGTAGAGCATAGAAAAAACTTCAGGAAATGGGTTTTCTTGGCCAACAGGTGCATCCAAGTCTTACATCACCAAACGCAAGGCAGGCAATATAGTGTGTGCTTATTAAACCATATTATACCACAGTTAGTTCTGACCCTGCAATGTGATTGGCTAAGAGGCATTCTATGAGTACTGTTTTCAACCGGTAATGCACTGTAACCGAAGCTCTCCATGTATTATTCTGACACATACAAGTAACTAGCAATGATGCAGCGCTTACAAGCCAAAGAGTGCAGCTACAAACAGAGCAGCAATGGAACTATTTTCACAGAGTTTTCACAGAGTTTTTAGAACCAAACAGATTGTGTTTAACTCGTCCTCTTTAACTGAAAATATTTCAATAACCAATGATGATAAAAAACCTACGACCGCAGCACAGCAGTGCCAATATTACACGTTATAGCAGGAACCTCAAGTGTAATGTTGGTTAATCGTGAATACAATAAGCAAATATATCACAATACAATATCATCATATTGCTTAGCTTTTCTTTACTGGATTGTATTCAAGAGAATGCTCTACTCATCTCAGGAAAGTTTTTATTTTACCTATAGCTCCTATAGACCTGTTTACAACTGCACTGTGGATCTAAAGCCCCACCATCACCCATGTGCTGTAAATGTAAATGCATTTATTCACAGCCTCAGGACGCATTACATATTCATTCATTCCAACACTCAAAAAAGAGGCAACACAAGAAAGACAGAAATAATGGCGCTCCCCACTCACACTAAAAGGAGTGAACAGTTCCAACAAACTGAAGGTGCAGAGCTGAACATTTCTGAATAAAGAAAAAATACTAACTTAGTGAGTTATTTGCTCTTTTAATCAATATGGACTCAGGTTCTCAGAAGAACCTTAGTGTTAAACAAGTAGAGGGAGTGATCAGAACAACAGGTTTTGAACAGAACCATCTGTGGTTCTGGCTTTTTTTTTTCTTGTTGGTATAAAATAGGAACAATTCAGCTATGATGCATTGCTTTGCATGTAGTTACTGAAAAATAATCCTTAGGCTGTAATGAAAGTCACAGGTTAGACTTTATTAGGATAAGAAATCTTTGTGCCAAGATGCTTTTGAGAAACCTGGAGCCCAGGATCTGCCATCTGTTATCTAATGTAAACACTATATAAGTGTTACAGTTTCATTTAAATATTAACACATCTTCAGATTCAAGTTTTTCTACATTTATAAACTGAAGGAGTCAAATTTGAAACTTTTAAATATATATTTTTTACGACAAATCCTTCTTTAAACTATGGTGAAACAAAGTCTCTTACCACTTGATGTGTGTGTTTTCAGAGGCACTAAGCTCTTACTTTACATGTTTTGTGCCATTTAACACTACTGTGAACAATTCTGACTCCCTAGTGTAGATCATTTCACATCAATCCACTCAAATTACTGCCTACATGAATGACTGAATGATGCAGGAATTTAGAAAACAATAGAGGAATTCCACTTTGGGACATTTATCCCTCTAAATCACAACAACACCTCTGTTTGCAGGTATAGGCTGCTTCCCTTCTTAACTGATGAGTACCTTTCTTTATGAAGGCGTATTTTCGGTTGCAGCTCAACAACATTCTTTTTCCCCCTTTTGTGAACCACAAACACATTTCATAAATGATGTTTCATGATTATGTTAATAATAGCATTGGCTGGATTTAGTTTTCAAACTATCAGTAAAAATGAACATATCACTAGTGAATCACTGGTAAACTAAATGGCTTCCTAGTTGACACTCACTGTCAAAACTAACTGACCATAAATGCCCATAAACTTACCATGAAATACTGGAAATGAGTAAATGAGAGCTGTCCAGAGTTGAAGGTTACAGGAGATAAAAAATGCAACACTTCAACTTCACCTGAGTCACCTTAAATTATTTGATTATGTTATAATTATTCACAGATTATGTTTTAAGAGCATTAGATCTTTAATTGTTTAAAAAATACTGAGAGAATTTCTTATTGGGATATAAGAAATGTTTAAGCATCTGAAACAAATAAATCATAAATAAAATAAAATCACTGTTATTACGAAAAACAGGAAACTGTCTCACTGACATTTATTGTCTGTTCTTTCTATGTAAACACTGAGGTTAGCAAAAATGATACTCCAAATTCCTATACTGCACAAAATGTCGACAATTAGGGAAAGAAAAACAAGTTCATATTCATAAAGTTTTTAAAGTTCAGAAATCAATATTTGGTGGAATAACCCTGTTTTTTAATCACAGTTTTATGCATCTTGGCATGTTCTCCTCCACCAATCTTACACACTGCTTTTGGACAACTTTATGCCACTCCTGGTGTACAAATTCAAGCAGTTAAGCTTGGTTTGATGGCTTGTGATCATCCATCTTCCTCTTGATTATATTCCAGAGGATTTCAGTTTGGTAAAATGAAAGAAACTCTTTTTTTTCCAGAGCTGTAAATTATCCCACCCCTATTGATAATGTAATAATCGTGATAGGCCTAACATCCTAGAAACTAAGTAATGTGGGGCTAGTAGCCTAGCAATAAGCAAAGGGTGCCAGCAACCGGAAGGTTGTTGGTTCCAATCCCACTACTGACTTACTAACCCCCTGCTGCTCTCAAGACTCTCAGAATAGTTAGGCAGGAAAACGACCAAGAGACATTTTAAATGAATCTTAAAGGAAGTTTATGCAGTAACTAATCTACCAAAGTTTTTGGGTGGTTGTATTTTTATTTGGAAATTTAGTTAACACATTTGCTGCATCTATCAGTGGTTTGAGAAACGATATATTTTAGTTTACCTCTGGGAAGCTTTAGCTCAGGTTGTTTTTTATTTATTTAATAGTTTATTTAACAGGGACAGTGTACATTAGGGGTGTGCCATATCGTATCGTACACGATAATATCACCAAAATCTTTCAATATGGTGTACAATATTATACCCTGAAATATTGTGCCATATCACCCACCCCTAATTATCACATCAGGGTGCTACCTTTTTGCTGTTTTTAGCAAAAGAAAAATTCACACTGTTCTCATTTCCCATTTTATATCTACTAGAGACAGATTATATACTTACAGTATCAATTATTTTACTTTAATATATGTAGAGCGCATTATTAGTACAATGACATTCTGGATCATTGACTTCTGTTACAAATCTGATTAATTCAGTTTTTCGTCATATCGCCAAAAGTATCGTTATCGCGAAAATACCATAAAATATTGTGATATTATTTAAGCGCCATATCGCCCACACCTAGTGTACATTAATTAACATTACTGTAAATTCACCAAAATTAGCCTAAAGGCTATTTTTCATCCCTGTTTAGTACATAACATTTACTTCAGTACCACTTGATATTTTATTGGTCTGGGATACTCTACACTATAGTTAGCTGAATCACACAGACACACACACTTCAGTAACAGAAGTTCACAGCAGTTGAGAGCAGTTATTAGCAGTCATTACTGCAGTGAATTAACAGCACTTAGACTGGAGTGTGGGATTTAGCACAGGAGCTCCACTCTGGAGAGCCCTGCTCAGTAATCACTGTACACTGCAGCCTTTAGAGGGAGAGAACAGGATAAATGAATGAACGGATAAATGAAAGGATGAATGGATGGAGGTCTCACTCACCCCTGGTATCTGTTGGAGTAGAGGTGGACGTCCGCAGGCTGGAGCCCCCTGCAGCAAAGAGCCAGAAGCAGCAGCAGCAGCGCCGCCATCCTCCACCAAACTCTATAAATCCACCCGCGAGCCGCTCCGCGCACCCAGCCCGCTGCCGCCGGGCATGCTGGTCCTGCACGAGCCACAGGGGAAACTACAAGCGGGCAGGTGGGACCCCACCGCCATCGAGGGGCTTTTAAACCCCGCGTGTAGAGAGGAGGAGCTTTAACACACCCGCATTCAGACAGACCACGCCCCTTCTCACACGCCCATGGGGTTGGTTATAGTTCAAACTTTCCACCAGTAAATACCTACCCATGCAATTATAATATAGTTACATTTATAGAAATAGATCACAACTGTACAATTTGCTCCAACCATCCAAAAAAAAACTAGAACATTCATTTTTTATTATTTTCTAGTATAAAGTGAATTTCAGGGTAGATATAAAATGTAAAGATGTTATTTTTGGTTTTAACTGTAATATCTCTAATGTCAACTTTACTTTGAATCTGATGAACCTCTTTGGGAAACACTATCTGCACAAAAAATAAACTTTGCTGTGTTTGCCTCTGGGAAGTTTTAGCTCAGGTTGTTTTTTAGAAGGTGCCATTTCTGTCCCCAGGAAATTACATGTATAAATGTGTACACAAAATAACTTTAAAATACATTTTATTATTACGCATAGTGTCTTGTACATTGACCTAATTGCAAAGGAAGATATGTAATTAAAAAAATGAATATAAACTATACTTAGAAAACTGACAAAATAACATTTGTTATCTGTCCCCACTCTCTAACTGTAAACTTTACCATGAAGTATAATTCTTAACCTCTTTACATTTTAATTTTACACAATTGCAACTAATTAATTAGCTTATTTTAATATAATGGAAAAAAAGAAAAAAGGCATTGCTTGTTTTATTATTTGTTTTATTAGTAATAAAATATACAATTGCAATGTCTTCAAAAAAGTAAAATAATTCATATTGATACATATTCATACAACAATTGGACATTGCAATCATTTGCTAATAATATCTGTGATAATCTAATATTTAGTTGGACCACCTTTACGTTCACCTTCACGCATTCACTGTGGCATTGTTTCAATAAACTTCTGCAATGTCACAAGAATTATTTTAATCCAGTGTTCCATTAATTTTTCACCAAGATCTTGCAGCAGCATTGATGTTGGTAGAGTCTGACCACTGCACAAAGTCTTCTCCAGCTCATCCCAAAGATTCTCAATGAGGTTAAGATCTGGACTACATGTGTGAAAATGAGGATCTCAAGCTCCCTGAATCACTCTTTCACAATTCCAACCCCATGAATCCTGACATTGTCATATTGTAAACAGGAAATAACAAAATCCATTAATGGAATAACCTGGTCTTGCAAGTAGAAAGCCACTGCTCTCCAAAAGGACATTGCTGCTCATCTGCAGTTTACTAAAGATCAGAAGGCTATTGAAAGAATGTTTTGTGGATGGATGAGACCAAAATAGAACTTTCTGTTTTAAATGAAGAGCCTTATGTTTGGAGAAAGGAAAACACTGCATTGCAGAATTGGTTTTGGTCTGTTCGGCTGCATGCTAACAATACATTTTGCAAGTTAAGAATCAGAATAAAAATGTAAGGATTCCAAAAACAGCCTTTCTCCATATTCACAATAACTGTCCATTAACTTTTGGGAAATTTAAACCTACATTTTTTTATTTTATTAATACTACTAAAACATTTTTCATTGTAACTGTGCATATTTTTATTTTAGAGTAAACAACACAACAGTGATATAATCTGATCTTCAAAAAAATCCTTCCAAAAGCTTCCAAAACATAAACTTAAGAAACTTCAGGATTGTTCATTTGCTGTCTAATGTGCTGTAGATCCCGTCCACTGACAGGTGTCATTTAAATGCTATAACTGATTAATGCACCTTCACTTTTGACATAATTCAAATGACATACTATTGTTTTTAAAAAAGATGCAAATCTATGTAAATTTGATCACTGGGAAAACTTCATCTGCATAAAAATGTGATTGTAGGAATAACTATAAAGAATATTAGTATTTGAGATTTACTGTCATATCTATACTTTTACAGAATGACCCTGTTCACCCAGAGCATTTCAGCTTAACTGCAAGATTGTACACCACTGGTTTGTGATGGCTCTCTTTGCGCCCTGTCATTGTGTGCGTGTGTGTTTGGATCCTGTACTTATCAGACAGAAGTGTGATTAAAGGTCTAAGTAAACCAGCAGCCTGCCGGCTTTGTTGCAGCGCATTTTTCAAATGCTTTTCTCTGTGTCAACACTGCACCACCTGTTTTACACCCAATTACTGTGCAGCAGAGGAAATACTGAAAACAGAAATAGTATTTTCATAAAGGTCAGGTCTGCTCCACCCTGCTTGAAGTACGTATTAACGGTATCAATCTGTAAACAGGTTGATGCTTTCGAAATAGGAGGGATGTTAACCAATATTTGACATCAGATCTACATTTAAAATTACAGCTTCTTTGTCTTTGTAAAAAATACATTTGTGGCTGAATAATATTCTAATTTGCACTAAGATTGTAATGGAAATGGAACAAACTATTGAGGTTTGACTGCCGCAACAACACCGCAAATCCTAAACCCTTACTCATTTTTTTCTCTTGGTTGAACCTATTCATTCTACCTGCTAGTAGGGATGCCCAAATACTTAACAACATGAATTATTCACCCTACATCAAAAGTGTTTTGTATAATATTCAGTTGAGGAATACTGGGTGCATCCCTACTACCAAGTGGAATGGGTTCAATAAGTGTGAAAAGACCAAATAATGTATATTAAACAATGATGTTTTTGACGACACAATCAAATCACTGGATCCATTAAATTTTTAAATGGTAGTTTGTATTAGCTTTTATATTTTAAAGTAAGACAAATATACATTTAAGTTTACTTCATTTAGGCTATGGTAAAAAAAGGGAAAAATAAGTGAAAACTGGTGAGACACTGTGTTCAGTATTTGGAACCCAGCCTTTACCCAAATGTTACATTTTATTATTTTTTGGATTTTAATAAAAATAGTTAATTTTGCTGCATCTCTACCTGATAATTAGTGAATATACATTCAATATTAATGTGTAAAAATATAAAAGACGTAAAAATAGTTTCCAAAAAACACCAACAGGAAAATTTTATTAAAACTATGCTGTTTCAGATCACACAGCAGTTTGTTTTAACATCACAGTCTGATGGTTTGTTCTACTACCCCTGTTGTTACACTATATGGATAAAAGTGCTGGGACACATGCTCATTTATTTGTTTCTTACAAAATCAAGTGTATAAAATGTTTATACTGCTTTAGTTAAAATACCAGTGACTGCCGTCTAACGAAAGCTTTCTACTAGAGTTTGAAATATTTCTATGAGGATTTTTATTGCACTTCAACAAGATTGTTAGCAAGGTAAGGATTCATTACCTTCAACTCCACAACTGATCCCAAAAGTACTGAATAAAGCACCATAATTCCAGAGAACACAGTTTTACTGCTCCACAGCTCAAATCTGGGGGGCTTTATACCGTTCTAGCCCACTCCTGACAATATACCTTGCTAATAGACCAATGGGAACAGTATAAAAATGTGCAGGACACGTTTAATTGAGTCCCATGTTGTTTAGTACTCAGATCTGCTCTTAAAGCAACAGATGAATAAGAATTTTGTATATTTCCTGAACCCATTCTACCTTTTGCTGCTCAGACAACAGCAGAAACAGTCTGCTGCTAACAGCTATAAGCTAATTGCTAATGTGTCTCAGAACTGCAGTACCCCTAAGCTAAACAAGCCTACCTGAGGTGATTTTGAGGCTTTTTAGACAGCGTGAAACACAGAAGTGTATTCAGCAGACTTGCGCAAATCATGTTCACGGTTTGTGTAGGGTGAAAAAAAATGAACTGCTTATATAAATACAGCAGCGTGCCCTGGGCATACCGGTAGCGGACAGTGCTGAACTGAAGCAGGACTTTGTTGAGCAGCTCAGCTTTCATGAAGGGCCACCTAAAGCGCTCTCAGAGCTGAGGTGGTCAAAGTAAATACAGCTACACATCTTCTCTGGGCTTGGTGGTCATACACACTGTTTTTACACACGTCAGCTCGGGCACACGCTTGAATTGCTCGCATTGGCTGCCAGGTTTAGCACGTCTTACGTTTCCCAAAGAGCTGATGTGAATAAGCCTTTTGATTTGTACTTTATGGGCAAACGATGTCTTGGGAATTGGTTCTGCCGTTGGTTCTGTGGACACACAGTGAACTAAAGCTGCATGATATGATGTGCAAAATGGTATGGATTCCAATATTTTATAACACACATCCTTACGGTTAACTGCTTTATTAAACCACTCATTTTCTGAGTTTTCCAAATTAAACTAGTTTAAAGAACCTTTGACTTGTGAGGACATGCAATTCATATATTAAATCTAAACCCCAAAATCAGCATGTTTTGAATTCATTATATTTGTGATGTTAAAATTTAGTTTTTCATCTCTTTAGCCCACACCAGTTTAGCTCTGCTCATTCACACTAAAGACCTGCTTTCTGAAAGAGGTTGCCAAGCAGAGCTGAACGTATTTACACATTTACATCTGTCTTAAAGGGGATATAACAAAAATAGCCTGTTTAACTGAGAAATGACCATTAATTAAATTAATTTAATTTAAATAAAATTTAATAAAACATTTTTACAAATGTATGATTTAAGTTTTTAAAATGTATGCTTTTTTTAACCCCTTAAAATGCATTGTCACATATACAGGCTACAGTTGTAGGTGATGCAAAATCCTTTTTCTCTAAGGACTTTCAAGACTCCTACAGGTTACTTGGAGAAGCCGCCTCCGTAACAAAACAAAAGGTTTGGATGACATGAACTGTTTGATTTGTATTCAGAAAAATATTGAATTTGAAACAAAGTTCAGGAAAGTGCCAATTTTATGATTTTATTCATTATATTTTTTAAATTGTTTATTTACATTTAATTTTTTTTAAAATTACAATTACAACTAGAATTTGCAGTAATGTTTATTATCAAACATGAAATATCAGACAGAAAATTAACAAAAAATGCTGGCCTGTTAAGGGGTTAAAGTCATTATTTTAATATGTTCTTCTTCTTCTTTTTATTATTATTGTTACTATTATTATTATTATTATTATTATTATTATTATTATTATTATTATTATTGTATGGTTAATCAAATCTGATGTCTTCTTTAATCTAGAAACAGTGTATCACAACAATAAATATAAATATGACAAAGATCAATATCACAATAACAAAAAACATATAATATATTGTTCAACCCCAGTTTTAATACAGATCCTCTCTTACATACTTCTCATCAAACCTTCCTTACTTAGATGTTCAAAAGGATGCAGTGCAGTATCTTTAAAACCTTCCTCCTGAAGCTGTGGTTTGCTTTGTTCTTGTTTCTGTAAGGCGGAAAAGCCAGTCCTTGCAGCCATTTAATTTGGTGAGACGTGCAGTCTTTTTACACTTTTACTGCCTGACATATCAGAGCCACAATGGAGCACTGCAGAAAGTCACTCCCAAATGGAAACCAGCAGGGGAAGCCCTGCAGTAAACAGATAAAAGAGCCCTTTTCTTAAAATGTGGGAAAGTCGTGTAAAAGAATGGAACGATTTCAACGGCAGGATCGCATTTAGAATTCGCAATCAATTTCAGGCCGTGCCGGGCGATGTAACGTCACCAGGCGATTTGTCATAATGAATGTGCAGTTGTCACATCTTTCAGCAGATTTACAGCCTTTGTTTCATCTGTGAATGTGCTCGTAACTTGGACTGTATTAAGTGAGACGAGGTTACTATGGAGTATGGAGTTCAAATTCGTACAATAGCTTATCAGAAAAGAGCAGAGAATGTAACTAATATAAATCTGACAAAATAAAAGTGTATTAATGTACCCAGTCTCTAAAAATCCCCGTGCTGTTCACATGAAACACTTTGATAGCTGTCCATTTAATTTTCAACCGTTTCAACTGTTTCTTTAAGCATGAAGGTAGTGGCAAGGAATGGCACAAAGAGGGTATGTACAGTTCAGTCTTACTCACAGGTTGTTACAAGTACAATCACGTCCTTTTCTGTCATTATCTGGTGCCCCAATGCAAGTTAAAAGCCTTGTGCTCAGAGCAGCAGAAACACTCACTGGGCCTATTAATTTTAGCGTTTTAATGGCATCCAAAGCAACATGTTTCAACGCTCTCTCAGTTTGCAGAACTAGCTCACCCAGAAGTGAGTAAACACTGGTAGAGTAGCTATTGCATTACAGCACTGAACTCCTGACTGACCACATTTTGCTATGGTATGTATTCAATCATGCAGCTCTTAGACACATCAAAGCTCATTTCCTCTGATCTCAGACACTAGTCTTAAGCTTTTTAATGTGCTGTAGATGGATGGATCAGATTCTTTTACTTGAGGCCCACTTTCTTTTATTCTTTTTGTGGTGTATAAAATCTGATCCTGTCCAGTTTGCTGTGTTGTGTTAAAATGTCCCTTCTAACGAATTTACTTAGCATGCAAAACATGCTGATTGTAAAACTGCAACAATACAAAATTAGGACGCACCCCACAAAAACCATTGTCTTTTTAAACATATAATCATATGGGCATTAAATATTCACAAGATTCACAAAACATTAAAATAAAGGAATTACTTCTAACTATAAGTTGTAAAATGCAATGGACAAAAGTTTACATTCGTTGTAAGAAAAAGTTAAGACGTTCTATACTACGTTCTATACTACCCAAAATATGTTCAATTAGGATCATCCAATTCAGCTAAGTTCTAATAAGACCAGAGTTTTATTAGACCAAAGTTCATCTTGGACTCATTAAAAGGTTGTCTCCTCCAGGTTGTGTACTCCATCCAGGCTTCCTTTTGGCCTGCAGCACTTCCTGTGGAGAAGAGATGGACAAAAAATTGCATGTAACAATTTAAACCATATAGCATTAGTGTATTTTGTAGCTTTATCTTGATTATGTGTGAATGGATCACCATGATCAGACCCAAACAGCTCTCTGGACCTTTCAGAAAGAAGTATGTAGATGCAGATGAGTCTAGGGAGGGATTAAAAAGATCTAGAACAATTAGAAACCAGTAATTTCACAAACATTTGAGGAAAAGTACCCATTTCTAATGTGAAGCATGAAGCTGAAAATGTTATGGTTTGGGGCTGCAGCACTGATTCAACAAAACAGATCACTTAAACTAAAGAAAGCTAGGAAGCTAGCAGTAACAAGAAAACAGACTACCAAACTACAAACTGGACAAAAACACAACAGGGCTTAACAGAGCTAGAATTGTCAAGAGTTTTGGCAGAGCAAAGGCACATGGAGGGTGCAATGCTGCGCAGAGAGCTGAACAGGAGTGAGGTTTATATAGGCGGAGCTAATGAGGAGGGAACGAGATCCAGGTGTCAGTACTCAGGAGAGGCGGAGCGTTGAATTGTCACTGAAGAGGGAGTCATGGGGACAGGCTGATTGGTGGAAGGAATGTGAGACATTACAGTTATGGAATCCACATATGTTTGAATTTGTTTAAAAAGACAAAGATTTTCACAGGTTTATTTTTCAATATGATTGTATTTTTCTCACGTCGATCATCTCAATTTTGGTCAAAAGTCCACACACAATGTCCGTGTCACTACAGTGCTAATAATGATCCTTCACCCAATTTATAGCTGCTTTGTGATGATCATGTGGGGTCCAGTTGAAGAAAAGGCTCAAATCAGGATAATAAAGTAGGCAAAAAAACAGAAAGACTACAGTCTGTAATTTTAGAACTACAAAGCGCTCTTATATGTTATTATGAGCTATTAAGATGGACAGTGAGTGTGGAAACAAGATGGTCATAATATTGAGACTTGACTGTGTATAACTTAGATATAACATAAATAGTGGAGCTATGCTGACTGCACTGGACAGAGTTCAAAGAAGATCTTAAGTATTATTATTAGCTAAACAAGCATAGTAGTCATTTTAGATGATTACATATAGATCACAGATCACCACTCCAGCTCCTTCAGAAGATATTCTCCATAACGCCATAGTAATTATTATCACTGCTCCTCAGCCCAATCTCTGGGGGACTGGATAGCTCAGGCTGGTACCCATTGCCATTGGAAGTGTTTCCTAGAAATGTCTAGATATGTTTAGGCCAAAAACTGGTTTAATAGTGTACAGGAAAGTATGTGACACTAACTAAAAACACATCACAGAATTCAATGACGCATCTCCTCACTCTGTCAGTGAGACAGTGGTTTGTCTCACTGACGAGAATAAATGCTACATCACATCTGCTTTGCGATTGGCGATAGGCGTTTCATTGTAATTCATATCCAGTGTTAGCGCTCGTCTGCAGATGTGATAAGGCTCGCAGCAGGAGGACAATCTGCTCTGGTGTTTTCTCTTGATGTGTGTGCATGCATCCGCAGACAGATGTTCATAGAGATGTTCATTCAAATCACAGTTATCCTGGTGTAAATATATGCATGCACATTTGTTTGTGTTTTGTTTGTTTGTTAGTTTGCAAAATGCTTTTTTACAAAGGCTACTGTAGATCTTTACAGTGGCAGCTGAGATCCTACAGTGATGTATTATTCAGATTCAGCAGCCTGCTGTAGAATGGTGCATTCTGGGAGCTTAGAATAAAAATATTTAATTTGTGTTAACATTTTGTGGCTGTCTCTGTGTGCTTTTTTGGGGGGCGGTTTTCTCCTTTTTTTAAACATATATAATCCAACAGACTAAGGAGCTGCCACTATGATCGGAAGATCCCGGTCATGCAGCTTGTCATCAGCTACCAGAGTCCTGAGAGAGCACAATTGGCCATGCTCTCTCTGAGTGGGTAGATGGCACTCTTTTCCCACATCACTCCAAAGGGTGATGTCGATCAGCACAAGACATCTGTGAGCTGATGTATCGGAACCAAGTCACTGCGTTTTCCTTTGAGTGCACTGTGATGCTACTCGGCAATGCTGCCTCAGCAGCAGTTTGAAAAGAGGCGGTGGCTGACTTCACATGTATCGGAGGGGGCATGTACTAGTTTTCACCCTCCTGATGTTGAGGCGGCATCGCTAGTGATAAAGGGAGTCCTAATAAAGGGGTTGAGTAATTTCCGTGTAAATTGGGGAGAAAGTGGGATTACATTTTTTAATCAATTAAAATAAAATTAAAACTTATACAAACAGTAATGTTGCAGTTAACATTGGACATAGCATGTCCATACTGATGAATTTAAAAAGCTGTAAAAACAATGAAATTCTTCAGTGGGTAACATTTATTGTGCCTTTTGGTTCATCTGGTTGGAAATCACTGTAAAACAGTAAAACAATATAATTCACTTCTTTACTATTTGAATCTTTCTTTTTTGGGCGTTAAAGAGCACAGTTTTACTCACAAATCACAGTGACAGCTAGCTAGGCTAACGTACTGCAATCTTTACATATATTGTAAAGATTAAGAACTCCAAAGTAAACAATGAGAAAATCAATTTCCTGTAAAACATATTGTGGTGACCGCCTCTAGAGAAGTCCTGTAGGTATGTGTGTGTGGAGAGCATGGGGAGAAAGGGCAGCAGGGCACAGTGTCTTCCCAATCCCAGCATGCACTGTTGCTCTTTCTCTTCTGGCTAAACTGTAAAGGATTTGCTTTTTCACAGTTCAAAATTAAAAAGTGTGTTAGCCACAAAATATTTATGTTACGTTGTGCCTGTTGTGCAGGTTTGGATGTATGTGAAGTTATTGTACTAATCTAATATAGACTGAATTTCTGGCCATTTTGGCTTTACTTACAGTATACTTTCAAGTGCAGTAAGAATGTGATAAACCCAATAAAGAGCTTTTTTTTAAAAGACCATGCTTGTTGGTAAGGAACTTTGCTTTCACATTCCACAATATAATTAAGTATAGCCAAATTGTTGGATATTTTTAACAAGGTAATTAGACTGCATACATAAATTGTAAATAGAATAAAGTCGTATTATTTAATGGTAACATTATTTTGTTTACTTTTACCAAACAAGAATCTACGGATAGGTATCTATGCATTTTACATAGATGTTCTAGTAACAGTGTCACATTCTCATCCTGTTCAGTGATTCTCCTGTCTGTCTCTGTGTGTGTTTCCTTCCCTCCTGTTTGTTTATTTGCTTTTCTCATCCGTGACTGTGTGTTCCTTCCCCACATGCTCCCCTGCACGTGTCCTTGTGTGTTCCTCTTGTGTCTCCACCTTAGTGTTTTCACGTCTTCATTTGTTGTTCCGCCCCATTGTTACCTGTCCACAGGTGTTTCCTGTTTTCTATGTTCTTCTGTGTGTGTATATTAGGGGTGTCAACTTTAAAGCATTAATGCGTGCTGTTAATTTGAAATCAGTAACGCGTTACAATTTTTTTTTTTTTACGCAAGTTAATTAAGGCACCAAGTTTGACCGCTACTTCTGCTGTAATCTGCCCCACCCCTGCCCAACATACTGATTCATTTTCTGGCTGAACGATTGAATGACTCGCTCTTACGGTGTCCAGCAGTAACACTCTGGTTTAGACTTCCAGCTCCTACCCGGTCAGAGAGAATTTTCCATCTCTCTCTCTCTCTCTCTCTCTCTCTCTCTCTCTCTCTCTCTCTTTTCCGTGCACACGCACTCACTCACATGCACACACACAGACCTGCGCTTTCCCTGCTCCTCATTCCTGAGATTTTTATTCTCATCAAATTAAGTTTGAATTCAGAAATTCTTCAATACCAAGCTGAGACATTTGCAATTCAATTTATCATGCATTCTTTATTCCAGCACCCTACGTTGATTTTATCTCCCCTCAAACATGCAAGTATATACAATAATTTTAATTGACACCACTAATATACAGTAATTGCATTTTACATTTCTTACATTCATTATTTTTTTTACATTTAAATATTCACTAGACAAATTTACGTCTGAAGAAAAACAAATGTGATTGATCACAGTTAACCACAGAATTTTGTTGTGATTAATTGGATGTGTGTGATTAATGGAAATGTGTATTTGAACAAACATACCTGCATAACAGCTGTATGCTATCTGACACACGATCACATTATGAAAGGCTGAATTTTATTATGCTCTCTATGATTTTCTTTAATACTGGATCACTTTCATTGTAAATAATGGCCTTACTCCAAACTACGCTTTCATGTATAAATCAAGTGCCAAGAGCATCAACACAAAAATGGATTTACACTGTGGGCCATGTGGGTGTAAAAGTTTGCAATGGCTACATTTTGGCGTTTAGAAGTAAAAACATCTCAAAAGATGACATAATATGAAGCTATTCCACAAGATAGCAGATTTACCTCTGGTCCAAATGGGTTAAGATATCTGTGATACGCTTTGGTTAAAATGCCCCAAGGATCCAGAACCACAACAGCTGTAGCAACTCAGACTTTAAAGCAGGATGCGAGAGCAAGTTGGTTCTAATTGAAGCCATAGAAAAGTCAAACAAAGAGACAAATACTAAGACAATAAAACAAAACAACAAAGGAAAAGCAAGGACTAAAACAAACAGAAGTAAACCAACAAACAATGAAACTAATAAACATAAACCATAACAAACCAGTAACAGAGAGAACAAACAAAGCACAACTGTGGGTCAAAAAACCATGACCAATAACAAAGAAAAACATTTGGTACATACAGTACTGTAAAAAATGTTGGCCCAATTCATGATTTCTTTTTTTTTTGCGCGCCACAATGTTTTAGATCATCAAACAAAACACCCGAAAGGTAAAGGAGTAGGGCTTAAGTAGTCGGAACAAGCAGTGAACTAGGATTGGGCCACTATTTATTCACATTTATCCAGCAGACAGTTCATCATATGTAGTGCATCAAAGTTTTTTTAAAAGCTGATTGGGTGCCATGTTGTTTTATTTTTAGTGTCCTTCAAACTGCCTGAGGCCACTAGTTTCCCATCTTTACCTTTATTCAGTGAAGACGTTTCTGCACCTCAACACCTCCCCAGCTCTTTCCTTTAGGGAAAGTCTCTGTTCTAGCTCCACTTATCAAAGGAAAGGGTTTAGGCTTTAGATGCACTACATTATCCTCATGGCATGGTTCAAACTTGCGAAAAGTACTTTTGAAAATGTATGAACATTTCTAGACAAAGTTTAAACTAGCATCAACACACAAAAAATCATAAACATATTATATTTCCCAATGTTTAAAACATTATAATTTTCATTTATATATATACACATTAGGGGTGTCATGATTCTCTAAATTATTTCCGATTTTAGGGTCACGATTCGATTTGATTCTTGATTTTCTTTTTCTTTTTACAGCAGAGAGGCCTATGCCAGTTTTAGAATAGTCAGTCATTGATTTGATTCATCAAATTTACAATATCTTATTTCAAAAGGTGGGCTTGATATAAGTGATGCAAAGTGATACAAGTGATCTGTAATACACCACATTAGGCACTAATGGTCAAATTTAAATAATTTAACTAAGATATACATAATGTCATCTGGTGGCTTTGTTTGGTAGCAGCAGTGTGCACTATTAAAACAGCAATGTGCAACATAACATAAATAATAAAAAAAATACAGGAACAGTGATGTACAATATAATAGAACAAATAGAGCCTTAACAAACTGAACTCTATTCTACTACAACAGTTAAACATGAAAAATCAGACTCGGTCCCTGAGAATGACAAGTTTGTTTCTGTAACAGAGACATATCAGTAACTTTATCTGAGAGAAAGATGATCCTTAAGGTTCCAAAACTATTAACATACATAGGCTAGACAAAACAACTGTTATTTTTATATTTTCAAGTTTTTCTTTAAGAAGATGAGAATGTCCACATTCTCTGGAGAAAGAGCTGCTCTTTGAGCAGTTACAATGTCCGCGGCATCGGCTACAGTGTGCTGCGCCATTTGTTTGGACACACCTGCTTATTTAGTGTATTTATTTTATGTTTTTCCCATACATTGTAAATGAATACTGAAGTCATCCACACTATGAAGAAACACAAGCAATTATGTAGGGAACTCCTCAACTTCCTTTCCTGAGGCAGTTGTGATGAGAGCCAGTTTTATCATAATGTTATAGATAGATGTTATAGATGTTATCTTTGTTTTTTTACTTAGTTGGATATGAATTAGAACATTACTTAAATAGAGCTATTTACAGTCTACCAACTCTACCTCTTCACAATTTCACAACTAATGCTCTCAAACACATTAAGAGACAAGAAATTCAAGTAATGTAACTCTTTACAAGTTCAGCACAGCTGTTAACTGAAAGCCATTCCAGGTGACTCTACCTCATAAAGCTCACTGGGAAAATCCAGCCAAGATGTGTAAAGGTAAACAAGATGTTCTACTTTAAAGAATCTAAAATATTAATCATATTCTGGTTTGTTAACACATTTTGTTTACTAAAAATTTATAGAAAGTTACATAGTGCAGTTAGCAGCATCTAGGCCAGTCTGGAGTAGCGATGATGGAGGCTCCATTCTGGAGGGAAATGGAAGAGAACTTTTTAGGAGCATGTGCAGTAAGTATTCCTAGAAATGTGATTGTCATCATTGAGACACAAAAATGTGAAAAGCAAATATGAAAAGCAGATTTTGCACCTGAGAGTGATTACTTATTTTACAGCTTTGGTTCTTGTACTTTGTTATCTGGCATGTCAATCACTGAGCTGTCTTCTGTTCTGGGCGTAAGACTGCCTTAATGATCATATGGGTTCTTTTCTGATTGCATGCTGTCGGAGTTGACTGAATTTGCATATAAATGGGCTTGAAATCAGATTCAGATTTGACTGAACAGTGTTTACATGTGTGAGGAGAAAGATAAAAACTGTTTGCTTGTCCCAATGAAGCTAAAGCCTTAGAGCCTCTCACAGACCTGTCAATTTCATTGTTTTGACATAGACTACAGCTCCTCCTAGTGGCCACAATCTGATTTTCATTTTAACTCTATTTGAGCTAACTTTAAAAGTGCTCATATGATAGTACCTGAACTATAAAGTCTGCAAAATAATTAAAATAATTAATACAAAAACTGTTACAATACAATAGAATCTATAATAAATACTAAAATATAAATAATTCAAAATTAAGACAATATTAAACATTAAAAATAATATTGAACATTTATGTCTTGCACATTATGAGGTATATTAGAATTTTAGGGTAAAGTGTGTAGTGCGTGGGACATATAAACTGTATTTTTTTTACTAAAGCTATAATGAGTTTTGTTTGTTTGTTTTTAACCTGAACAAACGTGGATGTATTTTTTATCATTTGTTTTGTGAATAAAGGTATATGGATACCTGGGCATTTATGGTTTCTTTTGAAATCAAAGGATTTTAAAATGTTTATCCTGTTTTTATCCTGTCTCTACTGTCGATGTAGACTTTCTACTAAATTTGAAAACCACTCCAAATGATGCAGAATGCAGCAGCACGTCTGGTCTTCAACCAGCCAAAACGGGCACATGTCACCCCGCTGCTCATTGAGCTCCACTGGCTACCAGTTGATGCTCGCATCAAATTCAAAACTCTTACAATCGCCTACAAGGTGATGACAGAACAGCTCCTTCCTACCTGCATTCACTCCTGAAGGCTTATGCTACCTCCCGGCCGCTGCGCTCCTCCAATGAACGTCGCCTCGCTTTACCAAACACTCACACAAAGCAATCCAGACTGTTCTCATACAGAGTTCCCCAATGGTGGAACAAACTACCTTCCACTACAAGATCAGGAGAATCTCTCACTATCTTTAATAAACTCCTGAAGACAGAGCTCTTCAAAGAGCACTTACTCTCCTAACACCTCTAACACACTAACTACTTCTAACCTCATTTCCTTCTTCCCCTCCTTCACTCCTCTATCCCATTATTTCCCTTTGACCTCCTTTAACCCCTATCTAAAAATGGGTTATCTTAATTCCTATTACTTTTGTACTTCATTATTGTAAGTTGCTTTGGACAAAAGCGTCTGCCAAATGTAATGTAATGTAATGTAATGTAAAAATTTTGGAACATTGCAGTGAGGATTTGATTGCGTTCAGTGACAAAAGCATTTGTGAGGTCAGAATGTTAGATGATCAATTTTTCACCAACTCCTAAATCCCAACTTATCCCAAAAATGTGGATGGAGTACCAGCATTCCAGCGAACACAGGTTTCATTAATGCTTTTTACATTATAGAAATATTTGATATATAATGTGCTACAAATAGGTATTTCTCAATAAACAGAGTCACCTACAGCTTTGATCAACCTTTATTTATAGTTTTATGCAGGTCTACATAGTTCTACTAGTACTGACACTGGTTTCTTTGATTGACAGTGAAATCTTTTTGTGCTAAGTGTTTGAAAATGTTCTTTAAAGAACTGTGTGCAATAAATGTAATAAGGTAGAACAATTTTATGTGGCAAATAGTGGGGAAAAAAGGTTGTCCCTCATTTCTTACCAATATTTGTTAACAGCATAATTATTTATTCTTTAATTTTTGTTAAAACAATTCACTTGTTCATCTCCCATGCACATATGTGTTTGTGTTGAGGTGAGTAACCAGTAGAGGGCAGTGTCTATTAAATAATTAGACTGAGGTTTCAGTACTCAATTCAGCACGTGCTGCTGTTCTCTCTGTTGGTCACTCAAGCTTATAAAATACATGTATCTATACTGAGAGTGCAGATTATACAATAACTCTTATTATATCTTATTATGTGTAAAATCATCGTGTGACATAAGCATTTGTGTATATGTGTGTGTGTTTTCATCAGTGTATATCCATGCAGAATGACTTTTTGAGTCATAACTCCAGCAGGTCAATGGCCTTGTTGTCCGCTGATCTAATGATCGAGCCCTTAATAGGCCAGAGACTGGCCTGCAGTAATGGCTGTTTGACTGTGCTGATATATTGGCTTATTTTCTTTTGGCAGGCCTTAAGAGGACAAATCCTGGAGTCGGTGCGGTCGAGTCAGTCGGCTGATGTCACTGTTCATCAGATCTGGGTTTCAATCTATACAGTCAGTTCTACAAACTCATGGGAAAGTAATCCAGGTCACTTTAATGACTTTTTTTTTACAGTGATTCAAAGTGCAAGTATGAATGCCACTGTGTAATCAAATTAGCCTGTACTGTTCACAATCATAAAGGCCTAATTACGTTTCATCACACAGTCTGAGAGGATTACCGCTTATGTCAAACATCATTATGGCCTGCTTGCGGTTCTGGCAGCCAGTAATTCGCTCCATTGAACCACATTGAGTGTACAGTTCGGACACAGTCGCTTACTTCAGAGTCCCCAAGTCTCTGTCCGTCTTACACAAGAAAAAGCCTGATATGACTCTGGAGACTGCTTATTGAAGGGGAACAGGGCAATGTTAGACACAGTGTGAGGTCTGTTAAAGTCGAATGAAAGGTTGTTTTACTTTTTGGTGTTATTGTCCTACAAAGTATAGCTTTATTCCCTGTTTTGATCACACTTATGTTCCTTTTAGTGACCAGCAAAGCAGAATTTCCCAGTGGGAAACTTTCAGAGCATAGCAGTGGGAGGTTTGCCACAAATTTTTAAAGGACCCATATAATGAGAAACTGAATGCCTCTTAAACTTTTTATATATGGTGACTGTTACAACATTGTTAAAGATTCACATTCTCTACAGTTTAGCCTTTCAAACGAATAACCAAATTATTGTGTTTAAATTCTGTTTTGTTATGTTTTTTTCATCTTAATTTTTTTTACCTCAAACTACACACAAACTATAATTTACTTTAGTTAGTCTAATATTTTGTTATTTATAAAGACACTTAAAATAAAATAATTTATGATAGTAAAGAAAATAATTGATTTCTCCCAAAAAGGAGAAATGCTCGACATATATGGTTATTTGTTGAAAGAGCTCAGTTAATTTATGGAAACTCACAATAGACTGGCTGTGTCCTAATTGCATATTACACACTTATACACTAAATAATAATAATAATCTTAACAGTGCAGGATTTGTAGGTTAGTACACAAAATATTAATGTACTATTTATTAATTTTGTACTAACATGAAGTAATGGAACATTGCTCAGTCACACATGTCCCTGCAAAAACGGTTTGTTGTTGTTTTGGGAGGTGGGTGTAAATGTTCTCTTCACACTAGTGGTCTAGAATGACGTCTGTATATACTTAGAGCTTTTTCAGAGCCCACTACTACATGGCCTAATTATAAAAATGCTTTGTAGAAATGGGGTTGCTTTACATGGAAATAATTGAAGAACTCGTGACATAAAAACATGAATAACAAAAAAATACAGATCTGTTGACAGTTCACTCTTCTTTGCTTTATCTCACTCTACAATGTTTTACCTCACTCTAAGTTACCCTGCCACAGTCTACCTTACTCTACCTTGCTCTGCTGTGCTCTACCTCACTCAGCTGTGCTCTACCTCACACTAATTCGCCCTGCCACAGTCTACCTCACTCTACATCACTGTACTTTACTGTACTGTGCTCTGCCTCACTCTAATTCGCTCTACATCACTCTACCTTGCTCTACTGTGCTCTACCTCACTCTTCTTTACTCTACTTTGCTGTTACTGTGCTCTACCTCATTCTACCATGCTGTACCTCACTGTAATGCCCTCTACCTCACTCTGCTGTGCTCTACCTCACTCTACCATGCTCTACCTCCCTCTTTCTCATTCTACTTCACGCTACCTCCCTGTGACATCCTCTACCTCACTTCCTCGCTCTGCCTCTTCCGTGTTCTGCGTTCAGTTTAATTACGTAATGTGTGCAAAGTGTTTAGCGTAAAGCGCTCCTGCTGTTGCTGCATGCAGGTATTGAAGTTTGAATTTGTTGTGATTTAGATTGCTATTACAGCTCTTTTAGTGTGCTTTTTGTGAAAACTGATATCGTGAAAACCCAAAAATTGCATTGTCAAATAATTAGTCAAAAAAGAGCTTATTTTTACTTTAAAAAATAAATCAAAACAAAAAGTGAATGGGATTGTCTGAGGAGTGAACATTTTAACATTTAACAGTTTTTGTAATGTTTAATACTCAAATAATAATAATAATCAAACTCAAAGTCTTCAAAATAAAGATGGGGGATTTAATTTAGCATGTTAAGTAAAGTACTTGGGCAGTGAGGAATATGAGGAGTGTATTGTGTTGATGTTTGTTTGGGTGAGTGTGTGCAGGAGTGCTGTGTGTGTGTGAGAGTGTGGGAAAGTGCTGGACTGTGCTCCCTCCCATTGGCAGAAGTGTTCCCCCTCAACTCCTCTGTGGTGGGCTGGATGTGGAGGGAGGATGGAGGGCTGGAGGGAGTCACATGGACCAAAACTTTCTGACTGATGTCCACAAGACACTGTTGCTCGGGTTTTGCCCGTCTTACGTCCTGCTGCTGACCTTGGAGCTCGCAGTCAGTTAGCTAGTTCTCTAACTAGTTAACCTGGTTAGTTTGCTGGTCTGGAGTTTATCTGTAGTTAGAGCTGTGTGTTTATGGTGTTGCGTGTTGGAGAAGTTCAGCGTGTTTTCAGCATGTTTATAACTTTAAACTCAGCACGGACGGTTTAAAGCTGTGGTTTTCGAGCACGGGAAGGATTCGCGGGACTGACTGGACGCTTTTACAGGCTGTAAGAGGAGTTATAATGACGGAGGAGGGTAAAGGAGAGCAGCGGGCTGAGAGCACGGAGAAGCAGCTGCGGCTGCGCGGCTGCGTGCTGGGGGAGCTGCTGAAGACTGAGCGGGACTATGTGAACACACTGGAGTTTCTCTCGGTATGTCATATATATATACACACGCTGTCTGTACACTAATACACACACTGTACACTCTTACACACTCTGACAGACTGGGGCATTCAGCTACATTTACTGTATTATATAAGCTCTTTAATGAATGGGTCAGTCCAGTAAAGCTACTGCTAGTGTCTGAACTCCAGCATCCATCCATCAGCATTCATACAATCAACAAGTGCACTAGAAGTAGCCTGACTTGAGTTTCAAGGTCAGATTTAAATATGCTACACTACTGTATACAGTACCAGTCAAACGTTTGGACAATCTTCTCATTAAATATGTTTTCTTCCTTTTTTCATTATAAATTTATTTTTAAATAAATTAAAAAAGCTATACAGGAACAGATGGGAAAATTATGTTGTAAACAAAAAGTGTTGAACAAACCAGAATATGTTTTATAATTTAGATTTTTCTAAGTAGCCACATATTTTAGTCTTTATAACTCAGTGTCTTCATGAGGGAGAGTGACCTGGAATAGTTTTCTCAGTGTTCTGAAGGAGTTCCTGAAGGTGCTGAACACTAGTTGCTGCTTTTTTCCTTCACGCTGAGATTCAGCTCTTCCCAAATCAACATCTCAGTTGATCAGATCTAGATCAGGGGATTGTGGAGGCCAAACACTTGTTTGTTACGTAATTCTATATGTGTTTCTAATTGGCATTAATTGTTTACATGCCTTCAATATCAATCTTAAATGTAGAAAACAAATTAAAGAAAGAAATAAAGAAAAACATTGCGTGAGAAGGTGTGTTCAAACTTTTAACTGGTACCGTCCAGAGGTGTAGATACCTTGTTCGTATTTATTTTTCTTAAAACTAGACTATTTACAAGGAATTTTCCCCAGTGTTTGTTCCAATTCAGCCCTAACTATTCTGTGAAGCCTTTACACAAGATTTTGGAAGATTGCTGTAAGGATTGTTTTGCATTCAACCACATTCAGCAGCATTAGTGAGGCAAGGTACTGGATGATTTGTACTGGATCTTAAATGGCACTTCAACTCATCCCAAAGATTTTGTGTAAACCCTTCATTAGCACAGCTAGCTAACAGTGCCTGGGCAGGACCCCAGCATCCATCTATCATCATTACAAATTGCAAACGTACACTAGAAGAAGACGTCTATTTTGATTTCCAGGTAACAGTTAGACATACTAGCCTACATGTGACCAAAAACCTTCTTATTTAATATATATTCTAAAAACTGGGCTTCTAAGAGGATGTTTCACCTCCTGTTGCTGCAATAATTTACAGTCTTGGGATGGCTTTACACTTCATTTTAAAACATTGATGTGAGAATTTTATTGCAGTGAACTTTAAGAAGATTTCTATGGTTAGGTACTAATATGGTTTGGTTTGGATCTTAAATATAACTCTCACTCATCCCAAAGGAATTGGCATGCCAACACTCCAAGTCCAGTTAGTTATTTAAGCTATTTTAAATTAGGGTGTACTCACACTAGGCAATCCGAACCGTGCCCGGGCACGGTTACCTCCCAAAGCACGGTTCGTTTGGCTAGTGTGATCGCTCCGAACCGTGCCCGGGCACGGTACGCTGAACCGTGCCCGGGCCCGCTTGGAGAGGTACACGGGGCACGGATCAAGATGACGTCAGTGATGCGACGCTACTGTAAACGGAGGACGTGTTATACACAATTCTGCATATAATATTTTTGAAAAGGGTTCTAAAGAGCACCATAATGGTTAGTGTTACCCATAATAAATTAGGACTACTATCTACAAGTCCTAAACAACAAACACATTTTATTATTACTTGAGTTTTATGTTTCGCTCCTTTGGTCACTATTTATGTATATAGCAAGTACGTCTCTTACCTTACTGATGAACGTGAATTGTAGTCCGCGAGTAAAGCTGCAAATTTCTCCCTGGACGTCTGCTGCTTGTGTAAAAACCTTCTTACACATGCAGCACGATTAGCAGTAAATTGCTGTGTTGCACAATCAATGAATCTCTGGTTCAGTTGCGTATTTGCACGCCCAAAACGACTCCAGAGAAACAAAAACAACAGTACAATCCTGAACTCCATTGTTTTGCGCACGCATACTGTTCTTCAAAACAAAAGTCACCTGTTGATGACTAAAGCGTGCTCGGGCACGGATCGTTTAGTGCAGTGTGAGTGCAGGCCTGCGGGGGAGTGGGGAGGGGGCCGAACCGTGCTCCGGCACGATTCAACCAAACCGGGCCTACACCCTTAGATTCAATAACCAATTAGGAATGATGTCTGTAAAAATGGTATCAAAATAACAAGGTACAAGGTACCTTAAGACTTAAATTGTCTATGTAGTAAAAGCATTGTAAACTGTATGCTATCATAAGATTTAAAAAATATTTAATCCATTGCTTCATAATCCTGTGCAAATAAAATATGCACTAGTATCTTCAAACCTAGCTCCTTCATTGCCTCATCTGTGCTTCCTCTAAACCCTGATTTCCAGTGATTTCCGGATTTAGACAGGTTTCTTGCAGGGAAAGAAGAGCAGTTGGATTCCTGTTGAGAGTCTAATGCAAATACGCAGTGTGAAGGTGTAATTACCTCACATCAGATTCGGCAGCAGTGGTGTTCAATTTAAGACTGTGGATTTTTTTTGTGAGTGGCTGTAGTGAGTGAGAGGAAATTGGCTTCAGTCTCATGAACCTTTAATACATGTGTGCATATGCGTGGCTTTAAATAACTTTATATGTATGTTGTGTTGATGGTTTTACTTTTTGGTGATTTCTGTTTGGGGCAAAAAACATCACTGATAGCACAGCATCTTCATTAATCTCTGTGATCCTCTGTGAAGCGTGTCTTCTCCTACATTTCAAACTGTGACAGGACCCCTGGTGATCTATCTAACACATTTGGTGTGAAAAGACATCACTGGCACCTTTACTGTGAGCTATGGAGGTGCTTAGACCAACAAAACACTAAAACAGCTGTACAAACATCTGTCAAATTGGGTGTACTCCTGGTCTGCTAATGGAAAGAAGGTATGGCAGAGTTCACTGAACTGCATGTGTGTGGTTCTCTCAACTGAATTTGTAAGGAGCCTTTGGAAAATCATGGATTATCATAATTTCATTTTTGGTAAATGTCCATCTTGCAATTGTAGCAAATACCTGGGAGGAATAACATGATGTTTCTGAATTAAATAAATGATAACAAAAAGGACTATTCTGAATTACAGACAATCGGCTTGGCACAGGTTCTGCTTTACAGCTGTACAGTCATTACAGTCTATTGTATAGACCTCAGGCTGTAATCCTCTCCAGCGCTGGGTTGAATGGTGGAAGATTAATGGCATTATAGAATAAACAGAGACTCAAAGGCAGGAAGGAGAGGAAATTGTCTTAAAAATGCAACCATGCAGCCGTGTATCTGAGACAAAGGAGCTGTTTCCATGCCTCAGATAAGCAAATCAATTGTATATGGTGGTCATGTTATGCCAGGTATACACTGATCATCAGTGAATTGGAGCTGCTTCGAGGAATGAAAACGAAAACCAAGAAGCAATTATATTTTGCTCAGACTGTTAGTGAAAGCAAAAACCTTCTTATATGTTACTGTTCCAGAAAAGTTTGCTTCATCACTAGAAGATGCAGAAAAGATACAGGGCCCTATTTTAGCAGCGCTGTCAACTGTGCATCACGCAGATGGATTTAGTGCATGCTGTGTGTCTTTGGTATCGTGAGGACACAAAAAGTTCACCTTGTGAGGCTCAAAATGCACATGAGGCATGTACTAAATCTCTTAATTAATCATATGTGTGTTGGGTGTAATATAAATAAACCAATCAGCATTTCACTTCTCATTTGTTTTAAGAGCCAGGTGCGCTCTGACTTTGCCGTGTTAGTATCTTAACATCACAGCACTTTGCGCAGCTCAGCAAAGGAACTGACACATTCACGCTGTGAATTTATGTGTAGGTAGCAGGTAATTTACGGGAAGAGCAATGTCATTTTATTTTATATTCTGTTTTATTGTTAATGTAAGATTTGGATTAGCGTCCTGCAGTTTGTCTGTGTGTGTGTAAAAGCAGAGCTGTATGCGCTTTGATTTTGTTACTTGCCAAAGGTGCACTTGCGTAGCTAAAATAGGAATGGAAGTTGACCATTGACTGTTGTCAATTTTTAAATCATTCAGCGGCGCACCTGTGTTTTCCAGCACCTAGATAGAAACACGCCAGAAATTGACTTGAACACACCTCACTTTCATACTACCACACCCATCAGTGTAGATTTATTCCTAAACTCTGATGCTTTTTTAATGGCATGGGTGCAAGAAGAGAAAATAGACTGTTGACGGTGTGTAGGATAGCAAAGAGTATTGCAACATGCTTTGCGTCGGGTTTACGAGAGGGCCCTCAGTCTAACACTGCAGTTACATGGCAGGTTAACGTTTGAACAGTATTTTATTTTATGTATTTAGCTGAGGCTCTTGTCCAGAGCGACCTAGATGGGTATTTCTATTACAGAGGCAATGTAGTGTATTCGGAGTCTTACCCAAGGACTCTTATTGGTGTAGCACAGCACTTAGTCAACCAGACTGGGATTTGAACCCTAGTCTCCTACACAATGTGGTAGCTCACTGGCAGAGAGAGGTGTTATCCGCTGTGCCACACAAACTATGTAATATCTGATGTTTGCTGATATTTGCACGCAAGTATTTATTTTAGGGATGTTAATTATTTAAATTATTTTAACACTACATACATTTCAGCCAAATTCAGCCAAAACAGCTTTAGGTTTTAGAAAAAAACACTAAAACATTAAGAACCTAAATTGATCCCTGTGGAACATTTAATTGTACCACAACTAAAGCTTTCTTTTGTGAACTGCATGGATATTATGTTCGTGAATCACCTTGTTTCCCTTTCTGTGGTGTTACCTGTTGTTAGCTCTTATAATTTCTCAGGTATTATTTTAGTCGGAATCATTAGTTAGTTGGAATCCACCTTTTTTGGATATGGTGTATTATAGTTTTTACAATTTATCTGACCAAAAATAAATGTCCAGTTATCTGTTAGATCATGAAAACAATCTCCAGGAATCATGACACTATATTTTTGTCCAGCTCTAAATGCTGGTGCCATGTATGTGCTGGAAGCACAGCAGGATTCAGGCTTGTTCTCGAGCTGCTTTCCAAGTATTTTGCAAAACTGCTTGTACACCCCCTCCCACCCCTCCATTATTTTCCCACCCAGTTAGCTTCCTAAGCACTATGGGAACCTTTTGCAGTAGAGCAGGGCTAAGGGCACTGTGGTGTGTGTCATTAAGGAGGTTATTTCCCACACCATGTGTAAATGTGTGTGTACATGTGTGTTTGTGTGTGTGTGTGCATGTATGTGTGTGACCACATTCCTCTGTTGGAGCCTGTGCCACAGATGGTTCCAATGTAGGTACAGAGGATTGTTTTTGCTCTGACGAAACTGCCGCTTTTCCTAGAAACATGTCATCTGGTCCCATCCAGAGTTATATTATCAGCCTTCAGAGAGAGCCTGGCTTTATTTTAAGAAACGGGCCCCCTGAGTGATGAAATATTTATACATTAGAGCACCACCCTGGGCAATGCTTGCATTTTATTTAGAATGTTCCCTTGCCTTTTTTTTTGGTTTTATAGAAAAGCAATATTTTTTCAAAGCAGCTTTCCTTATTTGCCTAGACTGAGTGCTTTATAATTTGCTATTTCAGCTCTAAATGTTTTAGCACAGCGTCTTCCTCCACCACTTACAAAGTTAACAATTTTAAATTTGATTTAGCAGCTCTGACTAACACATCAAGGTGGGTTTTTGGTGGTTTCTAGACCGCTAGCTACATGTCTTGCTGCTTCTATTGATGATTAAAGCCCTGCGTTATGCACTCCTACGCACAGTGGAGAGACCTGGGGAAGAACGTCTTTCTTCTGAAAAACGTCACTCATGGCACTGAGGATCAAAGTCTCTTCTGGCTTCATTGGAGGTCTAGGCCTGATCACTCTCATTTGATCACGTCAGCAGTCACACCCTCGCAAATGTAATGAGTTTTGACAGAGTTTGTGAACACTGAAACAACAGGGGAGTGTGAAACTGCAAAATGAATGTGCCATTTGAGCTGTATTAAATATTTGAATTAAACATGCTATAAATATTTAGACGGTAGAAAATCTTATGTAATTTAAAGCATTTTGTCACAGGTTTGCTGCTTTTAGTAAGGCCTTATTTTGAATATTAGAACACTGCAATGAGGATTTGATTATTGATGTATTTATAATCAAATGATGAATAAACTAAAGTATAACTGATGTCAGGTGCTGATGTTGGATGATTGGTTCTAACACTTCAGTTCATCCCAAAGGTATCGAATGGAGCTCTATCAATGTAATTAATTTCATTGCTCCACAGCTCAATGCTGGGTGAATTAATCCCTTAGCCCACACTTGGCACTTAGCATGGTGATCTCCAGATCAACAGACATTTGGACAAGCAGTGTATCATACATCTCAATTATAATCTTGGTGAAAAATGAAAAAAAAGGTTCTTAGGCTAACATAGAAAGCCCTAGAATTAAGAACTGAATTTACTCCCACATAATGGTAGTTCAACTGACTCATTATGAGGTTAGAAATTTACACCCGACGGCCAGTCAGCAGTCTGGAGGCTTGGGGCCGTAACGAAGCCATTGGCGCTTGCCTTGTTGAAAACAATGGCTGAGTGCAGGGCTGTGTTTTGTTGCCTGGAGGAGGCAGGGAATCTGTGCCATGCTGAACACAGGGCAATCTGTATGCCCTAGCTTTGGGTGGAGGGCTTCTGTGCCAGACAATATGGCTCCCTGGTGGGACAGGCTGAGAGATATTGCCAGCAGGGGTTCTGAAGCTGGAGCCTGGGCTTGGTGCCTTCACTTGTAAGCCATATTTCCTGGTGGAGGAATTCCTGAGAGGTTAAAAAGTACAGCGAACAATGGTGGACGCGTATGCTGACTCGAACCAGACCATTGCTTGATGTTTGTTGATGGCATGCACAATGCCTGGAGAGTTGACCTAACTGTGCTACACCCCCCCTTGGAATGTTTGGCATAGTTCTTTTACAGATCCAATTAGCATGAAGTCTTGCTTATTAATATTCACCTTCCAGCCAAGCCATAACTATAAATGCAGTGACATGCAAACAGTAAATAACATTGATTTGACTTGAAAAGAAAGAATCACTCATTTAACAACATTTAACCTATGCATTAATGGACACACATACTAGAAAACAATGAGCACACATTCCCAAAGTGGTGGATGGCCCTTCAAACTGTGCCTGGGGAGTAGTAGGTGGTTAGGTGCCTTGCTTAAGGGTACTTTAGTTGCATCCTGTGGGTTCAGCAGATCGAACTGATGACCTTCTCTTCACATGGCCTCACAACTAACCTTTAGGCCATGGCTGCCCCACAATGGTTATGTTACACCTCAGCCCATGTCTGTCCTGTGTTTTTCCCTCTTTTGGTTTTCTGTGCTCCTGCCCTGTTTTCCTGTCTTGTGTTTCCAGCCATGTGCTTTTTTGAGCACATGGCATTGTTTTGTTATTGTTCTGTCTCCGCCCTAGCCCCGCCCTAGCCCTGCCCAAGCCATTAGTGTTGTCACCTTGTGTCTCATTTGTAACTCCGCCCCCTCATTACTTCCACAGGTGTCCCTAGTGTGTGCCTGTGTATAAATACCTCATGTGATCCATTGTTCTCTGTCGCGCTTTTTGTTTGACCGTGTCCTGTTAATCTTTCCAGATCGTGTTTTAATGTTTTGTTTAGCCTCAGACCTGTTGTGTTTTTTGTCTTCAGTTTTCCAGGTTTGCTTTATGTAGTTAGTTTCTTTGTTATTTTGGCCTGTTTGTTTCAGTCTTTTAGTTTATCTTCTGGTGTATAGTGTTTGTTTCAGTAACCTTTTTCTTTATAGTTCTTCCTTAGTGTTTTGTTAGTTTATTTTGTAAATATGGAGAATAAACCTGACTTGCGCTTACATCCTGCCTCCTCCATGTTACAGGTTACAGTATGGGGCAATCAGGTTACTATGACTCCTGTCAACCATATACATATTAGGCTACAGGTTAACTGTCAGTTCTTGTAGTTGATATGTTAGAAGCAGAAAAAATTTATAAACATAAGAATCTGAGCGATTTTATCTATTTTATCTATCTGTGGACTGGGTTAGGGTGGTGTGGGTGTTCTGCATACAAGTATACACTGGTCAGTACCTACCAAAAAAGGACCAAAGGGTCTTGGGTGCCCAAGACTTAATGAATCTTTTAATGCAGCTTAGAGGACTAAAAGTATCCTTTGCTGTTAAAGTATCGGAGTGGCAGACACTACAAGACATCTTTTGAGGTTTTATAGTTCAGTGGTCAGAACCTTAGTAAGATTTAGCAGCATGATAGGACCTATATACTAATAGGTTTTAATGTTATGGCAGGTCAGCTTACAGGCTAACATAGCTCAGGCTATGACTGAGCTCACAAAATCTGTGTAATTTAAAAAATGCCCTCAACTTCTCTTATAGGTGGAAATACCAGGAAACCTTGCAATACAATATTATCACAATAGTTTGCCTACGATAATGATTTTATCAGAAATACTATAATTTTGCAATACAATATATTAAACATATATTATATAATATAATATTAGACAGTAAAAGTAAATGCCATACTGCCATAAATTAGAACAGTTTTGCTGCTGTTAAAATGTAGAAGTAGAACACAACTATGCTACTATAAAATATTTTCAAACTTGGTAAAATAAGCTTACAGAAATAAAACAGTTAATTTATTCATTAAACTAGAAGAATATCACATATCAATTATATTGGATGCCATATACAGATAACAAACCCAAAATGTCAACAATGTGATATATTGTGGTATCAATATTTTATCCCACCCCTAAATCAAAATGATCCAAAACACACATTCCATAGACTTTCTTAGAGAGTTTGCTCAGAGTTAAGGAACAGATCTCCCTGTAAAGGTTGCACAATTGTGTCCCAGTCAACGATGAGCCAAGAACAGTCGCTGGCTCTGGTCCTGAGACAGAGGAAGCGTCCTTAAGGACTGTCTCTGAGGACTCAGATTAGAATGGCTTATGCAACTGCTCATTACAGGTCCTGATAGTGGGAGCTTTTTAGATAGTTATGTTTATCTTAGATAGCTGCAAGCCAGAAAAGTGACAGCTTCCCTTCAGAAAGGACTCGGAGGGAAATGAACATAGACAATTTAAAGTGTGGATAGAGTTGATGTTCTTTGCTTCGTTTTTGTACATTGTACTCCAGGGAACAGCGTGTCTCGACCGCTGAGCTTGATACATTTGTTTAGAGCATCTGACATTTAATTGTCCAACAAATTCCATGATGAGCACATGTGAGACAAATTTGGTACAGAGAGTTCGAGGGGATTCCTTTCATGTCCTAGTTTCAGTAGGAAAACAGAACCGCTGCTTGGCCTAATATGTTCCCCGGAGCCTCGGTGCTGTACTAAGTGGTCCCTCTGCAGCTTTTTCCTTTTGCAATGGTTTGTGGGTTAGAAGCATTGACCACCCAAAGTCGTGTTTTTAAACCTTGACAATAAAACTTGTAAAGAAAAAGAATTGTGACAACATAAAAGCTTAGCGGAATTTATTTTCCTTTCGGGGATTCGCACTCCTTTATGTCTATGTTCGCTATTTTATATGATCCCCAGTGAGTCATCTTCCTTTTCAGAGGAAATCATTTCTCATACAAGCAGATTAATCACTGCTGTGCTCTATGATCTATAAACAATATTGTAAAACAAAATAACAGGGATGCATCTTCTGAAGCGGTGCTGGAGATCAGGGCCTGTATTCTGGAATTAAAGCATTAAATGAAGCCTTAATGTTGGATGATATGTTACCTGTATACAGTGATATTGATATTGATGTGATGCATAACCATACAGTGCTGTGAAAAAGGTTTGTCACATATTTCAGATCATTCTGATCGCTAGTTTAAATTTAGATAATGAAAATCAGAGTAAACATACGAGGCGGATTTCTAATACATTATTTTAAATTATGAGATTGAATGTATCAATTCATTATTATTTACAACATTCTTAAGCATTTATAATTTAGTAATGTTTGATAATTTCGTAACTAGTGCCAAGTAGTAGTTATCTGAGACGTTACTTAACCATTTAACAATGTTTATTACAGTTAATAGTACTTATTATTATATGTTATGCGTGACCCTTATATACAGCATGTACAAGTGGCTTATATCTAGTCTCTTACATTATAAAAGACAGAATTGTTACTTTCGTGGCAGTATGAACAGTAAAAACTCCCTTTCTTTTTATATACACGTTTATCCCGCTTTTTTCCCCCTAATTTAGCTATGCCAATTATCCCACCCACACAACTGCTCAGCTGTATACCCCTATCACTAGTGATGCCCTAACACCAGGAGGGTAAAAACACACGGACATGCCTCCTCTCATACATGTGAAGTCAGCCACTGCCTCTTTTTGAACTGCCGAGAAGCATCACAGCGCAAATGGAGGAAAGCGCATTAACTTGGTTCTGAAACATCAGCTCAGAGACGCCATCTACTTACCCAGAGAGAGCAAGACCAGTTTTGCTCTCACGGGGCTCTGGCAGCTGATGGCGAGCTGCATGAATGGGATTCGAACCAGCAATCTCCTCAACATTGTGTCAGTTCCTTAGCCCACTGGACCACTTGGAGCTTTATGAATGGGCCACTTTCATATGTTGTACTGAAATCTGATATGTATCCAGTATGAACCAGCATGACCTCTGTCTTAACAGCCAGATTGGAATTCCGGTCATGACATTTACTACATTCCTATTCAATTTCATCATAATTGTGACATAATTCTGCTTGCGTGGGAATAGGCAACTTATGGAAACTTCGTCAGAGTGCCTGTTTCTATGGATGCACTTAGTGGTTTTCATTAGCAGGACGAGCACAAGACTGCAGACAGTATAAACAAAGAAGCATAGCATCCTCTAACAGGAAAAAACATAGGAACAGTTCTTCAACATCAGGGTCACTTCAAGGATAGTTTGAAAAAAGAAAAGGTTTAAGGAGCTTGCTCATGCAGACTCAGACTGCTTATCCAGTGTCGTTATATCAATACACTCTGATTTGTGCATCTTGGTTATTTTAACAGCAGTGTTCTCTGAGTTATTAAAGACAAAAATTTACCACGGTCACTCTTACCTGTTTGCTGGATGCTGGATTGAGTAAAGTTTTTTTTTTTTTTTTGACAGTTTTTAAAGACAGTGAACAGCTGTGTGTTGGGTTAATGTGCAGAGTGGAGTGTTGTAGTTTTACACACGCTGATCATTTTAATATAGTGATCTTTTCAGATAGATGTCTAATTAGGGACACATTGAGAAGACAATATGAACAACCAGCCAAATAATCAGATTTGGGCCATTTTCACATGTTGTGTTAATGTAGCCAAAGCAAACACCCAGCTATAGTTGTATTATTAGATTATGTAACATCCTGGATACAGTCAAGTATTGTTTAAAATATTGTGATAGGTGTATTGATAGATTGTTACATCATAATAACTCCACTTAACTTGATAAAGTAACTAATAACAATGTTATTTTGTTACAGTGTAGGGGTGTTTTCACACCTGGAACTCTGAACCAAAGTTTAAATTAAGGCCCATCTTTGCTGATATGTCCTGTAATTATTACCTTTTTAAGCTCAATCTCTCTATACACTGTAAAAAAAAAAACTGTAGTTTTTACAGGAAAACGCTGGCAGCTGTGGTTACCAGTTAAAATTACAGACGATAAGTAAATAACTCTACTGAAAAAAAATGTAAATTAATTTACAGTGATTGAAATCACTGCTAAATTACAAAAATCTGTCAAGTTTACACAAATTAAATGTTAATTTTGCCTAGCAGTGTTCTACATAAAAATACCCTTTCCTGTATTTTTTACCTCTAACAAATGTCTTGTATTTGTCTTATAGCTGTGTCTGACATTGGTTTGCTGTCAAATGGTTGTCTGACAATTGGTTTGCACCCTCTTTCCAACACCTGGAAAGGCAACTTGTTTTGGCAAATTCTGCCTTCCTGCATTAATCCTCCTCAAGTGCCAATGCAACACACAATGTTCCTTTTATTTATGTTTAAAAATAAGGGTTAATCTACAGTTATAATACAGAAATTACCAGTGTATTAATAAATTACAGAAATTATTGTTACAGTTTATGAAAGCACAGAAATTACCAGTGTAATCTACTGTGCCCGTACTGCTCCATGACACATTAGTGAAGGGTTTTTTTATTTCGGTATTAAACTGGTTCTTTTTTGCTTCTATTGTTTAATGAATGATCATAGCATTTATAAAGGATAAATTCAGCAAAAAAAGGACTTGGGTGTAGTGAAACATGATAACGAGTACAAACGTTTATCAAATAACCCACCTCCATTTTCTTCCCGCATTCTAAAATACAATGCTTTTAGCCGATGCTTACAACAGGCTTAAAATGCTAGTGATACTGGCATAGAATTGCCCATTTAAAGAAATCAAATCTATTTTTAAACCACGGAAATGGAGTTAGGGTTTTAATCAAAAGTTTGTAACCTTTCTTATGTTTTCCTATATTCTAAGTCCATTTCACAGTGGATTTGTCCTTTAACTTTTCATCATTTTTATAAACTCCAAACCTTCTACAAAAGTGATTTCACACTGCAAACTAAATTACCCATGGCTGCTATTTTGGTTCGGATCAAACCCAATAGGTCAAAAGGTCTGGGTCAAACAAAGCGAGTGTGAAAACACCCTAAATCTGTGTGCCCTCTTCTTCAATTTGTTTTCTGTTTATACCTATTTGTAGGTCAGACCTTGCCCCATCACATGTTGAGCATAGGGCACTGTGCTCTACTACTCTAACACTCAACTGGCCCACAGGAAGAAAGACACAGCTAACATCACCAAGAGAGTATGTGCTGTTTTAAGACAGCACATTTTTTGTAATGTGAAATGAATCATTTCGACTAAAACAACAATTTTCATTGTCCAGTTTTAATGCTCCACTGATCACATTGTTTCACCCTGTTCTTCAATGGCCAGAGCCTCATAAAAACCCCCATTAAGAATGGTGAATAAGTCCTGGATCTTAATACTGTGGGTATATACTGTTTAATACACAGGTCTCACAAGGTTGTGCCCCGCTGCTCATAATTTCAGTGCCCCAAAACATGCAGGGAAGCTGAAATGTGAGACCACAGACTTCCTGCCTGAAGGTTTCAGGGATCAGAGAAATGTCATTTACTGACATGCACTCTGGCTTATGTTTAAGCATCACAAAGCCCGGTGGCGTCAGACACGTCCTGATTAGACAGCAGAGTGTCCCTGAGGTGCGGTTTTGCAGCTAGTCTTTAAGTTTTCTCTCTACAATGATGGTGACTATTTTATATGCAGTCTGGAGCCGAGCTAAATGACCTTGTTAGAGATGACGCTACATAGGAAAGCGTCTTTAGTCCAGAGCTGCAGTTCATGAGTGTCTGGAATGCTGGCCCTGGTCATGCCCTCTGCTTTTATTGGCGTTTGTTTACTAGCATATCAGGCCAGGCCTGGATATTAGTGTTGTTCTATGACATGCATGACCACTACTGAGGCTGAATGAGACGCATATCCTCCGGACAGACAGACACAAACCCCGGCTCTCCCCCGCAGTGTCATGGCACCATGTCCTCGACCCCTTTCCTGCCTGTTAATCTCCAGCCTTCACCCTGGCTGCTCTGGAAAGCAGTGGTCTTTTCCAGTCAAACTTTGAACACACATGACTTTGCCTAAATGTCTTTATTGATGAAACAGTTTGAACAAGCAGATTTGAGTGGATTGCCACGGCTGTTCAGATGCTCTTTATAAGTGGGAAAAAACATGTCAGGTTATTACATAATCATATCCTGTGGAAAAGGTGCTCGTCTTGTTTTTCTCACATATGGAGACACTTAAGGAGTGAGGAATGCATTTTGTTTAATTATACATGGCACGTTTTTTCATTGGGTCACTCTAGTCTGGAGGACACTAGCACTCAAATACAGAAGATAAGCCTTAGAGATAAGATTCCTTGGAAGCACAAAGCTTTTTGAATCTTTATGCAAGTTTTGTACATGTTTTCAAATTTTCATAAAAATATTATTCATCATTGTCATCAATGTTTAAATTGAGTAACCACTCTGATCTCAGTAATTTAGACTTAGATTTGTTGTACCATGTGGTTCGCTTATATATATTATAAACATCCTGTAGTGAAATAATATTACTTCAGCTTCCCAGAGAAAAACAAATATGTAGGGTAGGGACACTTAAATGTATCTCTGAGTTAAAGGTCTATATTAGGGATAAACAAGCAATATAAAATGTGCATTTCAAAAAAGTAATAAACAAGGCTCATGAGCTAAGGTTAGTCCTCAAAAAGTAAAACTACATAATATGAACAAAAACTATTAGTATCTAGTGCAAATAAGCAGACCAGCTTTGTATTCAGAATAAGCACGTATTTTTCAGTCCACTCCTCCAGAAACAACAGGTTTTCACTGTCAAATTAGGTATAAACATTATGTGATGCGCACAATACTGAAAAGCTAAGACTAGAAAGCAAAAGAAATGGCTAGCTAGACAAAATACAGAAGTATAACAAACATAACAACGAATAAACAACTATACTAAGACTAGAAAACAAAACAACAAAAGGTAAGCTAGGCCTAACACTAACAAAAACAAAACTAAATCAAAGAGACTAAAGACTATCAAACAATATTAAACCAGTAACACTAACCAAACAAGAGCAGGGAAAACAAGAAACAACTGGAGATAAGAACGAGGGGGTGGATTAACAAACTACACATAGTTGGAAACACTGAAGACAGGGCGGGGCTAGGACAGAGACAAGACAGCAACAAAACACAGCCATGTGCTAAAGAGCACATTGGGAGGAAAACAGGCTGGGGAAGATGAGGAAACAAACAGGCAAGAAAACAAGAAACAGGAACAAAAAGGACCGAGAACAGAGGAAACAAGACAACGTGGGCTAAGGTGTAACAGCAAGTCTCTGTTGTTTTCTCTGTTTTTGATTGGACCATGGGAAACATGCAATGTATGCTATTGATGCTTTAAATACTTGGATCTCTATAATGTAACGTGAATGACAGAGATCTGACAGTTTTAAATCTTTTCTAATTAAACAGCACCCCTCCCCCTTTCAACTTTAACCCATACAGGCTTCTCCTCCTGCATAATGTTCCGTCCATTATTTCCCAATACTTTGTTGACGAGAAGTGGTGTTTTTCCACTTTGCTACATGGAGGATCGTTAAGATTCTAATCTCGCTAATACGCTGCATTGCCTTGCTTTTGCTTTTTCCATTCTCAGGCCTAAAGGAGCTCTTCGCTGGTCTAAAATGTTAATCAGCAGTGCCCTGCTGGCCGTCTCTCTGTCTTGTTCTCATTGCCTTTCTCTGGAAAAGGCTTAACTACCTCCCTGAGGTTCAGAGCAGGCAGACGGCCTATTCTAAACCTCTGCATTTCTGACACTACATGACAGCGTTTCCCTTTTCCTCAGACTTTAAGATTCTTCTCATAAAGCAGGACTTCTGGAGAGACCGCAGAGGTACAGAGCCTCATAGACAGTCAGGCCTTGTATCGCAGGTGTCCAAGCAAATTGGAAGCTGATTGTTCTGCAGAGAGAGCCACTAGCCCCTTTTGTTTGAGACTTGGCAGCTTTTGTGTGTCCCACCAAAGCCCATGGTTGATATGGGAGACGTTTCTGATGGCTCTGATGGTGCTCGAGGCGCCTGAGCTTGTGATGAGTTTTCATCATTCAGGTTTTAACTAGCTCTCAACTAAAGGCAGCGGGAACGTTTGAAGTGTATCCAGTTTTTTTTTTTTTTGTACAAAAACAAGATTTGCTTTGATACCTGACCTCATTCCTGTGGTGGAACACAGAAACATACAGGAGAGGCATTTCAGATCTTAAAAAAATGCTGATATTAATAGTCAGTTCATATTCCTATTATGGGACAAAGACAAATACATGATTATCTATCTGTAACTATGTCATTCAGATATACACAAAATGAGTTTAATTAAGGGTATAGCTACAGATGTACTGCATTATTATCAACATATATTTTATGCAATGGGAAAGGAGCAGAAGCAATGGAGAAATAACACAAATTAAGCTTGTGGTTAACAAACCACAAAGTGAAAAGGTGAAAATGTCTTAAGTATGTTTTGCAACACCATGCATTTATCATAGGTTGGATAGGTAATGCACCAGGGTTTCTTGTTGATTGTAATCCAATCTGAATATGCCTATCAGCCATTTTTACATTTTACCTTTTATCTTCTGTAAACAAGCCCTAAACAACCTCAGGTCAGAGTAATCTTGTGAAAAACACTTACTTATAACAGGCAGATGGAGCAGCTACACACAATCGGATGTGTGTGTCTCAATGTGGCTGCATTAAGGACTCTATATATTTAAATATTGCAAATATATACTTTATATATTTTTAAGTAGGAGTAGAATTACACAAGTAGAAGAGTGGAGAAAAATGACTTTTTACATCAACTGGACTTTTATGTTTATCTTTGGGTCAGTCCTGTGCACAGTTTTCTCAATTAGATTGAGTATGGAAGTGCATATATTGGTCACGTCAAAACACAATTAAACTATCTGAGCGAGAGTTTTGAAATGTTCTGCTACCATTTTCTGTTGCATTTTGAATTCTCTGACTTGTCTGCAAACAAAATATTGTGAGCCATATTGTGTATTATGAAATTGAGGTCTTGTGTGTGGAAGCAGGAATTTACTGAACAGAAGGACAGAGCAGCGTATTTACTCTTAAAGCATTCATATTGTAGGTTAATTACAGCAGAGCAGCACTGATATTGCTCACTTTGACTCATGCTGCTTCTCTCAGTCCTCAGATTGCAGCATATAGGTGCTGTATTTGTGAATGTGGCGGGCTAGCGAGGGCTTTCAGAGCGCTTTAGCCAGTGAGTTCCTTTTGCTTTTGTTTCAAAGCGAGCAGGATTTCCTTCCTTCCTGGCCCTCCCCTGCTTTACATTGTGCTGTGGGCTTCCTGTGCCGTCGCTCCATTCCACAGCTTTGGCAAAGGAGCTGTACAAGCTACTCCACAAGGCTCTATCTGAGGACTGAATGAATTAGAACACATCTGTATCCTTAACCCGTTCTGAATCTATTAAACTGCATGTCTGCACAGTATAGATGAAACAATAGTAGTGCAGTTATATTGTTATGTACAGCTCTGGAAAAAAATAAAAATTATGAATTTCTTTGATTTTACCAAATTGAAAACCTCTGGAATATAATCAAGAGGAAGATGGATGATCAAACCAAGCTAAACTGTTTGAATTTGTGCACCAGGAGTGGCATAAAGTTATCCAAAAGCAGTGTGTAAGACTGGTGGAGGAAAACATGCCAAGATTCATGAAAACTGTGACTAAAAACCAGGGTTATTCCACCAAATATTGATTTTTGAACTCATAAAACTTAATAAATATGAACTCGTTTTTACTTTACATTATTTGAGATCTGAAAGCTCTGCATCTTTTTTTGTAATTTCAGCCATTTCTCATTTTCTACAAATAAATGCTTTAAATCACAATATTTTTATTTGGAATTTGGGAGAAATTTTGTCCGTGGTTTATAGAATAAAGCAACAACTCAAACATATACCTATAAATAGCAAAATCAGAGAAACTTATTCAGAAACTGAACTGGTCTCTTAATTTTATCTTGAGCTGTATTACAGTTGTGATAAATCTGGACGTTTATATTAAAAACATGGTTAAAAACTGGCATGCATCATTTGGACCAATTTGAAGCCTTCTTTAATATCAATATTAAAAAAGACAGTATTGTGATAAATATACAATGTTTAGTAAGTGTCACTAATATTAAGGAGGGCCTTATTTTAATATGAACTTTTAATATCTTGTGACCTTTTACTTGAATATTTTCTTATTTTCTTTAACTAAAAAGATATTGATTTTTGGGTACTACCTAGTAGTACTAATTAAAAGTAAAAAAATAGCCTTATTCAAACAAACACGTACTTCCATTATTTCTCAATATAATATTGTTTACATGATGTCTAATTATAAATTATTATGGATACCAGTGTCTCCTGAAAATGTAAACATATTGTTTACAGCCGTATCTGTTTGTTTACTGTACTGCCCATGCCCATGCTCTTACGCAAGGCTGAACGTCATTAAGGGTAGCTACTGGCACCACTGCTTCAGTGCTGGGTGGGTAATCTGATCCTACGGAATCTTTTTTGAATCGGTACTGATGTAAGATGGAAAAATGCAGATTTATAATGGAAAAAGTGATGTGGTGTATTATATAAATATGACTGTGAGAGCTGAAGTGAAGAGCGTAAGCAGCTACAAAACAACGAGTTATACTGAGAATGTTGTTAATATAGTTATTTAAGAATTAGCCATTAGGTCCAGGATAACCAGGGCAGTTGTGTAATATATGTCAATCAGTATTTACTGTGCTTATAAATTATGTATGATTTATTGTATGTTTTTAAAAAACAGAACAATATTCAATTACTGCAGCTTAAAAGTTTAGAAACCATAAACTTCTCTCTTGTTTGATCTCACAAGTCTCTTCAGACCTTTAAACTGTTATCAGAATTATGAGGGTTCAGGTATTCTACTGGCAACCCCCTAAGGGTTCTATACAGATTTGGCAACCTATGACCAAACCTCAGTGCTTTGACTCCATGTGTGTTGTGCTGCAGATTAAACTTTGAAGGAGCAAAGGTGTGGGTGGGAAAATGAGGCTTGGTTATCAACCAATTTAAGGTACATACACAACTTGTTAACGTTTTAGGCCTCAGCCTACATACATATCATTAATTCATTAATATCATTAATTGTCATCAATTTCAGAGATGTAAACATATATTTAAGGCTGTAATAACCAATGTAATAATGTTTCGTAATGAAATAATGGTGGATCTTTGTGAATATTATGCATTCTCTTCCCTGTAGTCTTCCAGTCTGGCAGATGAATAGGGTGTCTTTGATTCCTTGTGTGCCAGCTGCCCTTCTGAGTGAGTGTACGTGTGACGAGTGCCCACGTAGAGGGGCATCGGGTATCAATGGCCACTTGTAAGGTGCACATGCCATGCTATGTAAAATGGGCACTGACACAAGAACCCTGTGTTGAGGTTGGCATGCACCACACCCCCAGGCCTCCTGGCTTTGCTCAAGGAGATTCCTTGTCTGTCATCCAAGTCGCCCCATCCCCACCTGAAAATGACTCTCCAACCTCTGATCTACCAGCATATACATTTACTGATACCTTCATTGCAAACAGATTCATTTGGCCAAATTTACCTATTACTTTCTATTAGGATATGATACATACTGAAAATCATGAGAAATTAGTGTGTTTTGGATGCTGTGGAAATAAAAGCAGGAAGGAGAATATGAGGGCTAGGTTCTGCAGTAATGTTGGATTCTAAGTTCTATGTAGAATCTTTATCTTGTTAAATGTTTCTTAATATGCATGAAACACCTTGTATAAACTGTTTTATATTCTGTAGTCCTTGTATGACCATATTTGGAGTTCTATGTCTAAGCTGATTTTCTCTGTGTTCACACCAAACCTTAAACAACTTTTAAAAAATCTCATAATTCTGAGGATCCAGTATGATGTTCAGAAGGAATATGTACATAGAATAAAATGTAAAGGGTTCTGAACATGTAATTATTATTTTAAATATTAGTTTTGAAAAAGCCTATTTATTCTGGCCATATAGAAATGCACCTTAGACAGGGAACTCCAAAATATGGGCATAAACAACATGGCGCCAACTACAAAATGACAACACGACTACATGGGTCTAAAAAGCACCTTAAATGATTTCATTATCATTTACTGTAGAGTTAAAGAACCCTTTTCTAGTAAATTTGTATATGACTTGCACATATTTAATGCTACTCAAGCTTTAAACACGACAGCTACAACAATTCTGCCTATTTACCATTGGTGAACCATTGGTAAACCATTGGTTAACCATTGATTGGCACATAAATGCAGCCAATTCAAAGTGTGAGTGTCAGTTAGGTGGGCACTGTGAGCTGCCAAATATCTTTCAACAGAAATAAGCACCTATTGAGGTTACATAACACACTTTTAAGTAGTAAGTTCCATCTTCACTCTTCCTACTGGCTTAATGGCCAGTGGCCCTGAGTGCCCTGGACTGATACAGGAGGAAGCAGTTTGAAAGCCCATTGAGGTTTCTCCTCTGCTTAGTGTAGACCTCGCAGGGTGCCGTCCACATGCAGCCATGGTCTCTGTCAGCCAGAGAGTTCAGCGAGGGCCACTGTTCATTCCCTCACACAAAGATGGCATTGATCCCAGAGCCCTCCGAATGGGGCACTCCTGGCCAGCCCTTTTCATTCATTCAAGCCTGTCTCTAAGGACTTCCAAAAAAAAAAGAGAAAAACACAGAAAAGACAAAGTTGTTGGGGTTCTTTTTCCACTGCCAGCGTCCAGTTTCGCAATGAAGATTTGGGGGGTAAAGAAGCAGGGATTTCAAAGAGCTGTCCAGGAAACGTTGGCCAGCACTGAAAGTTACTAAGATTCTAATCAGTGGTAAAATCTTGAGCGATAGCTATGATGGTAACGACTGACTAAGGATTAGAAGGGAAAATTCAGCTTAGTCACCGCGCTCAGCATCCAGGCGCCAGGCAGTCATGGGATATTAGCATACTGTTGCGTAATTAGCGATGTAGAAAATTTGAAGAAAAGACAGTACACATTTAAACGTTTTAAAACTAATGTTTTTGATTAAAGAACTCACATTTAATTGCATGTAAAGCTATATACAAATGTGTATGAGATAAATGTATATACAGGTTGCTGTTTCTGTGTACCTTCATATTTAGAAACTTTCCTATTATTGAAAAAATAAGTTTCAGAAGTTTCAAAGCAGAAATCGTAGCATAAATGACTATGAACAGAGAAATAAAGTATGATATATATATATATATATATATATATATATATATATATATATATATATATATATTACTTAAAGCAGAATTCCATATTTTCTTTAGAATATCTGTATAATTACATGATACATATAGAAAAACTGAATAAAAAGTTATTCAGAGTGGTTTTGGTGTAAAACTCATTGTTTTAAAGTAAATTGTAAATTTCCCAGTGAGAAATGTTAACAGTGGTGGTGACAACTGAACAGTTCAAGGCTTCAACAAGCTCAGTCACAAAATGTTATTAAATCATGAAAAAGCTTTAATGCCGTATTCAGTAAAATGTCATTGTATTAATAATATCCTGTGTCTTAAAGATTAGAGAAACTTAAAATAATAATAATCAGACATAATCTCTGGTAGATCTTTAAAGGAAAATGAGAACAGAGGGATAATTCCTTTGTATTAAGTTGAAGCAAGATCTTCATGAATTAATTTACCTTATGTGACACTGTACGACCACCGATGTGACTATTGTGCATGTTCACATAGTGATGCCGATGCTGAAACAATATATTGAGCAGCCCTAGTTGTGGTTGTTAATAAAAGGAAAAGTGATTTCCTAAACAACATTGTCACGCTATGTTTTGCTGCTTTTTAATAAAAGAAAGTGATTTCACAGTGCTTTCCGATGTTAGGGTGTCGTGCCTAGCTAAACCCTTTAACCGTGGTGAAATATTATGTTTGGCCTTGAGTGGCTTTTTGCCTCACTGTTGCATTTTTAGTATTCACAGACCTTGACCAATTTGAATAATTGGTTTAGTGCTGTTCTGAATTCTATTACGCTGCACATTTGCTGGTCATTAATGGTGCTTTAAAAAAGGGTAATTGGAGCCACGCAATGTTAGGAAATGATCATGCCCCTAAATCCAACATTCTGCCTGTCTCTTTCCACTGTCGCAGCTTTGGGAAGGGCAAACGAGCAGGTCATGTAATGGACAGGGTGACACTGAGCTGAAAATGAAGGCCAAACCATCCAATCTGCAGGCAGTGAAATAGGACTGCTGTGATCATCAAAAAACTGTAGCATTACTCCGATTAGCATGTTAAACGTATTACTACACTTCTCGCCACTATAATCATATGTATAAATTCACAGGCCTATCTAAATTATGTAAGCAATTTTCTTTAGCTAAGCAATAATACACTCAAGGTTCGTGCTATAACATGTAATATTGGCACTGCTGTGCTGCAATCAATTATTGCGATTATACCACAGTTCTATTATCGCTGTTTCTTGAAAGATTTTAAGTTAAAGAGGACGAGAAAATATGATCTGTTTGGTTATAAACTCTCCACGGGTTAAAATAGTTCAATTGCTGCTCTGTTTGTAGCTGTGCTATTTGGTTTGTAAGTGCTGCATTGTTGCTAGTTTACCTGTATGTGGAGGAGTAATACATGGAGAGCTTCAGTTACTGTGTATTACCAGCTGATAACGGCACTTACAGAACACCTCTTACTTACTGTGTTATAATTAAAAATGGTGCTATAATTACACTGTTATGCCACACATCATGGCACAGCAACTAAATTGTGTCCCATGACTTTTGCCTATGTTTCATGGAAGCGAAGAAATGCATTCTGCACTATATGTGAAGTCGCTTGTCTGTTTATACGGACAATTCTAGCCAGAATCTGCCTTTCACAATAATACCATTCTGGGCTGGTAATGCTGTCTATTATGTATTTATGGATCAATTTTGCAAGTGGCTGCATCATCCAAATTAACAGGACTAACTAAAACTTTAAGTAACAAAAACATACATTTGGAAAATGTTATTAAAGTGTTGTTTAAATACCTACATAAGCCAAAATACTTTCATGAAAAGGACACACAGTATACAAGGATTTTCAGACATGCGATAATATAAAAATGGTACAAAATCCCCTGTAAACACCATTAACAGAGCTGAAGGGAAAAATGAATAAAATGACACAAAAACACAGATACTGAGGTCATGATATGAATAAATACTATTGGTGTAGGAACAAATTAGGTTTTGAATGTTTTTATAATAATTTAAATGAAGGTAGAGTATTTTTAAAAAGCATTACACATTTATCTTAGAGTGGACTGTGAAAACACCATTACTTTTATATAGTGCATTCCCACTATAGAGCAGCACGTCTTTCTGCATCTGCTGATGGGTTTTTAGCAGCTCCCTGGACAGCATGAGCACATTTAGCGCTGTGTTTAAAGAGTGTTTCCTGTGGACGTTTCCCAGCGCTGGAGCTGAGCTGTGCGGAGGCTGCTGCTGCTGTCATTAGATGCTGAAAAAAAAAAAAAAAGCTTTTTTATCCATGTCTGTGTATACTTACTATAAAATAGTATCACTGCTAACCTGATATAGACGCTCCCTTCCTGTCCCTGTCCCTGTCTTTTTTATCTCTCTTTATGCTCAGTGTTTGTAAAAAAGCTATGTGTGTGTGTGTGTTGTTGATGTAGTGCAGAAATAGGGCTGATAAATAGAGTTTTTCCTCTGCAGGAAGAATATCATCAACCATTTCCTCTCTATTGTGGGCGTGTAAGGACTGAGAGATTGCACAATTGGAAATATATGTGAATGTAGGTATAGATGAATTTACAAAAAATGTAAATGAGTGGGAGAGTCTCAGGCTAGTATAGTGTTTGTAACATTTTTGCACAGTTCTTGCTTTGATTTCTTCGATTTTTTGGTGATTTGTAGGAATTTTATATAGACTTTATTGCCCTTTCATTTTTGAAGTTTGTTCGCTTTTTAAACAGTTTTACACAAATCATGGCCACAGTGATGACATCCAAATCTGCGTGTCTAAACAAAGCTCCAGCCAGTTGCAGTTGGGCTGGTTTTGGCCCAAAGTTAAAAAGCTTTACAAATATTTTGAATGTGGCTGAAGGTGGTATGTGGTATGGCTTTGGATATACTCCTAAAGCAGTTAACTGGCTGGTATAGAAATTAAATGCCATGGTGCATGGAAACTTAGGGACGTTGCACTGACATACAGGATGTTAATTGCCATGCCATGAGCACGTTGACATAAGTTCAACCTTACTCACAAGCAAGTATGAGCTTTTACAAGTCATGCCCTGAGGTAAGCAACAGCTATTTCATGACTTTTGAATTATCAGTTTATAAATCTTGTGTTTTCAACAAGAAAAAAAAACGTATTTATTAAAAGTCAGTGGAAAAAGATTGTATTGCAAGTCATTTTGTATATTTGTATATTGGGCTGTTCATCATAAAAGTAAAAAAAATGGCAAAGCAGAGTTTTTTGTGACTACAACGATATGTAACTTTTATTCTGAATCTTTTCCAGACTGGTGAAACTGCTGTAGACCAAATTGGCATGTGTATGTATGGAAATTACATCGTTGTCATATAAATATTTTAAATACTGGATCCATATCAGCCATTATTAGCTTTGTATCAGTTTATTGATGGGGTGTTAGCAATGTGGCTTTGTTAAAATATTTACACTCTACATCAAAATCCTTGGTTTAAAAAAAGTGAGGACACTTTAGTTTTCTTTAATAGATAAAACAAAGACAGAGAGTGCTTATAGTTCATATTCCACTGATGCCCCCATCACACACACACACACACACACACACACACACACATAAACACATAGGGCTCATATTGTGCCCCTGATCGACCCCACTTGCACCGTGTGGTCAAGGTTTAGAAAAAGGCATGTGAATGGTCACCTGCCGTCTGTTTCTCCAGACGAAGTCGCAAACATTTTGGTTCTAGTGTTGTTTTGTCTAGGAGAGACAGATGGCTTTTGTTTTGGGGGGAAAGTAGTGTTTTTTTAGTATGTGAGCAATAAGCAGGCAGAATAATCAGATTTCTCTTGTACCTCACAATAACTAATAACATTCTGATGGGTGAATATCATTGATTTCATGTTACAATGTGGAATTAATAGAGTATTAGGCTTCAGGTGTTTGGAAATGGGAAAAATGGGAAAGCATAAGAATCTGAGCATCTTTGACAAGGACCAAACTGTGATGACTAGATGACATTATTGCATTATTGAGGCAAATCATCTCCAAATCAGCAGGTCCTGCACTGTGTTACCGATATGCATTAATCAATACCAAAAATAATAAAAGTGCTCCAACAAAAGACAACCGGTGAACAGGCAACAGAGTCATATATGGTTTTAAAGTCACATCATAATGTACACGACTTAAAGCATCTGCTGCTAAAGTCTCTGTGCTAAATCTGACAACACTTCTTCAAAGATCTTGTGATGGACATGCTTAAAACTATTGACTTTATTTAAAGAGAAAAAAAAAACTTTTTTTTTTTTTTAAATAAAACTCCTTTTATACCTACTTTGTTTGGTTCTGACTTTCAGACAGTTTTTTTTAGCTTTATGAACCAAAGTAGCAGATGGGAAAGAGCCAAAAACCATAGTCTAGACCAAAGAACCAGAGTTTGGTCCAAACAAAAGGGATGCTCTTTGTCCGGATCTACTATACCAGGGTCCGGTTTGTCTGCAGTGTGAAAGCACTTTTCTGGAAGGTTCAGAATTTCAGACCAATTAAAGGACGTGAAGGCAGTCTTTAAGCGAAGAAAAACTGTAACAGTAGATTAACCCTAATTTATAAACATAAATAAAAGGAATCTGAGGATAATCTTGTACACTTGTTCTGCTGAGGGGCGCTTGTGTACGCGAAGACGAGAAATATTCTGACAGCAAGCTAAAATTCGTCACAACACCTGGCAAAGCACATCGCTGAACTCATAACTACCATTCTACAGACCAGTTAATGTGAAGTATATAGAGATTGTGCCCACATAGCTGCTGACAACAGAATGTAGTACAATTCTTTATTCCACTTAATAAACTTCAGTGTGAAACCAAAACTAACTGGATCAAATGTTCACAATATAACAAAGACATGTACCTTGTTTTTGACTCTGGTGCAGATATTCAAGTGTGAGAATGAGGTCTCTGTAGGTCAGATTAGCGGGCTAGGTGTGTTGAAAGGACATTAACACTAAAAGGACACTGAGGCTCTGCTCTGGATGATTGATGTTATGCCGTTCCATCAGTTGCTCCAAACATCAGATGCATTTCTTGGCTGTATACTATCTTGTTGGGCATTGATTTAACAAGATGAAGGAGAAGAACCACTTATTCACCATTCCTGTTGAAAACTTAAGATTGCTCTACATTTTTACCCATCTGTGCATTGAACACACAAACACATAGTAAGCACTAACAGAGACAGGGGAGCAATTGGGGGTTAGGTGCCTATTTAAGGCACTCCATCTGTATCCTGTTGGTTCAGGGGAACGGACTGGCTGTTCTGCTGGTTACATGGCTGCTTCTCTAGTCTTTGAAATGGTTGGAATAAGCTTCTATAGCCCCCCTCTCACACACACACACACACACACACACACAGCAGTGTGTTCCCAGCCTCATTTTCTGGCCTGTTTTACAGTCTGTTGGTTTAGTAAGCAGTGTGGACGCAGAGCGTTCTTGTTATCAACTCGCTACTCAAAGCACTCTGAGCTTTGATAAGTCACGAGTGTGTGAAGCCGTTATCTCTCTAGACATTCCAATCACCAAAAACATCTTTATCCCGTAAATGCTTTCTTCATCAAGCATAACGGACTCATTTCGAGTCGAAGCACTTTTGTATCCAAACTTAGCGAAAGCCTCAGAGATTCTGAAAACGGTGCTATCTGACATTAGATCAAAGCCTGGGCTAATTGCAAAAACAACGAAATTGAGTGAATCTTCCTATAGATTTTTGGGATGAACCACCTTTTTTCCTGTGTCTGCAGCCAAAAAAACAAAAAAATGTGCTAAAGTACCTGCATACGAATTCTACAGCACTTTCATTATAAAGCCAATTAAAACTTCTTCAACACCTCGACCTATTTGGCGCAGTTTGGTGGAGCGAGTTCTGTGGAATATCTTCTAGTGTTGCTAGTGTTTGTGATGAATGGAAAACCACATACATAAATGCTAAATTAAAGTGGCAGTCTGTATTATTTTGTTTTTACACTGAAAGTAGAAGCATTTCTAAGTGGAGAAGGGATAAAATATTGTGTTTAATGGTACCAGTGTGCTGAAACGATCATCTCTGCTTAGCCTAATATATTCATTCTAAAAACTGGGGTGCCGAGTCTCTTTTCATGGGAATTCTTCAGGCCACGCTACGCGTCTTTACTTACTTATGTCACATGTACAGCCTCTAAAAGAGGATCTGGCTTAGTTTTACAGGGGAATGTGAGCAGCTGGTGGAGCAATGGAGACTTCAGAAGGGGAAACTCACACCTCAGTAGCTCATTCACCCAGAGTAAAACCAAAGAAACAAAAGAGAGAAGTTTCTGACTGAGCGTGCTCTCTTTCTCTCTTACTAAACACATAACCTGGAATCGGATTCATCCACTCTGAAAGACCGCATCACACCTGCCCAGTTTAAAATGATTTTTCTGCATGCTCTGTGCAATTACCCATTCTCACCAGAGAGGGCCCTAAATCCCAAAACTTACAGACATCAGCTTTAAGCATAAATATAATATTTTTTAATGTGTCGTGCATTATCTCTTCAGATAAATCCTCCTGTTCCAGCCTGAACCAGCTGGGTGGATGTTGTTGCATCAGGAAGGGAACACATCGTGTTTTTGAATGGAATCTTGTGTGTGAATTCCATTCAGGCTTGCTTTTGTTTTGTGGAGGAGAGACACAGATAACGACTGAAGGAACTCAAGGCCTTCCGTCTATTCTAATGTTTTGATGTAAGCGTCGATGGGACCTGTTTCAAACTTTGGTATTGCATAACATACACAGTTATGACTGATTATGTCCATTTGTTATGGTGAGTTATGCAGGGTCTGGCATGTGCAGTCTTCAAGTAAACACTTCTGAGCGCTAGCATTGTGACGTAGATAACCAAACAACAAACTGTGCGCTTTTTCCTCACTGTGCTGCGTAGTATACAGGGCTTTGCAAAATTAGTCATACTTCTTGAACTTTTTTACATTTTGTCACTTTAAAACCACAAATTTGAATGAATTTTATTGAGATTTGAAGTGATAGATCAACGCAAAGTAGCACATGATTGTGGAGTTGAACAAAAATGATACGTTTTTTTTTTTTTTTAATTAACAAAAAATCTGTAAAGAGTGATGTAAAAAGGTATCCCCCCTATAGCAATACTTAGTGGTTCCACCTTTGTCTCTACCAGCTTTGACTGGCCAATTTTAGCACATGAATATTCTAATGATGTAAATCATCATTTTCACAAAACAATTATGTGATACGTTGTGGTATATCATGTTTTTCTAATGTTCTCAATTATGTTCATTCTAACTAGATTAATTATGCTTTTTTGCCAAATTAAAGACTTTTTTAATGTGTAAAAATGACACAGATAATGAGAGAGAGAGGTTATCTTTAGCAAAGATCCTCAGCTCTGCGAATGGCATGATTTTAGCATTGTATCTAGTGACTTCAGTTTCAATATGTATGCTGTTTGTTTGCTGTTGTGTCTGCCTCATAGATTAGGGCTTTTGCAAGTTAAGATCTTTGTGGAAATTAAAAATACAAGGTAAAAAAAAGTTAAAATAGCTAGAATTGCAGGATCACTGCCTACTGGGTGATTGTTCATGCGGTTAACCAGTGTTTTTTTTCCAGCACTGACCCACTCACATTATCGATTCACTAATGGGTTTCTACCCCCTAGAACCACAAATCTGTGGTTTGCTGAGCTTTATTGCAGGTTTCAGAAAACAGGAATGGTTTAACCTGATAAAGAAATAGGACTTGCTCTATCTAACAAGCTGTAATAAAACATCAGAGAGTATTTGTGTTTAGGAAGCTCTGAAACACACGGATCCTGATGTTACGTCCCAGTGTTCATTCATACTGCACGCTCTCTAGTTGTTTGTCTTTATCCTCTTTTTTTCTGTCTGATTCAACAAAGCGTTTAGAACAAAGGGAACTTTTCATCATCTGTTTTTAAAAAACAGGGTTATTCCACCACATATTGATTTCTGAACTCTTAAAACTTTATAAATATGAACTTGTTTTCTTTGCATTATTTAAGGTCTGAAAGCTCTGCGTCTTTTTTTATTTTATCCATTTCTAATGTTCTGAAAATAAATGCTCTAAATGATAATATTTTTATGTGGAAATTGGGAAAATGTTGTCTGTAGTTTATAGAATAAAACAGCAATGTTCATTTTACTCAAACATATACCTATAAATAGCAAAATCAAAGAAACTGATTCAGAAAGTGGTCTCTTAATTTTTTCCAGAGCCATAGATTTATCCAAACTGGCAGCTGTTTTGTTAGCTTGTGTTGTTTATTAAATAGCTGCCAGTTCAGATATCTAAAAAAGGATATGTTAACATAAACACTACTTCACCATTTACATCATATCCATATCTTTCATTACTATTTCAAGTCTTGGTCCGTAACACTGTCCATATTCATGCATACATGTTTTGTAGCATGTTCAGATACACATTTATATATTGATCATTCTCAGGAAATCTGCAAGATTCCATAACCTCCAACCTCTGGACTGCACACACGCACACAAACACACACACATCTTGAAATTAAACACCTGCTGAGAGGTCTAATGGTGTTTTAATGTGTTTGCAGGTAAATAGGACTTGGCGCCCACACTGCTTTACCCTCATCACTCTACCAACACAGACAGGGACAGAATATTAATGTGTGGAGATAAAAGAATGAACTACATATTCCCTCTGTCATTTTTAGAATAACAATATTCTGTATGTGCTGTTTAAAATGGAATTTGCTTTATTATATTCCTTAATAGTCCCATTTTACTTCAATGAGTTTAGAGTTCTTTTCAATTTATGGACTATTTGAACATTTTTAGCATTTGAAAATTGATCTCTGGGTCTTTAAAGAACCTTTAAACTCTCTACAAACATTTTTAGACAAAAACACCATCTGGTATTTTGGAACAATATAAATGACACTTTTCCAAACCTGAACCACAAGTTCATCAAATCAAAATTCAGTTCTGCTGCGTCTGTAACTCAATTAATGATAAAACGTAGAGGAATTTTCCCTCTATTTTGTAGCAGTGGGCAGTGACCTTTTCTGAATGTTAACACTCCCACTGGTCAATGTGATGACATCTTATTCAGAAATGCTTCTGATTGGCTGCCACCTCCTCATGCTTGTTCTCAACCCCCTAATGTGCATGTTTAACTTTTTATGCTTAAAGGGCAATTTTTTGCAGATATTGAGTGTGCAGGTACTCTTTAAAGCTACAATATGTAGTATTTTACCTGAAAATCGCAGCTCCAAAACTATGGTGATGCTCTATATAGGGAGAATAGATTCTCTATCATTGCTACTCCAGGCTCTTTGTATATAGCCTTGCAATATTACTCTACCTCATTAATCCAAATGCTTATTTCACTTTCAATTACAGTTTTGTAATTCTCAGCATGTGTGCCACAAGATAAGAAGCTTAAACCCTGACTTGCCTGCACTGCAGTGAATTACACTCTTTACCTGTAGATGGAGCACATGAATAAAACAGACCAATTCCCACATATTGCTGCTTTAAAAAAAGTCAGCCTTTTTTTTGTTTACAAACATTTTTACACAAAAACACCATCTGGTATTTTGGTAACACATCAATTAAACATACTAATTCTCCCTTATTGCTGTTTTAAAGAAAGTCAGACTTTTTTTTGTGTTTACAAACATTTCACACAAAAACACCATCTGGTATTTTGGTAACACATCAATTAAACATACTAATTCTCCCTTATTGCTGTTTTAAAGAAAGTCAGACTTTTTTTTGTGTTTACAAACATTTCACACAAAAACACCATCTGGTATTTTGGTACAAGATAAATTAAATTTTTGCTGTTTCAAACCTGAACCCCAAGAGGTTTACAATTCAGTTCTGCTGTGTCTGTAACTCAATTAATTTTGTAGCAATGGGCATCTCAGTGTAGCTTTTTGTAGCATTTGTAGCATCTCAGTGATGTCAGTAACACATTACTAATCCGACCGTTTTTCACCCGGCCTTCCCTACACTCTCCCCCAATTACGCACATTTTTAACAGTCAGTAAACACAGAACATTACTGCAGATTCAATACAGTATATTTTTACTTTCTACTTTTGTCTCGGGGAGTGACGTCTGGCCTATGTGAAACACATGTAACACCACGCAGTGACACAAACATTGAAGGGAGGAGAGAGATGCGCATTTTCTAGCCCTATTTGGAGATGGTATCAGCTAAAGATGACAATGTCAAGATGGTTGTACACTTTGCTGGTGACAAAGTGCTACCTAGCTTTAAAAACACAACGTCAAATTCAAAGAAACACTTACAGAACAAGCCCCAAAGGTAGAGCGAAGCTTCCTAAAAAGTGAATTTTGGCAAAACTGTTATGTGGAGCTTAACCTAAAACTTAAAAAACGAGTTACATTTAAAATCAAGTGATCCATAAACTAACTAAGTAACTTTTTAAAGTGGTAATCAGTAATCAGATTACTTTTTCAAAGTAACCATTCCATCACTGGTCAGGCTGTTCATATTAAACTGAAGACAGTAAGCACCTATTTGCATTGTGATAGTAAACATTATAGCAATGTTAAATATAACCTTTCATTCATTGTTAGCTAGCAATGTTAGCAGAACTCATTTAAAAAAAAAAAAACAGACAGGTTGTGCCTGATGAATGCTCTTGGCCATTTTTTCAGACATGGTGAGAATATTGTTTTGAGACCTGAGACTCTGGTCTGAAGAGAAAAGCTTCTGAGTTTTGGGAAGATCTGTCATGTTCCCTCAGTCTAATAAAGCCTGGATTTCCTGCTGCAATCCTGCATCAGCTTGAGAAGATAGAGGGCACTGGTCAAGAGCTGTGTGTGTGTGTGTGTGTGTATCAGGGCTTGAGTATTTGCACTGTCTGCCTGCACAGGCTGCCTGTAAGGTGCTGTCTGAGGCTTGTTAATGTCAAACAGTGCAGGTAGTTTGTTTTTCTTTCCATCTACTTGGTTCATCTCTTCATTGTTCTAACCTGAGCCCTATTTTTCATTTGCCTCCACATTCAGGAACATTTGTGTGTCAAACATAAAGAACCTTTTGAAACATAACCATTGATTTCTATGTTACAAACTTCATTCTTTAATATCAAGATGATGCAGAAATGTTGCCAGTCTTTGTATGTGTGGAATATTTAATGAATTGTCTTTAATGAAGACACTAAATTTAGTTTCATGTTACGTTTATAATGGTTATAATACAAGTATAGTTGTGCAGTATAGTAAAAAAAATATATCATGATATATAAAGACATTTTTTTAAAGATTTAATTTTTTTTTTTTTGTATTTATCAAAATTATTTTTGTAATGTTTTGACAGGCAGACAAAAGGTGTCAACATTGGTAGATTTTTAAAAACTGGTATTTATTTACTGTTTCTTGCATACGGCACCGGGGTGAGTTTCCCAAAAGGTTTTAAGCAATAAGATGATACTAAGATGGTTGAGCAAGCTTCACACTCTCTCTTCATGTTAAGATGTTCTTAATGCTGAGATGCTTTTTTGAAACTCACTGTAATGGAATATACTGCTGGACTAGTGTTATTTAAGCACTGATGATATCCTTAATATGCTAAAAAAAAGCATTTTGTTTATATAAAGTGTATCATTGCCCAGCTCTAATTACAAGGCATATGATTAAATTTAGTATTTTTGCTCAGATTAGATTTGAAATTATTATGAATTATTGTTAATTATTCACATTTATAAATGTAAGTGACTTATTTCTGTGCCTGGTACACCTGCACACATTGTGTGTGCATTGTGTGTGTGAGTTACAAGGGTGAGAAGGATGAGATATAAACGCCTAAGCAATGATTGATGTCTTAGCTGTCGTGCACTCTATTCATCTGGCTTATGAAACACGCTCTAAGAAGGTGGGGGGGGGGGGGGGGGGTGGAGGTTACGGGGGCGAGTAACACAAAAGTAACTCAGTAGTTACTTTTACTGGTAACTAGTTACTTTTATAGTGGAGTAACTCAGTTAGTACTAACTTAGTTACTTTTTTGGAGAAGTAACTAGTTACTATAACTAATTACTTTTTTTTAAGTAACATGCCCAACACAAAAATATATTTGACAACATAACCTCAAACTTAATAAATATCTGATCTTGGACCATATACCATATGAGATAACTCATGTCTGATTTTAAAAAAAAATCTGATTTAACATGTGCACACAGCAGTGAAAAAATCAGATCTGTGTCACAATTAAAAATCCCAAAATCCAAATGTTTTTTTTTCTGATCCAGAAACTCTTGGTCTGGGAATTTGTTATTTTTAGTCAAGTTAAGCCTAGGTGCAATCAATCCATGTCTACTACTAATGTCTACTAACTATCTAATCTAGTTCACTGCTCTGTAGCTTTAGGAAGACATCAGTCTGAGAGAAGTCCATTATCATATGTACACTAGTCAGACATTTCCAGCACTCTCTTCAGAACCTCTGTCACTTCCTTCCCTGCCCCACATTCCAAGACTGTGACTTACCCTGGCAAGTGATGTCTGTTAGGCCTGCTCCTGATTGTGCCAGGCTCAAACATCTGCAGCTTCCTGCACAAAGCGCATCCGGTCATGAAAATCAGCTCGGAACTGACCAGAGTTAAAGCAAAGCCGTTTTCTAGCATGTGTTTCTTATCGCTGCTCAGATGTTCATGATTCCTCCTTGGATCTTCATAGACAGGCAGGAAACTGACGATGATTCCACCACAGTCCCCATATTGTGGCTGAAGTTGCTGCACTGATTACAGTGTGGTTCCTCACAAACCTGACACAGCTGCTTCCTCTTCCTTTTTAATTGACATCATTCGAGCAGTTCTGAACCAAAAGCACTGATTATTGGTCACAAACTGCATTCTTTAATGGCATGTTGACATATATAAGTCATTTAATTAGTAAGCTTCCACTTGTACATGAGTGAACTTTATCTAACCATCATAGAGACCAAAAGAGTGGGTCTTTTTTCAAGGCTACTCTGGGGTGAGTTGTAGGCCAAACAGCATGATGTTGGAGCACCATTACCTTTAGGGCCCAGTAGTCTTATCTGATGTTCGACCACATCGATGTAAGTGTACTCGATCAGACAAGGCATTTTTTTGAGGGGTTGAAAATTGCTTTTTGTAGTTTTGTACTGTAGGTTAAGATAGCTAAAAAGTAATGGAACAAAGCAAAGAGCACATCTTAGGTTACATTCACACAGCAAGTGGCCAATATCTTGTGTTATCAGCAAATTACATTGTTTATTTAGTCCATTCTCACTTATATTTTTAATGTGGCTTATGTACAACATTCGATGCTCCTAACTGATGTTCTTGTGCAACAGGACAGCGCTTCACGGGAAGTTTTGGTTTCAATGAACACCAGTGGCTGACAGCTGGACTTATTACTAGGATTGTGTTCAAGCTTCCTGTCGAAAAAGCACTTTATTCAGCCTTAGCCTTTTCCCTGTGCATTTTAGATAATAAAATAAAAAAAGAAATAGATTTTGTGTAAATTTAAAATTGGCGCTCTGATTGTATTTAATCTCTTTTGAACCTAAAACTAAAAAAGCAACACTAACGAGGGACAATGTCATATTATATTTTTGCTTTTTTGGCAAGTAACATGATGTTGGCCTTAATTGAATGAAAAGTTCACACAGTGTGGCAGCATAGTTCATTGTTATATAACTAAAATGTAATGAAGAAAAGTTGTTTGGTGTAATTTGCAGTGTAAAGAAAGTGAGTGATGAAAATTACACTGATAGAAACTGGTTTATTGGTAAAATGAGACTTAGATTGCATTTACACTTTGATACTTTAAGTGTAAAAACACCCAATACTTTTTTTTTTACAACAGATACAAATGTGATCACTGAAACCACTACAGGAGGTAAATTGAGCCGCATTTGAGACTTATGATATAGCAGTGTATTATATCAATCTCTCCAAGGCGCATTAAACAACCAGAACAACCCTCCCAGTACAACTAAAACACATGCAACAAGCTGATTGTCCTATTTTGTCCATTGGATTTTAGTCTTATTAACTGGAGATGCATTTGTCTATCAAATGTAATTGCATTCGGTTAAAATCTTTTTAGGATACAATGACAATACAAATGATACAATGATGCTTTGGGATTGTTTTGCTGTTTTTAGTGTCAGTAGTGCATTGTACAAAGTGTATGGAATAATAAAGAAAATGTTGTGACTGATTCTGCACCAGAAAAAGAAGAAACAATTGAAATCATAAAAGCTTAATATAGCTGTGACATTCATGTCTATATTTGATGTACTGTATGTTAAATTCCGACCACAAGTGTATCAAACCAGACCACTCAGACTGATCTTATGAGTTTAATTAAACAAAACCTTTTAAAAAGGTGTGGAAATGTACCTCAGCTCCAGAGCTATTAAAGCTTCTGATGCATTAGCTTTGCAGTTGAGCTGAATCTTGAGCAGAATTTTGATGGCAGGAAACTGCAATGACATAAAAAGCTACATTCAGTCAGCTGCTGATTCTGGATGCGCCGTGTGTAGGAATTAGACTTGCTAATCAGATCCCACTTAACCACACAGCACCGTTACAAAAGGGCAATCAGCACCAGGGCTTTGCCACGGAGGCACATATTACTCAGTCAAGTTGTTTTAATCAGAAGCTGAAGCTCCAACTATTCTATTATTGTCTGCCTGGCTTGGATTAGGGTTTGGAGTACATTCTGAAATTGATGAAATATGTAAGTGACTAAGACTCGCCCTTGTAATCAGTGTAATCGGCGCTGTGTAATTAGCGTGCTAGCTGAGAGGCTCTCCCTGCTAATTTGGCCCCGTGCTGTAGCCGCTTGCTCGGATTCAGCTGCTGGGATGGGTCCCACTCCCTGAAGCCTGGATGAGCTGTTTACGATGCTGCCATAATAACCAGCCCTTATCCTGACATGCTAACAGGAAATGCCTCGTTTACCACAGTATTAGTATAGTGGACTGTATGGGATGGACCAGAGATGCGTTTTTACTGAATTTGACTTGAAATGAATAATATTCAAAATAATACTTCATTTAATATGAGTGTGGTTTGATTGGCTGCCCAGTGTTGTATTTAACTCATATTTAAAATGTAGTCCGGGTTAAAACTCAAATAGTTTGTAGCTAAATATGAATATGTAGGCTGAAAAAGGCGTATAAGTATTTGAACACCTACACAATTTTGTTATATTTAGCTACCATATTTTTTCTCACTATAAGACACAAATCCTCACAAATCCTTTAATTTCCCCCAAACCATCAGTGCATCTTATAATCCAGTGCGCATTATGAATTAATTTTACCAGTCAGGTTATAAGGAGCAGTAAAGTCACTCTGTTGAAGTGCAGCGTTATACAGGAGTTTCAGTTTAGTTCTCCAGCAGTATTAGCATTAACCGATAGCTCTTTTGCCATTCGGAGTTGAGTATTATTGACCTGTAGCCTGCTTCTAACCCCGACTAGCACTGCTGGAGCAGTATTAGCCTTATCCGCTAACTGCATTAAGCGGCCTCTTTTTTAAATATGTATAAAGTAAATCAAATTGTTATATCTACTGTAATAGTGTTGAACTAGTGATGATATTAATTAAGTGCAGAATTTCTGCTTTGATTCAAAACTTTATCAGAAATACTACATTAAATGCAACCTATTTTTTTACAAAGTAAATAAAGTAAATGAAATAAATATTTGGGCAAATATTGTAAACATTATAAATACACAAAACAAACGCACCAAGTTTTTGATATTGTTGTTGATATTCAGTCAAACGATATGTGTATAAATGTAATGATGAAATATGTAAGTGTTTACAATATTAGAGTATGAGGACATGTTTTTTAGGGAAACTGTACAACTAAATGGAGGTTCTAGTGTTATGTTGAGCTGCCTCTAGCCTGTGAACAAGACGAAATGTGGTTGTGAATGGGGGCATACAGTTGCTGGCTGATGGATGTCCTGGATAGTGGGCAGTTGATCGAAACGTCCAGTCTACTTCTATTGGTCCAATAATGCCCAACCTCACAATCTGTCACAATCTGGTAGAAGGTCTATAAATGTGTCTTTGAGGCAAGACAAGCAGTCAAAGATCTCTAAAAGTAACCTCTAAAAGCAGTGTTTTTGTCCTTTATCTGTAGTTTCCGGTGACAATGATCAACCTGCTGCATTAAGCAGTCATTTTCCTGCATGTAGAAATCGCTCAATCAATCATACTGTAACATACTTTAAGTAGAGGTCAAGAGGCAGGTGCTGGTTATGGCAACTTTGTTTTGGTTCTTTTTCAATGAACTAGAGAGGACTGGAAAACATACAGAGACACTTCTTATAAGGTTGTAAGAACATGCTCTGAAATCCAAGATGTATTAGCACCGGTAGCAACCATCAGTCTTAGCAGTGACTCAGCAGTGTTTCATTGGTGGTCCAGAGAGTTTAATTAGCATACGCTTGGTGCCTATTTATATTACAGTGCACGTACATCATGTGAAGATGTTTAAAATGGAGATTCTTCCTGAGGCTGATGGACGTGCTGGCTGAGATTAGGCCCTGTTATCTGGAGTGATGTGCTAAAGGAGGCGTGACATGTTCCAGCTTCGCTACGATGCGTCTCAGCTCATTAGACCTCTAGCTGCTAGAGGTCCAGGCTGCTTAACCATTCGTCCATTAAAACAGTGGTTTCTCACACACCAAGGATCTGAAAAAAGCAGCTATGGGTTCCATTCCTTAATCATGCTACTACATAACGTACAGAGAGGTTTTATAGAGTTACTGATTCATATACTTTAAAGATGTAAATGTAAGAGAATTAACCCTGTAAATACCCTGTTTAATTTAATTTTCTATGTTAACAATAAATCTGTGCCAAGTTTCCCAAAAGCATCTTAGCATTAAGAATATCTTTACATGGAGAGAGAGAGAGAGTGCTCAGTGGGAAGCTCACTCAACCATCTAAGAATAATCTTTTTGGAAACCCACCCCAGTGACATTTTAGGGGGTTGAAAAATGCTTTATAGCCAACCAAAATGTCTTATGTTTTTACTGTTAACATTTTTAAGGATATTAGTTGATAATAATGCATTATGTAGTACTTTGCTGATCCAAACACCCTGAAAACATGTCCATAGATGAAAGTTGGACAGTACTGTACAGTATTGTGTGTTTGACTGATTTAATGACACACATATAAATAGAATTGATAATAAATTGTATAATACTATTGCTTTTGAAACTGTATTTGTGCAATATAGCCATCTTGAATTCAGATCTTGAGCATGGAGATGCTTTCTTGATCTTCCCAGTAGGAATTCTGGTTTGTGGGGGTGTTTTAGTTAAAATGTCCTACTTGGAAATGAATGCCAGTCACTGTATGCACATCGCACATCTTTCCAGATCTTTTTGCAGCCTTTGTACATCATGTTATTCTTTTTTTTATTTTATTTAAATTTTTTCCCATTTTCTCCGCATTTTACACGCCCAATTACCCATCCCATTCATTAGGACTCCCCCTATCACTAGTGATGCCCCAACACACCAGGAGGGTGAAGACTAACACATGCCTCCTCCGATACATGTGAAGCCAGCCACCGCGTCTTTTCTGATGCAGCATTGCCGAGCAGCCAGCGCGTTTGAAGGAAAGCGCAGCAGCTCAGCTCCGGTACATCAGCTCACAGACGCCTGTGCTGCAGACATCACTCTCTAGTGATGTGGAGAGAGAGCGCCATCTACCCCCCCGGAGGTAGCAGAGCCAATTTTGCTCCCTCTGAACGCCGGAAGCTTGATGGCAAAGCTGCATGAGCTGGGTTTCGAACCTACGACCTCCTGCTCATAGTGGCAGCGCTTTAGACCGCTGAACCACTCAGCGCCATGTTATTCTTGATTTTTGTGGTTGTTCACTTAAACATAACACTCCTCATGACTGTATTATTCAGTTTCATTGTTGCTGGTATTTATAAAAGTTCACCAAAATCTTTATTTCAACCTTTGAAGTTTTTTTATATTCTGAAAGCTATGATATGGATGAGCCTGTCAGTTCATTATAAAACAACAGATCTGATGCTCTGTGAGCTGTGCAGTTGTGAATGGAGCAGATAAAATATTAATAGATTACACTTCACTCGTCCTGTCAGCGTTCTCCTTTGGATAAGGAGATTTTCTCTGAGATTTGTTTTATTCTAGCATGCTTTAATGAGTTGTGTCTGGTGTCCTGCTCTTGAGGACAAATCCATTTGTTTGAGTGAAGCAGTATTTTGCCAGTCCTTTGATTATTTGGTGTCAGTGGATGATTTTACATATCCTTTCTCTGTGTCTGACATTGGCCAAAATAAACCTATTCTGTTCCAGCTTATCTTTTTATGCTCCTGCTGTTTTTCATCGTCCTTTCTCTTTTTTTCATGTGCATTATATTTGTGAACTATATTTTGGCTGTATTGCTGCTCTATTACTCAGGATGACTTGATGGGTTTTTACAAACTTTACTTCTTCTTTTTTTTATCCTTTGGGATATTTTTTAACCTACTATATTAGTGGTTTTCTTAATACCTTATGCTCTGTGATTTTAATTACACCTTAAGGGTTAGAGTTCTGTAACTACATGGAAAGCAGTGATGGTTCTGCAAAAGTAATAAACAGTCCCTGTCTTTAAATACTACAAAAAAATATATAACTGCTTTACTATCCAGTGCCTCAATCTGTGGAATGTTGGATCACAAATTAAATGAAATGTAAACGAAACACTGGCAGTTTGGATTAAATGGAAATGACAAACTACTTAAATTAGCCTTTTTACTATATCTAACATTAGCACTCTTGGTTTGTTAGCTCATTTGTGCAGTTAATTTATTAGCTAGACTATTAAGAAGTTAATAGAAGTTAAGAAGCTGCTAACTAACAGAAGCTTAACACTACACCAACTAGCTAGCATGACTAGCAAACTTGTTAGCATATTGATAGCATAGTGAACTGCTGATAGTGACTGAACATTTTTCCTGAAAGGCTAAACATTTAGCTAAAAATGAATTTATTATGGATTTATTATTATTATTTATAAAATATTTTTAAAGCATAACTTGAATTTGGAGTCACACAACAATGTAAAAAAATACATCTCTGGAGGATTTTAATAAATATATTTTATTATAAAGTTTATAGTTTATAGAGAGTGGGGAACAGATAACAAATGCTATTTTTCAGTGTTCTAAGTAGTTTTTATTAATGTTTTTTAATTACATATCTTACTTTTGCAATCACAAGGAACATTACACTATACTGTGCTTAATAAAAACGTTTATTTTAAAGTTATTTTGTGTGCACATTTATACATGTCATTTCCTGGGGAAAGAAATGGCACAGATTTGGTGGAATATGCCATAACACAGACATCCATCCTTCTTAAATGACAGTTATGGTTTGGAGACATTAATATAATGATGTGCAAAAATATAGTTTTGTTAAACTTCTTCTGACACTGTTATTTACACTGGAACTCAGTTTTTAAATTGAGAGGCAGATGAAGAACACGTTTGATTCACTGTAATAAGCTAGGAACACCGTATACTGTAAGAATGCCTACTGAGAAGTGAGAACAACTTTCAAGAATTCCTTGATTTAACCTGCTTAACCTTTTTTCTTCTGTTTCGTTTTCTACCAGGTGTTTCTTCATCGCCTCAACCAGTATGCTGCAACGAAGATCGATAAGAACATCACAGAAGAGACTGTTAAGGTGAGTTTATAAAACGAAATATTCCACTGCTGCACTCAGGAAATGGGACTATTTAAATCTGTGCATTAAAGAGAGGCTTCTTTTAGCTTAGGCTCAAGACACAAATGGTGTTTTCACAGCCTAATCCAATAAAAGACAGGAAATTACGGTCAAGAGCAAATCTAGCTGTGCTCATTCGACAGACTCTTTCAGTCAGAAATCGTCAAAATTTAGCATGAAGAGAGAAAAAAGGCCAATACAGGAAGCAGCTGTAAACATGCTCTATTTATAGCTTTTTCCGGCCAGGAGGCGGGGGTGGGAGATGAAGAATGCAGCACAAGGCTGGGACTGAGGGCTGGTGACAGTTAGTGAGCACTTGTTTACTTTAGGGAATAACCAGGAGGATGGATATCAGCAGGCCTATATCAGCTGTAAATGGTTACAGTATTAATATTAATATCTGAATATCTGAATCATAACCAACATTTAGAACCTCTAACTGACGTGATCTTAGCGATGTTTTGTTTTGTTTTTAATTGTTAAAACTTGATAATACTATGTATGTCACACATTATCCTGTGTCTGTCCTGTGTTTTTCCTCTTTTGGTTTTCTGTGCTCCTGCCCTCTGTTTTTTCTGTCTTGTGTTCCCAGCCATGTGCTTTTTTGAGCACATGGCATTGTTTGGTTATTGTCCAGTCTCCACCCTAGCCCTGCCCTAGCCCTGCCCTAGTCATTAGTGTTATCACCTTGTGTCTCATTTGTGACTCCACCCCCTCATTACCTCCACAGGTGTCCCTAGTGTGTGCCTGTATATAAATACCCCATGTGCTCCTTTGTTCTCTGTCGTGCTTTTTGTTTGACCTCGTCTTGTTACTCCGTCTGGATCTTGTTTATCTGTTTTGTTTAGCCTCAAACAGCCTTTGCTTTATGTAGTTTGTTTCTTTATTTGTTATTTTTGCATGTTTGTTTCAGTCTTTAAGTTTTGTTTTAGTTACCTTTTCTTTATATTATTTCATTTTGTTCTTTGTTTATTTTCATTGGAAAATAAAGGCTTGTGTTTGCATCCTGCCTCCTCTTCCGTGTTACAATGTACTGTCACTATGTACTGTTAACACTATGTACTGTCACTGTCGCTTTATATAGTCACGTGACTCTGTCCCGTCCAGTCTGCGACAAAGAAGCAACATTCAGGAGAACTCAAACATGAAGCCAGCCGAGCAACTCAAGCAGATTATATCAAATAAAAATGCCGTATCTGTCGTTTATTTTGTTAATTATTTATCGTGACCAAAGAGGTAAATTATCAGTTAATTAATTGTTACTTTATTTAAGGTAATTTCACCCAGCACTATATATCAGAATAGAAAAAAGTGGTATACAGCTCTGGAAACCACTAAAAATGATGAGTTTCTTTGGTTTTTCCAAATTGAAAACCTCTGGAATATAATCAAGAGGAATATGGATGATCACAAGACATCAAACCAAGTTGAACTGATTGAGTTTTTGCACCAGGAGTGGAATAAAGTTATCCAAAAGCAGCCAAGATGCATGAAAACTGTGATTAAAAAACAGGGTTATTCCACCAAATATTGGTTTCTGAACTCTTAAAACTTTAAGAATATGAACTTGTTTTCTTTGCATTATATGAGGTCTGAAAGCTCTGCATCTTTTTTGTTATTTCATTTTCCATTTTCCATTTTCTGCAAATAAATGCTCTAAATGACAAATATTTTATTAGGGAGAAATGTTGTCCATAGTTTATAGAATAAAACAACAATGTTCATTTTACTTAAACATATACCTATTAGTGCCAACGTTTTAGGATAATTGGACAGGTCTGCTGCAGCATACGTTTCAGTACATTGTAAACACATTGACCAATGCCTGCTGCGCGTAGTGTGCATTCATTTTTTTTCCTAAAATGGTTTATGCTTGTTGAAGAGTTTGACTGTTTTCATCAGAATGCTTACAAATAATTTGGGGCTATGATTGGTGAGGAGGCTCACTGCACACAGTAAAAACAAATCATTTATTTGATGGTTCATTTGTATTTTACAATCTTGGGCAGTATCAGTACTGCACAAACCAATTGCAATTTGATGATTTTTTAATCATAGCGAACAAAAAATCTGCAAGCAGACGGTTGCAAAGGTATGTCTAACACATGCTAAGATGAGTCTGTGGGTGGCTCACATTTTTCTCCATCTTAAATGCACTCCTGACAAATTCACCATTTTTCCAAACGTTTTGGACACCCCTTCTTATCAGCTGGATTATTGTGTATGCATTACTGACACGTGTGCAATTCTCCTTTTAATACCCTTGATTTTTATAAGAAACATGGGATGGGTAAGTTAATTTAAAAAGTTGCTAGGTAAGAAGGTAGGTGTGGGTGTACATCTCTGAAAAAAAATAAGAGAGCACTTTAGTTTCTGAATCAGTTTTTCTGATTTTGCTATTTATAGGTATATATTTGAGCAAAATAAACATTGTTGTTTTATTCTATAAACTACAAACAACATTTCTACCACAATCCAAAGATTTAGAGCATTTATTTGCAGAAAATGAGAAATGGTTGAAATAACAAAAAATATGCAGAGCTTTCAGATCTCAAATAATGTTAAGAAAACAAGTTCATATTCATTAAGTTTTAAGAGTTCAGAAATCAATATTTGGTGGAATAACCCTGTTTTTTAATCACAGTTTTCATGTAGCTTGGCATGTTCTCCTCCACCAGTCTTACACACTGCTTTTGGACAACTTTATGCCAATACTGGTGCAAAAATGTAAGCAGTTCAGTTTGATTTGATGACTTGGGATCATGCATCTTCCTCTTGATTATATTCCAGAGGTTTTCAATTTGGTAAAATCAAAGAAACTCATCATTTTAAGTTGTGTATGTCTCCATAGGAAAGTGTAATGGTCCTGGGTCAGACCGAAGAGAGCGAGTTTTTCTCCAGTTTGTCTTCAGTGCTCTGAAGAGCTCTGAGAGTAAAGAGCTGAAGTGCCAGACTCTTCCTCCCACTCTTTCTCCATTTTAGTTCACAGTGTGGAATTCAAACCAGATCTTCAGCCTACATCAACTGTAACATCGCCTTTCTGTATGACTGGGCTTTATAAACCTCCCCCTTAACTGCCATACATTAAAAACCTCTAACGCCTAAAACAGCTTCTGAAAAAGACTGGGGAACCCCCCACACCAGCTGCCTGTACAGTGTACTGTGCTCATTTCTTAGTTCTTTTGGAGCTTAATTGAACATTTGACATTAGCAATTGGGCAGTGATTTGTATCCTGTATGGATCTGAAGTTTGTAAGCTATTGTATAATATAAGCTATTGTAGAATGTTTTTATGTGTATGAATCCGGCACTGGGCGCTCGTTCAAGGTGTTGTGGCAAGGAGAGCTGTCCTCAGCCCACTCCTTATCCACTGGGGTTCCCCAGGGTTCGGTACTGGGCCCCCTTCTCTTCTCAATATACACCGCCTCTCTTGTTCAGGTTATCCGCTCACATGGATTTTCCTACCATTGCTTTGCTGATGACACCCAGCTATACCTGTCGTTCTCACATGAAGATCACTCAATCTCTGCACGGATATCGCAGTGTCTCTCTGACATATCCTCATGGATGAAGGAGCATCACCTTCAACTAAATCTCTTAAAGACTTCTCTATAACCATCGACTCTCTCTTTCTCTCACCGACAAAGGTAGCTAGGAACCTGGGTGTTATGGTTGATGACCAGCTTTCCTTCACGCACCATGTGCCCTCAGTTGCTCGATCCTGCCGCTTCGCGCTTTATAACATCAGGACAATTAGATCGTTTCTGACGCAACAGGCCACCCAACTCCTGGTACAAGCAGTTGTCATCTCACGCTTCGACTACTGCAATGCCCTACTAACTGGCCTCCCGGCCTGTGTAGTAAAACCACTCCAGATGATCCAGAATGCAGCAGCATGTCTGGTCTTCAACCAGCCAAAACGGGCACATGTCACTCCACTGCTCATTGAGCTCCATTGGCTACCAGCATCAAATTCGCATCAAATTCAAAGCTCTTACAATCGCCTACAAGGTGATGACAGAACAGCTCCTTCCTACCTGCACTCGCTCCTGAAGGCTTACGCTACCTCCCGGCTGCTGCGCTCCTCCAATGAACGTCGCCTCGCTTTACCAAACACTCACACAAAGCAATCCAGACTGTTCTCATACAGAGTTCCCCAATGGTGGAACAAACTACCTTCCACTACCAGATCAGGAGAATCTCTCGCTATCTTTAACAAAACTCCTGAAGACAGAGCTCTTCAAAGAGCACTTACTCTCCTAACACCTCTAACACACTAACTACTTCTAACCTCATTTCCTTCTTCCCCTCCTTTACTCCTCTATCCCTTTATTTCCCTTCGCCCTCCTTTAAGCCCTATCTAAAAATGTTTTTTATCTTTAAACTTCTATTACTTTTGTACTTGACTATTGTAAGTCGCTTTTGACAAAAGCATCTGCCGTAATGTAATGTAATGTAATGAATCCCCTTTTTTTATTCCAAGCATAGTTGATCAGCCAAATAAATATTTTTGTCAGTTTGCTTCTTTAGCAGCTTCATGTTACTAATGTATATCTACTGTATATTCCACCAATTAGCCTCATGCAAACTGCAAACCTAAAATACAGACATTCTAATATACTTAATGTTGTGGTTTATTACACTGTGCATCACCTTGTAAGCTATATCCACAGACTTAAGTACAGATAATACAGCATTAGGATGCTGCTTCTGCTGTTCTAGCCACTTAATACATTTTATCTGTTTTGTTGTAGGTGCTGTTCTCTAATTTGGAGGAGATCCTCTGTGTGCACAGGGATTTTCTGGCCATGGTGGAAGAGCTGCTCCAGCCGGACCCCCATCCACACCATGAAGTGGGATACTGCTTTCTGCACTTTGTGAGTCCTCATATCTCCCTCACTCACATGCCCTTATGCCCCTATGTTTCTCTTTTTTTCTCTCTAGTTTTATCTCTCTATCATCTCTCTACCTTACTCTTACTCCATTTCATATCTTTATTTCTTACTTACTGTCTTCCATCTCTCTATATCTGTCACTTTCTTTTTTCCATTTTCTTCCATTCCATCTATTTCTCTCTCTCTCTCTCTCTCTCACTCTCTCTCTTTCATTCCATTCGGGGATCAATAAAGTATCTATCTATCTATCTATTACATCTCCCTCTCTGTGTCTCTCCCTCTCTCTTTTCTCTCCCTGATTATGGTTCTTTGTTTCTGTTTCTAATTCTGCTGTTTTGTGTATTTGTATTAATTCAATGACAGATTATATTCAGTTACAATCATACAGTGTTTTATTATAGTTTCTGTGTCTATGTTTATTTAATGACAGATTATGTTTAATTACTGTCATACTGTGCTTTTTTAATTTCTGTATTTGTATTTATTCAAATTATTATTTATTATTTTCAATTACAATAAAACTATGCTATTTATATATATATATATATATATATATATATATATATATATATATATATATATATATATATATATATATATAAGAAACTATATTTAGTTTCTTTATTTGTATTCATTAAATGGCAGATTATATTTAACTACAGTCACACTGTGCTTTTTGGTTTTGTGTATTTTTATTATTTAATGACAGATTAAATTCAATTGCAGTCATATTGTGTTTTTTTTTGTTTCTGTATTTGTATTCCTTTAATGAATACAAATACAGAAACAAAAAAAAATCACAGTATGACTGTAATTGAATTTAATCTGTCATTAAATAATAAAAATACACACACACACACACACATATATATATATATATATATATATATATATATATATATATATATATATATATATATATATATATATATATATATATAATTAATATATATATAATTATAATAATAATATTAATTACAATCATACTAAGCTTTTGGTTTCTACAGTTAATTTTCTGTTGGACGATTGTTGTTGTAAACTTGACAATTTATGTAATAGCTTTCACCTGAAAACGTTGAAGCTATTTTTTTCAGTTTTGTTTCACACTTTTGGTGTTACTTAATACAGATGGTAACAAAAGCACAATTACTTTTCCTAATAACTGCAGAAAATGTTGATTTGCTAAAAGAAAATAAAATAAATTGTACCTAAGCTGCATGACATGTAACGTCCGGGTCTGCTGGCATTTAAAAGTTGTAAACAGAAAGTTAAAAATAAAAAGTTTTTGATTTATTCTTTGTTTCTAAAATACAAGATCTGCGGTTTTCTTACTACAGCAAGATTTTTTTGTTTTATCCAAATCTGCAGTGTGTGTGTTTTTAATGCATGCTTGTCGTATGAAAGCGCACTGCTCTGTAGTGCTTTCAGTGTGTAAAAGATAGTGTGTGTTCTGCCCATTGCTGACCTCTGCTTCTGGTTTATCAGTGAGTAATGGTGTGGCTGAAAATCTAGTGCAATAGCTGCATGTTTTATTACCCAGCGTGTGTAAGCAGAGTGGATTTGTGGGTGCAGCTGTCCGGTTCTTGTCCCTCTACTGGGCCTCATTTCTCTTATCCTGCTCTCTTTGTGGCCTCTCTTGGGACAGCTTGTAGTCTTTTGTTGATAAATGTGGACAGTATGTTTCACATGTATGTAGTCGTGATCTCAGGGGCTGTATGACAGTAACACTGTATTCTGAATTACACTGATAACAGTGGTTCTCTGAAGTGTGCAGTGGTGAATGGAGCTCTAAAATGTTGGTGCACATGAAAAAAAAAAGTGTTATTACACCTTTGTGAGTTCAGTCTCTGCTGATAATATTCTTAACCCGAGTGGAGCAGCTGTCTAACCGCTGGCTTTGTCATTGATAGATTGATGCCCAACCAAGTCTCAACCACAAGGGTTATATAGAGGTCTGGGCCAATACTGTATTACCATAATGTAATCTACAATACTGTACTTACACCGTTTTTGTGCAAAAAGTCCCGCTTATAGGCGTCCTTGAAAAGCCACAGGCATGATAATAACAACGTATAGCCAAAAGTAAATGTATATTTCTGCTGCAGAAGGTCTGTGAAAAGTTATGACAGCTTCACTCTATTAATGCCCACTGTTATTTCAGGCCTAGTTTGGCAAGCGTGATCCCAAATGGCACCTATTTTTGTGAGGAACCATTGTGATTAAAGCAGACCCGCAGACAATGCCCACTACTTGTAAAACTGTCAGTTTCCTCAGTAAGTGTTACGCTGTAAAAAAAAAAAAAAAAAAAAGATATGTTGTTTTAAATTGAAGAAACTGAGGAAAGCAGCCTGACTGGTTCAAAATTCAGAACAGAGATCACTAAATCTCTAACAGCAATAAAATATCAATATGTTATGTTAAAAGCATATTACCTAATGACATACAGTGTCAAAGTCAAAAGTGTGGACACACCTTAAATTCACTGTACTTTTTGTTATTTAAAATGTTCTGCGTTGTAGTTTAATAGTTTAAAGTCCTTTAAAGTAGCACTTCTTGCTTAGATCACAGTTTTGCACATCTTAGCTGGATTTTCTCAGTCCGCTTTATGAAGTAGAGTCACCTGCAGTGACTTTCAGTTAACAGCTGTGCTGAATTTATCAAGAGTTAATAAATTAAATTTCTTTGAGAGCATCAGTTGTAAAGTTATGAAGAGGTATACAGTGAATATCCCTATTTGAGTAATGTTATAATCCATATTATGGCGACAACTACGTAATTAATAAAGAAAAAGTTATTTTACGAAATGAAACTCAGTCCACACGAAACATTTAAAGAATTTTGAAATTCAGGAAAGGTAAACCAAGAGTTGCCTCTGTGGCACAGGATAAGTTTATCAGAGTTACCAGCCTCAGAAACTGCACGTTAACAGCACCACAGAGTCACGTAAATGCTTCACAGAGTATTTTGGTTTGCTTAACACTTTTAAGTTTAGTGTTTAATTCCTTACATGTTACGTCTTGGTCTGGATGATTTCAGTATTAATTTACAATGTAGGAAAAAAAGTGTAAAAAATAAACAAATTGAATTAGAAGGTGTCTCAACTTTTTGTCTGGTACTATACAATATCAGTTATTTTGTCAAGGAATGGCAAAATAACATATGGGTAGCAATAATAGATGAATAGATCTCTCAATTAAATTTGTAATGAAATACACTATATGGCCAAAAGTGTGTGGACATCCACACTATACACACGCTATATGAGCTCATTGGACCCATTTAAAATATACATGTTCAGATCAGATCATTTTGTGGATAGGCAAAAAAGAGAAAAGGAAAACAAATTAATTGTTTTAGTATGAACGTTTTATGTTTTAGTGTTTAGTTTGTCTTAGTAACTTTTATTTTGTTGTTGGTTTAGTGAATGTTAGATGGACTTGGTCTGTTTCTTTGTCAAGGGACTTTTATAGTGACCTGCTTTGTTTGGGATGCAGTAGTTTTGTAGAGCGATTGCCTCTTTATATATAATTCCATATTAAAAGGTTATAAAGGGGTCTGAATGGATGATGGATTATTTATTATACCACTCGCGTTATTGTGAATTTGGCCCTTATTTGAGGTTCTAACAGCCACCACTTCTATGGAGTTCAGTTAAAAGGCCATATGTAAGGCCAGGTGCTGCTATAATATAAAAATTGCATTAAAGACATTTTCACAATACACAATATTTATCACAATTTTATAAGCAGACGCATTGCAAAAGTGGAGTAGAGAAACACACAATATGGACAAAAATGCAATGTGATAACCACAATATGCTCAGAAAAAATATGTATTGCCCAGCTATGTCTCCAATCAGCAATCTACTCCATCCCAGAGGTGCTCAGTGAAGTCCAGGCTCATTAAACCTCATCTTTATAAACCTCACTTTAAGCACATGGGCATAGAGCCTTCCTTAAAGTGTTAACAAGGAGATAGAAGCATATAATTGTGTACCCTTTCACTTTAACTAAGAGCACAAACCCAAATCATAAAAAAAGGAGAGCCCCAGACCATCTTTCCTACTACACGCTGCTGTTGGCCCTGTCAGGTCTGGTAGGTGTTCTCCTTGTGTCTGCCAAATCCAGGTTCAACCTTCAGCCTGTCAGAAAGTTGAGTGTGATTCATTACTCAAGAGAATACATTTCCACTGCTGCAGAGTCCAGAGAGCTTCAGCCGACACTCTGAACTGAGCTTATGATCTTAGGCATGTGTGCAGCTGCTCAGCCATGAAAACCCATTTTAGGAAGCTCTTGATGCTCAGTTCTTCTGCTGATGTTGCTTCCAGATGCAGTCTGGAAGTCTCCAGTGAGCGATGCATCAGAGGATTAGAACAGCGATTTTATGCGCTACACACTTCATAACTTGCCTGGGTCCGTGTGTTTTTGAAGTCTTAAACTGCTTAGTGGTTGATTTATTGTTGCTTCTAGACACTTCCATTTTAAAACACCAGCACTTACAGTTGACCAGGGCAGCTTTAGCAGCCCTAAAATGAAGCATGCTATAACCGAACTGTGTGAGTCTTAGAATATGGTACATTAAAGTGTCACATTGGTTAGTTATGCCCGTAGAACAGTTGTCCACAAACTTTTGGCCATATATAGATTAAATGGATGTAGATTAAAAGTCCAACATTTACAATATACACTTTTAATTTCAATGTTAACGTGTTACCAGGCTAAATCGAGTGTGCATTTAGTATAACTGTTGATTCCTGACCTCCAAGGGATGTTTCACATTGAAATCTGAAATATAGCACTGATCCCACTTGATTTGAGGATTTCTTCCTGTAATTCTGGGTGAGGAAGCTGATCAAAATCCTCGCCATTTGATCAAGAACGTTTCCTCATTTCTTGGACACAGACGTCCAGACAGTAAGCACGTGAGGGGACTGTGAAGTCGTGGTCAAAGTGTTTGGTCATAGTGCAGCTTCAAAGGAGCTTACTGATGTGTGGGTGTGTGTGTGTGTGTGTGTGTGTGTGTGTGTGTGTGTGTGTGTATGTGTGTGCACTTGTGTCCTCAGAGAGACAGGTTTCAGATTTATGATGAGTACTGTGGAAACCACGAGAAGGCCCAGAGGCTGCTGCTGGAGCTCAATAAGATCAGGAGCGTTCGCACATGTCTTCTGGTAAGAATCACTTCAATGCCTTCAATCTCTCTCTCTCACACACACACACACACACACAATTTATATATGTATATATATATATATATATATATATATATATATATATATATATATATATATATATACACATATATAAACTGCCTGGCCCAAAAAAAAAGTTTCCACCTGGATTTAAGTAAGTAAATGTGGGGTTGATGCTGCAGTTGGTCTGCAGGTTTAGGTTCAGCAACAGTATGCGCTGAAAGAATGAGGCCAGCTGACTCCCTGAATATACTGAATATAGACCAGGTTATTCCATCAATAGATTTTTTCTTCCTTGATGACACTGGAATATTCCAAGATGATAATATCAGGATTCATGGGGCTGGAATTGTGAAAGAGTGATTCAGTGAGCATGAGATCATCATTTTCACACATGGATTGTTCACCACAGAGTCCAGATCTTAACCTCATTGAGAATCTTTGGGATGTGCTGGAGAAGAGCTTTATGCAGTGGTCAGACTCAACCATCATCAATGCTGCTGCAGGATCTTAGTGAAAAATTAATGCAATGTTTTTTTTTTTTTTGGCCAGGCAATCAATGTATTAACCTACTACTGAACAGTAATCCACCAATATAGAAAAAGTTTTATGAATAAAGCAGAATTGTTTGTTTTCTCCGGTTTCACTCTTGTGTTATTGATTTTCTTGTTAAAATAACACATAATGAGCAAATAGTTTAAGATAAACTATTAAGATATAACTGAATTATCGGTGTATTTAGGAACAGGCAGTAGCCTCAGCCAATAATTACAATTTGACCAGAAATTGCTAAATCCTTCTATTTATGCTGTTACATTAATAGAAATGAAAGTATGAAAATGATCTACTGTGGCTTTCAGTGGGAAAATGTGACAATTAGAATTAAGTCTGCTTCAGATTAATCCATAGATATCAGTAAACCTCTATGATAATATTTTTTTTAAACTTAAACATCTGAAGCTCGGTCACCTGTCCTGAAGGCTTAACCAATAGGAGAGTTCACTTGGCTGTATCTACCTAGAAACAGAGGCAAAAAAAAAACATCTAACCAAATTAGAGTATAACTAGAACACCAATGTAGAGTTTATCCACAAGTATTGATTATACAACTTTTTTTTTGTTTCAGATTTTTCCTGAAATTACACTCCTGAATACATAAAACCTTTATGGAAGTATAAAAGACTTTTTAAATTTTAATTTAAAAGCCGTTTGACCAGTGTTAGGATGGTCCCCCCTCAAATGTGAGTCTTGGTCCTCCCAAGGTTTCTTCCTCCTCCTGCAGCTCTGAGGGAGTTTTTCTTGCCTCCGCGCTCACTGGGGGTTCTGTATTCTGTATTTTCTATGTTTAAGGTTTTGCCTGATTCTTTGTCCTGTGATCATGTTTCTGTAAAGCTGCTTTGTGCCAACACCTGTTGTAAAAAGCGCTATACAAATACATTTGATTTGATTTGATTTGAAATCATTAGGTTTTCTCTTACGAATTAAGGGTGAAAAGATACACTAATGCTACTGGCAGTTAATACTAGTATTTTAGTGGAGGCTATTTTTTATAGTACAGCTTTACTCTAATAGTAATTACAATTGTGTCGTTGTGTATAATTTTAAATACAGTAAAAGTATTGTTTGTAAAGTTCATATGAACATGTTGAGCAGTGCGTGTATGAGTCATATCAGAAATGATATAGCAGAATTTGAACAAGGTTAAGCTCAGTGCTGTGGGGCCAGTGGTGTGTGTATGAATATAACACTACATCTCCTGACCTTCTGAGGACTGGTGAAAGCTCCTTCAAGGGTGTATCATGAAACTGCTGCTTTGTAATGTAATGCCTGCAGCCGTTGACCCTGCCATTACCCAACTACACACTCACACACACTCATACCCACACACACATGCACATGCACATAAATGAGTGCAGCAGTCACTCACTGATATTTTAAAGGCTCTGTAAAATCAGTATTCGTTTCATTGCTGACCTCCTCTGTGATTTAATCACATAGGCAAACGTACATGTTTTCAGCCTGGATTAATCTTTGGTATGCTTTACAAATGAAAGAGGAGGGGCAGGGAAAGGCGAGCGGTATAGCTGGAGGATAGGGATAGTAATGGAAATCTATATGCTGTGTGATTTAGTGCTGCTGTGTGGCTCTGAGCTGTGGGCTGGGAACGCTGTGTCTTAATTGAATTTGATTTAATGGACATTTTATGGCCTTGACCTTAAGTACGCTGTGACGTCTAGAGAAGCTGCTGGAGTTTGAGTTCCCCCTGGACGGCCTTAGCAGCGCCTACGGCTTTGCGGCTGGTCATTCCCACTGAGAATTGACTGTAAAATGTAGGCTATTTGTGTCACCAATACTGAATTTACAGAATTAAAAAGTAAGATATGGTGTAGTTGATCAATTGTCAGAATTTTGGAATATCATCAAAAATAAATGGACCTTAATCAAAATCATATTATTGGCCAGAATTGTTTTTTTTTTATCTAGAATTGCACATTGTCTGTAGTGTGTAGCAAATACAGCTCTGGAAAAAAAATAAGAGACCACTTAAAATGATGAGTTTCTTTGATTTTACCAGACTGAAAACCTCTGGAATAAAAATAATAAGAAGATGAATGATCACAAGCCATCAAATCAAGCTGAACTGCTTGAATTTTTACACCAAAAGTGGCAAAAGCAGTGTGTAAGACTGGTGGAAGAGAACATGCAAAGATGCATGAAAACTGTGATTAAAAAACATTTTTTTTCCTGGCAAATATTGTTTTCTGAATATGAATATGTTTTCTTTGCATTGTTTGAGGTCTGAAAGCTCTGCATCTTTTTTGTAATTTCAGCCATTTCTCATTTTCTGCCAATTCATGCTCTCAGTGACAATATTTTTATTTGGAATTTAGGAGAAATGTTGTTCATAGTTTATAGAATAAAACAACAATGTTTATTTTATTCAAACATATACCTATAAATAGCAACATCAGAGAAACTGATTCAGAAACTGAAGTGTTCTCTTCATTTTTTCCAAAGCTGTATATGTACTATGTGACAATATAAACATTATGATGCAGTTTTTAAATTATTAACTTTCTTTCCCTTTACATTTGATTACTTTTACTTAAAAATTGTTACCAAAATGTAAAATTCTGTGTCAAAATGTATCATTCTGCTAAATACTACATGTACACTGACATGCCAAAGGCATGGTGTAGTAGTATGTAAAAAAAAAAGGGTTTAAAAAGTGATATGGCTTGGGAGCATACCACACCTGTATAAATTGTGAGTTGTTATCGCGTGAGTAACGTTGGCCAGTGTACTTAATACTGAGTTTAAGAGTGGCCTAATAGTGTATGCCATATGGATAGGAGATTCAAAATTAACATTATTTTACCAATAGTGTCACATGTGTACGAGGAATATATCACAGAAAGCATTATCACCCACAGTGGACAGCACAGTAGCTGGTAATGATTGCGACTGGCGGTGTCTGGCTAGAATTGTCTCTCTGTATCCATGAAACAAAATATATCAGCACCATTTATCACATTAAAATAAACTGAAGAATAAAGTTATCAGTGTGGATTTGGTGCATTATGTTGAATTTAGGTACATATCTATAATGACTAAAATTCACCTTTTCACCTTTTCAGTAAGCTTTACATTTTAAGCAGTAAACTTTCTTTTTCACTTTTTAAACTTTGTATTTTTATTTTTTTTTTGCCTTGTTAGAACTGCATGCTGCTGGGCGGACGGAAGAACACGGAGGTGCCGCTGGAGGGATACCTGGTGGCTCCCATCCAGAGGATCTGCAAGTACCCCCTGCTGCTCAGAGTGAGAAAATATCATTTAATTTCCACAATTGCAGCCCATTAATAGTCATTTATCTGAGACTGTATTGAAAAGTAGCTGTGTATTGACATGCAAAGTGGCCCATGTGAAAGGTACTTCTAGAAAAACAGTCAGTGTGAAGAAGTCTTTAAATAAGAATTCATTCTGAATTAATTTATTGACATTATTGACTTTATCTAATCTCATATTTTTCTCAACTTTGCTTCCTGGTCCTCCCCTTTCTTATTTTTTTGTTATTCCCTTTACCAGTGTTTTGTCCCTAGCCCTTTTAATATTTTAGCACAATTAGCCAGTTCAATCTCTACCATAACATTATAAATGTCAGATAAAATAGTTGTGGGCATCACTCATCCACTCAGTCTCACGTTTGGTGCACAGCATTTAGTGACACTGTGTGTACGTGCAGCAACATGATTTTAAAGCTGGTATTTTAAGGTCAGATAATGCCTACTGTTTATTACTGTTTAAAATGAATCTTATTATACTGCGGTAACTCACATACTAAGACCCAAAAGGAGGCAGTCATCTCTATTGTTTAGCCTCATAGCATAAGTGCAAAGCAAACCTATGCAAACACACACCAGGCATGTCTTGGCTGATATATAATATTGATATTTTCTCAGATTTGTGTTCTAGACACAGTCAGATAATAGTTGTGTGAAAATGAAAGGAAGAACAAATCTGTCAGACTGACTACATTCAGGTCCTTCAGTCTCGTTAAATAAACAGAAAAAGTTGTATTAACTCCATGCTTATTTCTGAAGCAGAAACTTTTGTGAAATGGTTCGTTCTGCTTCATGGTAAATACCCACCAGGGCTAGTTCACACAACACGGCTGCAGTCTCTTGCTCTGTCTCGTCGTTAAAGCTTTCCTGAGATCCCACAGCTGGAGCTGCCAAGGCCGTTCTCACTAAACGCCAGTGATAGCCATCTGCACTCTCTCACATTGCTCCCCAATGTAAGCTGGAGAGTTCGGAGCTAAGCTGACATGCTACGGCTCTGATGTTTATTTGAAGTTTGGAGATTAGGATCTTCTCCAGCAGACCATGCTGTGCAGTAGCTGGGTTATTAAACATGCTGTGTAAATGAAGAAAAAATAAGAAAACTTCTCTTTCTTTGGCATTAGTATAGAAGTATCAGATTGTTTTTGGACTTGTAGTTCCACCTTGTTGAGTACAGTTAGGCCCAATCCAATTTCACCCCTTGGCCCTACCCATTACCCCTACCCCTGTTTTGCGCATTTACACCAAGGGGTAGTGGGTGTCCTGATTCTAGTTAGTCTGGAGGGGTGGAAGGTAGAAGGGATAGGGCTTGTTAGCCCCTCAAACGGCACTCTTCAAACCGAGGGGTATGAAAATCACTGGTAAGATGTCAGCACAAGCAACCAAAGAAACCCACAAATGTACATATTTTCCTTGTTAAAAGTGAGAATTAGCACTATATTACCAGAATTTAATGTGTAGTTTCAATGTTTTATGGCCGAATTCTTCATAACAAGCATAAAAATGATCGCTAGTAGTTTGTCTTAGTAGCTAGCTAGCTAACGTTCCTGTTCCGCCTTAAATGGTGCAAAAGATGGCAGGGGCTGCAACATTTAAGGCGGAACGTAAAAATAAAATAAAATGAAAGCTAATCAAAGCTAGTTTCAGCTTCCCATCACAGAGGAATTAAGGAATAGACAATAATAATTAGTTTCTGCACAACCTGCCCCCTTTCTAGACATATAATGCCCTAAAGTTAACTTTATAACTAGCAGCTAGCTATTTACTGAACTTCCTGGTGATCCTGGTGACATATTAGGTGTTTGAAGGGTTGTCCCAATTCTTAGGGGGAGGATTTCACCCCTTCCTTTTCCCACTCTGTAATGTGTGAGATGGGATTAATTGGGCTTAGTCTTCTGATACACAGTTTGTGTTAGCCGTTCCATAATCAGTCATCAGTAGTCGTTTTCTGACCACAGGGCCGGTAGCATGTTTTTTAAGGTTGACTATCAACCTTGTAGTAACAGTGGTGTGTGTAAAAATCTACTTTTTAGGCATAATGCACTGTGTACACATATCCTACTATGCCAGTTTCATATGGTCTTATGGTGGTCCATTTACTATTGATATTACCTGTTGAATTATACAGCAACAGATGTATGGATTACTGTCTGTACCTGTAAACCTACAGAAGTTAACTTATCTAGACATATTTCTGATGATTGGCCAATTAATGTAGGTACAAAGTACAAAGGTCTCTCATAATCTGGCTAACAGCAAAGTGTGCATACTTGTGTTCATTTAGGAACTGCTGAAGAGAACACCAAAGAAGCACAATGACTTCCCCCAGGTGCAGGAGGCCCTACAGGTGATGAAGGCTGTGTGTTCCAGCATCAATGAAGCCAAGAGACAGATGGAGAAACTGGAGGTGCTGGAGGAGTGGCAGTCTCACATTGAGGGATGGGAGGTATGAATGTTTTTCATCTGTATCAGATGCACTCGTTTTTTTTTCTTCAATAAAATGTTATACGAAAAACTGTAAACTCTATAAACGCTATGCTTAATATAGAAGATAGACTAATCATTGTTTTTGAGGTGGATACCAATCAAAAGTGGGACTAGATGCTATGTTAACCTTTCCAGGCCAACCTTTCGCCTGATACTGTTGCATAGCTGATTGATTTTTCCATACCTAGTTCTAATTCAGTAATTACTGTGCAGTTACTATGTAAGTTTTGTGGTTATGAGAGGGAGATACCTCTGTGGATGAGATCTGTGATTATGAGTTTATAAGGAAATAGTAAGTGTAACCTGTATGAATCTATGAATACCAGTCATTCTTAATTCTTGGTTTAATTCCTGAGGGCATTCAGACTTATCAATCATGCTTAACTTGCTGTCCGTTGCTCTGTTTAATATATCTCATCTTAGGGTACTTAGAGTACTTAGTACTTAAGTTCAGTTTCCTGAAACCCTTAGTAACTGACATAGTACTTAACATTTTCCATAAGTTTCAGACTGTTTCATATTTCATATTTCAAAGCAAAAGAGGCCACTTATTTCCTATTAAAAATCACTGGCCATGATTGTAATTTTGAACACTAAGAAAGATCTTCGAAGATATTCTTAAAGTATTTCCTAAAGTTGTTTGTAACTTGCTAAGATTAATTGTAATTAGTAAACACATCCCTGAACCCGACTAGTATATTAAAATTACATTGGTACAAACTTTTAAACTGTTGTTTATGTGAGTAGTGTCCTACATTTCATCTCCTCTGTCTGTTTCTCATCTCATCTTCATTCTATTCTCACCTGAATGAATGCATTTTCTTTTTTGTATTAGAACATCCAGAAAAGGAACTCCATCTAAATGTGCTGAATCACATTTAGTCTAGCTTTTGCTGGACCAGTCTGTTCTTGTCATTATTTGCTTTGTTCCTGGTCTGAGCAGTAGCAGAGGCCATCTGACTGCAGAGTGAGATAAACCCTGCTGTAATAGCCTGGTCTGAGCAAATAAAGCCTTCTGGTTTTGTTGTAGAATTGGCATATTTAAATTCCTTGCACGCAGACTATTCGTCAAATTTCTCTCTGCCCGACTGAAGAAATTGTAGAAAATGAGCTGACGTGAGAAAACGTGACCCGCCAGATTGCAGCAGGTACAGCTGACCACAGCTCTGTATCCGAGGCTGTAATATTCCCCAGTTATGCTCTTCTCTGTCCAACCTTCCCGCTTAATAACGGGTGACCGGGCGTGGGGCTAACAATGGCGGTGATTGTGCTGGCTGGGTGCAGTGTGGACTGTGGGGAAGTTATATAACGGCCTTTTAGGGCTGTGGGACAAGCTGTCTGGGGCACTGTGGAGAATTCCGAAAAATAGAGACACTAAAGCAGACTGGGGATGGGTTTGTTTATTTGCAGTGGGGTTATTGGAGGATTCTGACATTATGGATTCCTTATGCATACCGTATATTTCTTTATTACTTTTTATTTGGCAATTTTCTTTTTAATTTAAACCAAAACTGTGGAGTTTTTTGCAGGTGGAGGCTTGGATCATGTTAGAATGATGCCATAGAGGAATCTCAAGCAAATTATAAGTATGTTTCTTTAGGAAACCAGAAGTACCATATAAGGCACACTTTCAATATACATCTGTTTTCATAAGGTGCACCGGATTATAAAGCGTGTTTTATGCAACACTAGTAACTAGTAGTAGGAACAGGGGTGTCGCCAAGTTTTCCTCCTGTAAAGCTAAGCTAAGTTAAATAAACAAAACTGTAATTGTAAAAACATTGTAAAAACATTTCAGATGAGCACTGAATAGTAATCTACACAGATTTCTCTCCTGGAAGCTGTTTGTGTGAGTAAAGCGCTTCCGTTTATTTATAGTAAGCTTAGATTTACAGATTTCCACTAAAGCTGGAGGGTTAGCATTATCGGCTAACCGCTAGCAGCCGATAATACTCACATTTGAACAGCAAAAGATGAAGCGCTTAATGCGGTTTAGCGGCTAATTCTGTTCCAGCAATGATGGCCGTAGTTAACAGCAGGCTACAGGCCGATAATACTCACCTCTGGACGGCTAAAGAGCTAGTACTTCGAACAGTTAGCGGCTACTGCTAATACTGCTCGAGAACTAAACTGAAACTCCTGCACCTCAGCAGAGTGCCATTACTGCTCCTTTCAACCTGACTGGCAAAATTCATACATAAAGTGCGCTGGATTATAATAGAAGATTTTAAGTGCACCTTATATTGTGAAAAATATGGTCGTTTTTCTACGGCATTGCTTAAAAAACCCTTTGTAGCACAAGAAAATATAACAAGGTCATCTTTTTTGCTGTACTGTTACTTTAATCTCTACAGCGCGATTAGTCTAGGGTCCTTGTCTTGCTGACCGCAGCTATTTGTAAATATGGGCTGAAAATAGATGCTTTTTCTCTGCATATTACCATCTGTGAGGTGGAAAACAAAGGCCCATGTTATGTTAGCGCATGTTGAAACAATCTCAGTAATGTCTGCATCAGCCATTGTAAAAACATACCACAGAATCAAAAACAGCCTGTCACGTTTTAACAAGCGGTGGAGGATATGGTTTTGAAAATGAGCTTGGCTGTGTTTCATTTTAAGTTATAAAATTTCTGTGGAAGATGGTTTTCCTTCCAGAATATCTACGCCTTTGCAGCAGTAACACGCCCTTTCTTGTAGGCGAGAAATTATAAACATTTGATTTGTACGGCCCACGTGAATTTCTCCGCGGAGTGAAGCGAATGTTCTGGGGAACTTGTTTTTTTGTCATCAATTAGTTGTACATGCTGTTCTGCATGCAGTCATTTTCCTGAAATAACTTTTATAAAGTACCGAATGGCCCTTTGGAAGCAGATGCAGCATCTGTTTAAGCCTTTGGTGGTTCATTAATGGCAATTTGCCTGAATGTTATTTCAGACTGAATGAAAATACATGTGTGAATGTGCACTGTGGGTGTGGTAAGGTTTGTGTTGATGCGTTTATTTTTCACACTTTTAGCTCTTTCTGCAGCTAAAAACTACACACTAGGAGATATTTTAGCATCTGGATGCAGAGACTGTGCGTGGAGGTATAGAGTGGCATGGGATATATGAGTTAGAGAGGGAGAGGGGGAAGAGAGAGAGAGAGTGAAGGAGAGTGAAAGAGTCATTATTTCCATCCTTGCAGCCAGAGCTGCAGGCTGTGGCACAGCTATGTGTCCTTCAGCCTGAGGGCTGTCTGATCTCTCAGAGCCGTTCTGGTCAACAACTTCTGGTCAGTCTCTCTGATTGACTTTTACATTCAGAACTGCACCCCAACAAGTCCCAATCTGACTGCAGCCTGGCAAGGTTCTGTCCCAAATCAACTGCAACCCAGCTCGACCTTGTCCCAATCGAACTGAAGCCTGACAAAGTTCTATCCCAAATCAACTGCATCCCAGCTCAAATTTGTCCTAATCCCACTGTAGTCTGACAAGGTTTTGTCCCAAATCAACTGCACCCCAACAATAATCTCTTCCAATTATTGTCAAGATTATGTCTCAATTAAACTGTATCCTGACAAGATTTTGTCTCAAGTTTAACGTAGCTTGACAAGGTTTTGTCCCAAATTAACTGAATCTATACACAATTCAGTCCAAATCTAACTGTAGCCTAACAAGTTTCTGTCCCAAATCAACTGCAACCCAAGAAGATTCTGTCCCAATCTCACTGTAGTCTGACAAGGTTCTGTCCCAAATAAACTGCATCCCAACCCGACTCTGTCCCAATATAACTGTAGCCTGACAAAGTTTTTTTCCCAAATCAACTACATTCCAAACCAACTCTGTCCAAATCTGACTGTACTCTAAATAATTTTGTCCCAAACTGAGTGTAATATAACCAAAAAGTCTTCCCCAATTCTGAGATTCAGAGACAGAATCTTGTTGGTTTCTAGTGAAATTGAGACTGAATCTTGTTAAACTACAAACACACTGGAACTCTTTGGGGCTGACCTTCCCTGCAGGCTACAGTAAGATCAAGATAGAATTGACACTGCCTGTAGCCAGATAGGATTCAGTCTAAACCTGATTGCTTCTTACTTTAATAATTTCTATGACTTCTTCTACTTCTAAGTTTTTTAAGCCCATTTGAAAACCAGCTGTCCTTAATGTGTGAATTTACCAATCCAAAGAACAATTGAAAGGACCACCCCTTTAGTTATTGTTCACTTACATTAAAGTGCATTTTCATGAATGTTTGTGAAAGTAGTGCTGTTCAGTGTGCACTTGTTCTTCCTCCAGGTAAGTTCCTTAATTTGGTTCTGTCTGCAATTTAAAGGCTGAAAGTTGAAAGGCTTAAGAACATTTATCTGAAAAAGACACAGAGACCGTGCTCTACTCAACTTACTGAACTATTCGAGAGAGAGGCATATAAGAATATGTGTCCTGTGGATTGGGATTGGGGCTGATCCAGGCATATTTTAATAGATTGTGTATTGGCTATTTAAATTATAACACTAGTTATTCAGTGTTCAGCATGCCATCTGGTTTCCTCTAGCGACACAACTAATGGACATTATTGTCCAAACTCTACATACAATTAAACTGTGCACTACCGGCAGGGTTAATGTATGCTTTCCTTTGCTTTAAAACCACCACTGAACAGGATGTTCATAACTCATAACTCATAATCCACTGTTTTAGACATATACTGTAAAAATGTCCCAATTACTTATAATAACTTTCCATCAGTGACCTTTAAACTTTTCAGACATCCTACTCTGTTCACCACCACAATGAGTTTCTCTAGAGAGGGTTTCACATCAAACCACTCTGAATAACTTTGAGTTTGCTTACATTTAAATATTTCTTCCAAAAATATGCAGTTTACCTTTAATTGGATGTAGTGTCATTAACCCCCCATGTGTAAAAGAGAGGAAGAGAAAGAGAAGCAGACGGAAATGTAATGCTCAGCGCTTTTGCCGGCTCTTTGATTGGGTTCTATTTTTATCTTTGATGACTGATTCACAAAAAAAAGAGGAAAAAAAAGAATAGACATAGATTTGTTTGGCAAGGCGAGCAGGGAGTAGGCATTCTGTTCACAGTCATGTGGTGTCCATCCAGTCCACCACATGTGCTATCAGCACTTTGTGTGTTATCTTTGGCATGACAGTGTTGCTTTTGTGCGTTAAGGTCCAAAAGCAATGTCTGCTCGGGAAACAATGTTCTGCAGGGAGCGCACGGTCAGTGATAAAGACAGCTAGGGCCTGGATCAGCCCCAGAGCAAGCTTTGTAAAGTCATGATTCATGAATCCATCTCAGTGAGCTTGCTGAATATCTCTCTATTTCACTGGAGAATGTTTCATTTCATTTCCGAGCCAAATCCCCCTTTTACTGAGGTCTGAGAATCAGTGTTGGCGGGTTTATTGCAGCTCACACTTTTCCTGTTCTCTTCGCTCAGGGCTCTAACATCACGGACAGCTGCACAGAGATGCTGATGCAAGGCGTGCTGCTGAAGATCTCTGCCGGAAACATCCAGGAGCGGGTTTTCTTCCTTTTCGATAACCTGCTGGTGTACTGCAAGAAGAAGAACAGGTGAGAGGTCTCTCTGTGTGAGCTCTTTTTATACTAAGGAAAGAAGATTGGCTTTTCTACATTGCTAAAAGTATATGTTTCTTAAGGAACATTTGGGCCTTTAGTTCTCAAGGAGCTTATATGTTTAACTGCGGGCTACTTTTGGTTCCTAAAAAAATCTTTCAATTCAGAGTTCCATAAGAACCTTAATTATGGTCCTTTAAAGACCCATAAGTTGTTATTGTAAGGCACTGCACTAAAGAGTTGCAGCCAAGATGCAGTTTTATTTTATTTGAAGTTGCAGCATATGAAAAAAATATATATATTTCTTAAAAAAATCTTTTAACAAGAAGTTTTTTTTTAAATATCAGTGCACATTTAAATTACTGAACTAAAAGGTTGTTTTGGGACTGAAAAAGGTCTTTCTATGACCTTACCCCAATGGAACATTTTGGTTACCTAGAGAACAAAATAGTTTCTCTAGGAAATCTTTTAAAAGAAGACTTAGACAAGAGAGTGTAAGATTGTTTAGCATTTTTTTTTATTACACAAAAGAATTATTTGCAATATCAAAAGTTCCCTAAAGAAATAAAAAAAAGTTTTTTAAAGGTTTAAGCGGAATTCACACAGATTACGGGTTCTGTAGGGAATCTAAAAACACAAACCTTTTTTAACACATCTGATTCAGCTGTGGATGTTGTTTGTTCTGGTTCCTGTATGTATAATATCTGTATAATATCTGTATAATTTTGTTTTGTTGCAGGCGCTTGAAGAACAGTAAGGCCTCCACTGAAGGGCCTCGGTATCAGTTCCGGGGCCGAATCAACACTGAGGTGATGGAGGTGGAAAATGTGGATGATGGTACAGGTAAGCCTAGTGTGTGTTAGGATGCACTTTATGTTTGGAAATGAGGTTAGAGGGAAGCTCCAGCTAAAATAGACTTGACTGGGTTCAGTTGCATTTGCATTAATGGCAAACCTAATAGTCCTTTTAGTACTTTCAGTCCCAGTACCCAGAAAGAAATAACATTAGCTTGCTGATATTGAATATGTTATTATCATCAAGGTTCGCTTCTTATATTTGGATAAAGATGTATGCACCAAAAACAATGATAATTAATGTATGCATTACCAATTCCTTTTTTTGCCCTTTTAACTTAGTCTTAAATGTGTCTTTAAGATGAATTCATGTAAATTAGCTCTGTTTTAATGCAATATCCTGTACTACAGCACATTCAACAAGGAGTCTGGATTGAAACACACTATTATAACTTGAACCGGTATGTCAAAATGGGCTGATTTTGTACACTGTGCCCTTTACTATAACACATAAAGCCCCTAAATGACTTGAACATTGAACTGAACACTCTGAGATCATCATTGCAGGACAGCTTGTGAATCTGTGTTTGTTTATCTGTTCTTATTTACAGAATGTAGGTATGTTGGGTTAGTGCTGGAGCTAAAACCTGCTCCTTTTTAAATTGTATAACTTGCTTCTACTGTTCCATTTAACCATTCAAACACTTAAATTAATATTTTACATTACAATAACTAGTTCTTACATGATTTCTAGAACTTGAAATCTTGAATCTTGAAAATGCAAGTTTGTATTTGCTGTTGTATTGCATAAAAATTTTAAACTTAAAGCAGTGCTGGGCGGGTATGACCAAAAATGCATAGTGTGTATTAAAATGATCCTTTAAGCTACAACATTTTTATATATTTAAAGAGGGCTACAGTTAATTCCTCGTATCCATAGTTTTAGGGATTTTTATGTCTTGTGAAAAATAAATGATGTCCCACTCATGGCCGATTCTGGGCTCGTCTGGAGGAATGTTTGTCTGAGCTGTGGATTGACTGTGCAATTATGTTCCTCTGACCCCAGTCACTCCAGTGAATTAGCTTGTTATGCTAACTGGCTAGTGTTATCTAGCGAGCTGTACCTGCTTCTTTGGCGGTGCTGTTTTAAACTGTGCTCTGCAGTGCCTCTAGTGGTATGGCGGTATGTGTAAAATACATACCTGTTTGAATTTCCCATCTGGTATACCGTAAGAAAGTCATATATCTTCTTTCTTACAATAGGAAAAAGAAAAAACGTGAATCAGAGACTCAGTTAATGTAACTGATTCAGATTAGACTGTTTCTTATGAGTTAAGTACAATGTTTATTGTTTTTTACAGACTACATCTATACAATACTTATTTCAAAAAAACAAGAGAAATATCTTTTTTCCTGATATGGTCTTTTTAAAGCGGGCCCACATTTGGGCACATAATACTGTCACTGTGTTCTTGTTCTTATGATGTCAGGATCTGTTCACATGGATCAAAGGCCATTCCTGCCATGTGTGGTGACTAAACCTGTCTGCTGAGCTAATGGCTTATGATGGAGTTTCATCTCCCAAGTGAATTTCAGAGGGGTGAAAAATGATGTTTTCATGCTCTCTACTGCGCTGCTGCGGCGGCAGCCTCGAGCGCTTATTTCTGGAACGGCTCCTGTGCTAGCTGGGTGGGGTGGCGTCTAAGCGCTTCGGCAGGGAAAGGTTAGAGAAATGCCATTTTCTGGGCGAGATGACAGGGCCTTTTTCTGAACTCTGAGTGGAGTGTATCTTGGCTGAGGAGGAGCTCTGATTATCAGTTATACTTGCAGAAGCAATCATTTGGTCCCCGGCAGACTTAATATCAGGCTTTTTAAGAGACGTATGTGTTTCAGGCTGCGGAGCGAAAACAGCGGATCGTGGGTGTTCTGCTCAAATCCCGTCCATATCTCTGGCTGAAATACAGAGCCACATTATTGCTGAGGCTTATCTGGCTTATAATGAAAAAGTATTTGGGTTGATGGAAGCGTCCCATGAACGGCTGTAAAAAAGGCTAGCTGAGCAATACAGAGGGTTATATTGCTCTCATTATTTTAGATTCAAGTTATCAGTTAGAAGTATAGGAATCTACCAAGGCTTTATATGTGATGTGCTCCACTTTTACTCAAAAAGTCCAACTTTCTTAGTGAATTAGACCTGAGAACTCAAGAGCCGTGAACATTTAAGAAACTAGTTCCTGTGGTCTGTTCTGGTGCACTCTGAGACTAAAATAAAGAAATAATTGCTGTGGAATTACAGCTATACCAAGTCATACCAAAAAGTCTCTGTTAGTGACCCCACATTTATTATAATAAGAGGTTTTTAAACACATTGCACACCACTGTCTGCTTGTGGTGCTTGGACCCCAATAATTGCCACTTGCAATTTATAGACAAATGTTCAACTTTGGCCCAAAGAAATAAACCCACCTACATCAAGGTCAGTTAAAAACCAAATATTAGCTGGTTTTCTGGTTGCTAGTGATGATTATTGGCACAAATGTATAATTTTTGCTTACTTTTAAAGAAATCCAAATATGGGGTCTGTGACATCTACTAATAATGTAAAATAATAATTTTAAATAGCACTTTACAACATAACCAGTTTAATAATAACAGGATGAATAAGCCTACCTATACATTGTGTGAACACTTCATTTATTTGTATGTAGAATTGAGATGTATAGTGGCAGCCTTTTTTATGTACAATTCTGCACTCAAAATGTATAAATCAGCAATTTAATGCTGCTTTCATTTTATTAAATCATTTGTTTCACTTGTATATGTAGTTTTTAAAGTTTTGAAACAGATAAGTTAAAATATTGGTCCTGAGCTGATGGATGTCAGTGTGTATGTATTGAGCGAACTGGGGATGGTCAGTATTCAGTCTGTGTGTGTTTTGTTCAGGTTGTGTTTGGTGTTGCTGGTGTCACCAGTTTTACAGCTTGTGTAAAAAGCTGTTCTTAAGTCTGGTGGTTCTGGCTCTGATGTTCCTGTACCTACGTCTGAATGGTAGGGGTTGGAAAAGAAAGGGAAGGGGTGGGCGTGGTCTGAGGAGAAGCAGACATCTCTTGGTGGTGTATGGGTGGTATGTAAGAGATTGTGATGTACTGAGAACAGTTTTCAGCACTCTCTGCAGGGCATATAGCAAACATGTACTGACTGGTGGACTGCAGCTGAGGTCAGTAATGATTCATGTTTATTAGATTTCAGCTTAGTTTTTACTTAAGATTACATAAAATGCATAGACATTGTAGCTTGACCTGAATTGAGTAATTATGGTTTACAGCAGGAGTGGGCAATTAAGTTTTAGATATTTTCAGATATTTTCCAAGCCAATATTTGGCGGGCCACAAAACAAAATATCTGTTTTAGAAAATATAGTGTAATAGGATGCAGTGTTACAGACTAGTAGCTCTCCAGCCCAGAGGGTTGTTGAACCCAATTGCAGAACAGTTGATCTCAAAGCAGGTAAACCCAAGAAGAAAGGAAAAAAAAAAATAAACACACCGCTCCTCACATCAGGGTCGCGATTCAATACATTACCACTGCCCCTGCTCGAGAATTGGGACACGGTTGGGAAAAACAGCTTATAAGTATATAGGGAGCCAAAGAAATAGCGGAAAACGAGAACCGGTGGAAACTAAAGTCAAACAGAGCGCTACAGAGAGACAGGGGAGGGATATAAACAAAAGCTTGCCAGAGAAACATGATTTTTTTTTTTCTTTATCATTTTTTATAATTCAAACAACCTTATGAGCCAGATGTTTCACGCTTGCTGCCCACATCTAGCCCGCAGGCCACCTATTGCCAACCCCTAGTTTACAATGTAGCTTTGGTAAATAGTTGAGAACAAGTGCGATCATTAGAAACCTAAAAAAAAAGTCAATTAAGACTTCACTGTGTTCATGTGCTTGTCATATGACCCGCCCACTAAGCATGTGGATTTGTACAATATTAAAAAATTGGTAATTGATTGGAAACATTGGAAAATAAAATTAAATGATTTCATTATAGCCAGGATGAAATATTATTTAAAAACGGTTGTGTTATACATCACATCTTATACTTGAACTTGAATATAATCTAGAATTCTGAGTTTCTCACCTATAAATATCACTTTATTGGTTGTTCAAGTGCAGCTTACAATAGTAAAAATGGTATTTCCCAGTTTCTGACACTCAAAACTCAAATTAGTGGCAGGGGTGTAAGATAGCAACAAGCATCGTGACGCTCCTTACGCAGGGTGTACAATAGGGCCCTTAGTATCTCAAAATATTGACTTAGCATCTCAAAATGACAATTTAGTATCTCAAAATATTGACATGCAAAAGGCATGTTATAAATTATTATATCTACAACATCCACAATAAATGTTATTACACTGAACTAAAATATTGTACATCATTAAAACCCCATATCAGTTAATAATTAAATACTCATTGTTTGTAAGATGAGGTGGAGGCTAAATCCAGCGCTCTAAAAATACCATGCAGACGACTGTATCAGACGATGCATAATAGGTTTAAAGTCTCTCGACACATAATAGGTTTAAAGTTTCTTTCGAGCTGAATCAATGACAGGTACAAGCTGGTGGAGTATTCTGTCTGACTGCAGCTAGACAACAGATCGATGGCTGTCTCTGCTGTAATTTGTCTGATTTTATCACTCAGATATGGAGAGACGTAATCAATACAATGTGCAGGCCCAGCAAAGAACAGAAGCACATACAGTAGCAGTGTAAAGATTGGGCGCACATACTCCACATTTTCCACAACTTTTATACTCAGAGCCAGAATTTAGCAAGAGAAAAAAGAAAATGCACCCACATTCAGAATGTCTTTCATTGTGTTCTGTTCAACACAACAGAAACTGATTGTTAGATATGTGATACATCTGTTTGGATGGCCTCCTTAATGTTATAAATCTGGATAAACAAAAGTTACGGAGGGCATATTATGCAAAACCCATTTTTTGCATGGTGTTGTTTTTCCACTTGGGTTTCAAATGCTTCTATAAACACAAGCATCTCTTTTTCTGTGAATCAGTTTAAAGAGTTTTTCTAAGAGCCATTTGATTGGCACCTTTATTCTGACGTTAGAATAAGGAAATTTACATAGAACCACTTTGGCAACACCCCTCACCCCGGCAACCCCCACCAGAGCCCCACCACCACTAGATAAGTTATAGATCTGCCGTTTTGTTCTGCTGGTTTTACGAGCGCCGTGCAGTGCGCGGTCAGCCACAGCTTATTTGAATAAAAGTGACAGAGCCCTTAAACGGCTCATTCTGAAAGGGACTGAAACTGGCAAGAAGAATAGATCAGGTGAGATCTCTTTATGTGAGAGTGATTTTGTGCGAAGAACCTCATGGACATGTTTGGTATAGCCCATAGACCTATTCTGACTTGTGTCAAAAGAGGTATGATATGCCCTTTATGTACTAATTTAGAATTAGTTCTTTAAGAAAGTGAAAGAGCATGGTCCATATATTTGGTTCTGCATTATATAAATTGTATTATATAAATTGCACTTATAAGGCTTATATTGCCTCAGTATTTGAGTCCACTTATCAGTAGCAACATGCATTCCCTAATGCAACAATATGGCCTAATATCTGAACACAACACAAGTGAAACATGTTAAATGCAAAACTTTATTTATAGAGATCTAATGAAAAATACAAGCTCATCTAAACAGGAATTAATACTAATAACACACACATAACAGATACAGCTACACTAGTGTGTGCTGATTTAAATCTGGTTCGAGTAACTGAAATTAGTTTGTGATTGTCCAAATGCTAAGATTTCTTGCTGAAATACCAGAATATAATTTTTTAACAATTTTGTGTTTTATTGACTGTGTCCTCAAGAGACATTTGTGTACAGTTTACTTTGACCTACCAACACTTTTGACAGTGTTTTCTTACAGTCTGTTTAGTGAGACCTGGTTTATGACTTAAAAATGTTATATATTTGTATTCAATGCTATTAAATGTGATTGACTGTATATTGAATAAAAAAAAACATAACATACATGACAAATCCATCACTAGTAGGTAGCAAATGCTTAGGTTGGGCTCATTCTCAGGCCTGTGGGAAGAAGTAAATTAGTAAAGTGGTCCTCTGGGGAGATGACCTGCTGTAGCTAAAGCTGGGAAGGCTAAATGATGTGGTATTTAAGCTAAATTGGATATTTAGTTCACTGTTCTTCTGTCAGAGAGAACAGAGAGAATGAGAGAGAGAGAATAGTCAGAGAGACCAGTCATTTGATGTAGTATCCTATCAGTGGAGATTTTTTTATTCTTAATAATAAAAGTATCTGAAGTGTTTTGCTTGGTTTACACATCATATTTAATATATTTGTACATCTACAGCACATTGAGGCATAACATCTTCATCGTGTTAACAGCTCCTTTCACATGACAAGAGTGAACAAATAGTGGCACCTTGCTTATCTTCTAGATGTTTGCTCTCATAAAATGCAGAAAGTAATCCCTCAGATTTCATTAGGCTGAATGACTGGGTGGTTTGAAGGGCGCTGCATATAGGCGGAACAGCCTTTGAGCCTTTGTAGACATTTCACAAAAAAGGATTTATCTCTAAAAAAACAACTGAGAGCCATTTGTGAAAGCACCACACACACACACACACACACATGCACACACTCTTCAAAGTCCTGAGCTTGAAAGAGATTTGAAAGCTTTGTATTATATTGTTTTATGTTCTTAACCACACGGTTCGCCGATGCAATCAGTTCATTTTGTGATCTTTCACGAACTCTGGGCGTTTTTTACTCTAGGCAGCCATTTCGTGTCAATGCTCCATCATGCCGTAATTAGGGCAATCAATGAGGCCCCTGGCTTTTCCATTTTTCCATTGTTTTTGAAAGGGTGCTTTGTTTATTGCCCGTTTCACACTGGAATGTTTTCATTTGCACTTAGCTTGAGAGCTCGGGCCAGTAATATCCATTTCCACGCCTGTGCTGCTTCACGAGACTAGCATACAAATGTTGAGAGTGTGCTGGAATGTTCTGTTATTTAACACACGGTTTCTCCTCCTTACGCTTAATCTACTCAATCAACTAGACAGGTTGTCTAAAGCGTCTAAAGTCTGTGTCTTCAGTTTTGTGCTGGAGCTATAAGACTAATGTAGTTAATGAGTAATAGATGCTTGTGTACAGAATTTAGCATTGTGCTAACTGCAACCTCAACACACATGTATCATCTTAAACAAACTTAATCGACAATGGGTGCCACTGTTATCTGTAAATATATACATCTTAATAAGTAAAGCTCTTTGTTAAATGACTACAATTTGGTTTACAGATAACAGTCATTTAGTATCAGAAACATTACATTACATTACATTACATTTGGCAGACGCTTTTGTCCAAAGCGATTTACAATAGTGAAGTACAAAAGTAATAGAAGTTAACGGTAAAACATCTTTAGACAGGGCCTAAAGGAGGTCAAACGGAAATAATGGGATAGAGGAGTGAAGGAGGGGAAGAAGGAAATGAGATTAGAAGTAGTTAGTGTGTTAGAGGTGTTCGGAGAGTAAGTGCACTTTGAAGAGCTCTGTCTTCAGGAGTTTCTTAAAGATAGCGAGAGATTCTCCTGATCTGGTAGTGGAAGGGAGTTTTTTTTCCACCAAACTACATCAGCGAGTCTGTTAGAGATTACTGAACAACTCCACATGATTTAGGGCATGTGTGTGATATTTATGAAGGCATACAAGCATAAAGGTTACCAGGGGAAATACCATACATTGTGTTTTCAATCATATACAGCTCTATTAAGAGATCACTTCAGTTTCTGAATCAGTTTCTTTGATGTTGCTATTTATAGGTATATGTTTGATTAAAATTACCTTTGTTGTTTTATTCAATGAACTACGGACAACATTTCTCCCAAATTCCAAATAAAAAATTGTAATTTAGAGCATTTATTTGCAGAAAATGAGAAATGGCTGAAACAACAAAAAAAGATGCAGAGCTTTCAGACCTCAAATAATGCAAAGAAAACAAGTTCATATTCATAAAGTTTTAAGAGTTCAGAAATCAATATTTGGTGGAATAACCCTGGTTTTTAGTCACAGTTTTCATGCATCTTGGCGTGTTTTCCTCCACCAGTCTTACACACTGCTTTTGGATAACTTTATGCCACTCCTGGTGCAAAAATTCAAGCAGTTCAGTTTGGTCTGATGGCTTGTGATCATCCATCTTCCTCTTGATTATATTCCAAAGGTTTTCAAGAAATTCATAATTTTTATAGAACTGTATATTTTATACATCTACTAGTATTATAGTAGTATTATAGTATTTGACACTGTATACAGCTATTTACTAGTACACACGTTGCGCTGACTTTTCTCTCCTATTGGTTTCTCAGCGGACTACCACAGCAGTGGTAACATCGTCAACAACGGCTGGAAAATTCACAACACGGCAAAGAACAAGTGGTTTGTGTGCATGGCCAAGACACCTGAGGAGAAGCAGGAGTGGCTGGAGGCCATTCTGAAGGAGCGTGAGAGGAGGAAAAGTAAGTAAAAAGAAAAAGGAGTTGATGGCAGGTGGCGAACCATAAAAGGGTTTACACTGGGTCTAATTAAGCGTGTCAGGAGCAGTTAGTGTAAAGTTGAAGTGGTAATTAGTCTGCCGGCGAGACGCCGTTAGCCTTTCCAACTTCTGGTCTGTGCTGCAGCTACCTGCCTCTATATATAATCCACATTCAAAAAACTGCTTACAGCTCAGCTCTGTGATTAATCTGAACCCTCAGAGATCTCATTAATCACTGGGCTATAATATGAGCATGTTGTCATTTTATAGTAATTGTTTCTTAATCAGAGCTTATTGAAACAAATGAAGGTATTGTGTGCGCAGTCTGGCTGTGTAGGAAAATGAAAATCATTCCATTTCTATCTCTTAATTCCTTCTTAGTTCTTTCTTCTCTGTGAGAAACTGTCTGTCCCTCTAGCTCAGATGGACACAAGGCTTACAGTGCGGTCGGTGGACGTGTGTAGGGGGACGATAACTTATGGTCACTTTGAATTGGTTGTTTGAAGCAGCTCTTGGTGTAAAGAATAACAGTTAGGTAAGATTAAAGAGAGACCATCTGTGTTTGATGGAGAGAGAGAATGTCTGGGAAAGTGAGAGTGGAGTAGAGAGGGGTCTGTAGGATCCGCTGTCTTTCTGTCCGTCTGTGTTCTTATATTGTGTTCGCATTATTTACAGTATCCTGTTTGTGGAATAACATCATTATAAGGGGGGCAATATGTGATGAGGTAGGGCTGGGTGAAATAGTAAAAAATACACAAAGTCTGAGTCAAAAGTTCCAATTAATATTTTTGTTTATTTGTATTGTTTAATACATTGTAAAAAAAAAACTATTGTAGCATGCAGTTAGGCATTAGACAAATTTGTTTGCTCTTTAAAAACACCTGACATAAAAACCCAACCCAGGTGTTTTGGGGATGAGTTGAAACTCAGAGTAAAAGAAAAGCAGTTAACAAGAGCTCAGCACCACTAGAACTTCTTAAAGACAATTAGTGAACCATTCTAGATTCTACCCCATGAAGTGGACTGAGAGAATAATGCCAAGAGTGGGCAATGTTGCCATCAAAGCAAAAGATGCTACATTGCAGAATCTAAAGTTTAAAACACATTTTGGCTTGTCTAACACTTTTTTTAATTTCCGTTATACTTACATATGCATTTATTATTTTGATTTTTTGTCTTTAATATTAATCTACAATGTAGAAATAGTAAATGAAAATTGACTGGTTATGTATATGGACACCAATTTAAATCCAGATTGTTGAGTGAGATTTTGGCAGATTTGGCTTTTTGATTGAAAGCAAGTTTCTACTATAATGTATTTTATACATTATAACATAATAGCTATGTTTGGAAAACACCAGACAACATTATAGCAACCATCTGGGATACCATCACAATCACTTAGCAACAGAAAGGGGGAACCGTTTTAGTCTGCCCATCCATTCTGTGCCTTGACTTATCTAGTTATTTTCGTATCATTATAATATTCACAATTTTATATAAATATAATAAATTAGGCCCAAATAATTATACAATATAAACCAAACCTAAATGGACAGTAGCAAGACTTCTAGACCTTAAATGGTTGTGTTTTGAGTGTTTTGGGATTCTGTGGCGTTGTTATGCTGGTATGGTTTCTTGTATGTTTGACACAATTCTTGCTGCTCTTTTGCCTGTTGAGAAAGAGCAGATTGCGGTAAAGACCATTAATATAATGTTTCAGTGTTATTGAAATACATCATATTAAATTAAACCAAATGATTACTGATTTAATTACATTTATATTGGGTTTGCAGTCTCAGATTGGCCTTTTACATTTGTATATCTTCTTTCCACAAAACACTTCAGACCATAACAAAATTTCTTTAACTTGTGAACAGAAATGTGGCATGAAATTAATGTTTCAGTGAGCTATGATTGAAAAATTATTAATAATTGCATTTTTAATATGAAATTGGCTATCAATCATGCTTTGTTATTTCTGCTGGGATTGCTCATTTCTGAGTGTTAGCTTACTTTGTGAACAGCAGGACGTGTACTTTTACTTTGTTTAGCAGCTCTAAAACTTTACATTCTATTTTTTTCCATCCCTCTCTCTCTTCCTCTCTCTTTTTTCTCTCTTTTCTTTGTCTGTCCTGTAGCTCTGCGGCTGGGGATGGAGCAGGACACCTGGGTGATGATTTCGGAAAAGGGAGAGAAGCTCTATAACCTCATGAGCAAACAGGGCCACCTCATTAAAGACCGCAAGCGCAAACTCACCACCTTCCCCAAGTGCTTCCTGGGCAGGTAGGACGAGAACCTGGAAATGCATTTATTCCCATTGTACAACTGTGGCAGTGGTGGGTTAATAATGTAAGGAATCACATGCACGTCCATCATGCAGACTGTCAGCCAAAAAAAAGCCTATTCACTTATGCATTACACTGATGTGTTTATCCTCCCTGTTCACTTAAAAGAATAAAAGCAAAACACAAGTTATGACCAGTCTTTCAAAAAGACGCCCCGCAGTTCAACAGAAATTCAGGGACAAATTAAATTAAAGCTCATCGAGAAGCCAGTTGAAATCTTGTGGTGCTGTGTTGGGAAATGTACAGAGAATAAAAATCTTCTCTAGCTACTTGAGATGCTCTGTGGACAGCAGTGAAGAGTGTGGGAAGCAGTTTATTTGAAGCTGTGGTTCCCAAAGTGAAAGGGTCTGGGGTCCTCAAGGGTCCCTAAATTTGAAGCAAGTGGTCTGGTCTGTGGACCAATATAAACTTTTATATGTGCCAAATTAAATATCATATGAGATATAACACAACAACACTATGGTCATCACTCTGTAAATCATATAAAGTCAACCATATTTCAAGTACATTGGTGTCTACACTAGGTTTAGTGTTGCTGAGAAAAGACAGAAATCTGAATCATGGTTTTAGCAAACAAAGCCAGAAAACAGGTCCCAGTTTCCCAAAGGCATCTTAGCATTACACACATGTAGACATGGAGAACAGGAGCTTAGTGTAAAGCTTGCTTGACCATCTAGGAATAATTTTTGTACTAAGAAGCTTTTGGGAAACCCAGCCCAGTTTAAAAAGGGCAGTAATCACGCCAAGAAATAAAAAATAATATATCTTTTTTATGCAAGACATTAATGACTTCAAAATCTTAAAAAAGCCTGAGAAAAGCCAAAAGCCACAAAGTGCTAGCGAAAATCTTGTCCCAAACAACAAACTTACATAATTTGCACATTTTTACCTATTGTGCCATTAAAACAGATTAGTTGTACTCCTAAAATCAATCTATGGAGGTCTATGGATTACTTTTGTCACTAACCTTTAAGAATCATTTTAAAATCTTTAGAAAAGAATGACAAAGCAACATAAAATAGTCTTCAGGACTAGAAAAGCTGCAGTGTGCTGCTAAACACAACACTGTCGAAAACAAATGTTCAAACTTTCTCATACTTTCTTAAAGTTTTATTTTAAAGTAACTGCTGCCCAAACCCCAAGTAACAGGTATCTGGCATGTCTTGTTGTTTTTCTCATTTAAGTGAATAGATAAACACATCATAAGCACAGTTACTAAAGTTTACTGTGTGGATATTCTAGACTAACTGGTCAGTGAAACTTGAGATCCACATTGCTGCAGCTTTTGTTAGTTTGCTGCTGGTTCATTTATCCACAGTTCTTTCAAAACATAGTTTAGTGTCTGCCAAAGAATTTGAATAGGACAACCTACACAGTTTAATCAGCTAGGTTTAAAACTGTGGAATGCTGAAAATAACAAGCAAATAAAACATTAATAAAGCATTTTTTGTTTATATTCTTTGTAGACATATATATTGTCTCTGTCTTGCAAAAAATACTCCGGATGAGGTATAGACTACACAAATCGACTATTATTTGCTCTCCACTCATTAAATCAGATCTATCAAAACTTTCAAATGTAGTTGTATAATACAGTTTGCAGCTGTTTACAAAGGTAGTCGTAGGGCTAGAGTTTTACATCAATCCAGTAATAGAAAAATGTTCTGTAAAAGTCTCGCATGGATTTTTGGACTACACGATGTGAACATTGTCAGAATGTGGCTATAGATGCATGTGTAACAGTCTAACTTAAAAAAGAAAGCCAGAAGGTAACACAGATGTGGTGACACCATGAAACAATGGCTTACATACAATCTACCGTCCAAAACCTGAGTGATAGGGATGCATGGTTTAAATCATTAAAAAGTACATTTAAACAAGTTAATTGATTCTAAATAGGATTTTCTAATATACATTTTAAGATTTTAAGGTATATACAGTATAATGCCAACTTTGCAAAAGAAGGAAACAACTTAGTGTGGAAGTCAATGTAAATAAAGTTTTTTTTTCAAGTCATCTAGGAGCATTTCTATTGGTCCATTTATCATTGAATTCTGCCACAGTATGAAGAAGAACTGACAGATTGATTTGTTGTTGCCAGAAAGACAGTCCTGTATGTCCATAAGGCTGTTGTATGTTCATGCTTTATGGTCAGTACTTTTACATAGATAGAGAGAGACTGGAAATCATAGATACTAGAGGATGAGAAAGAGTGAGAGTGAGCACAATATTGGAAGAGAGATTTCATTTCAGCACCTCTGGCCAAACTTAAATGGCTGATCTGTGCTGGGTAATGGGAGCGGAGAGCAGTGCTTGCTGTTTCCTGACCTTGTAGTGTGTTTTAGACACACAGTGCTGTTGCTGCTGCTGGTTGACTTTTCTTCCTGAAACACAGCTCAAACACAGAGGACACATTATTAATAGCACGCTTTTCAAGTCTTCATCATCCCTGTCCTTCCCCTGCACTTCAGCATGCCCCCAAATCGCCTTTTGAAGAAGAGCAAAAATCCATCTGTCTTTTTCTTTCTGTATATCTCTCTCAGGAGTGGGGATTACGTATCTCGGGCTTTTTAGTCACAGCGAAATCAAATCCAGGCTCATCTGCTCATGAATCTTGTTCAAGGATTATTGCTGGTCTATCTGTGAGCATGGTTCTTGTTGAGTTTTGGGTGTAAATCAAATCTTCGATTCCACCGCTGCCACCCAAAGCCCCTATCCGTACACCCTGCTGTCTGAGTCAGAAGTTTGGGCACACCTTACAGCAGGGCTCAATTTGAGGGGAATTTAAAGAGCATTTTCACACTAATGGCATTGAGCTTTATCCAGGCTGATCTAAATTTGTGTCACGTCACACAGTTAAGTAAATTAAACATATATGTAGTTGTATTGGATTTGTGTGGCATGTGGTGTAGAGTGTTAGAGAGTCGAGAAGTCGATAGCCGGGCTTGGCATGCTGCCGCTGTTGGGCCCCTGAGAAAGACCTTTCACACTCATTGCTCTGTGGGTGGCACATGTTTTTCACTGCATCACTGTGTGTGGTCACTTATGCGCATTTGTATGTGTGGTGCAGTGGATAACACCACTACCTGATTCTGAGCTACTACAGTACATGGGAGACTGCGGTTAGATTTCCGATTTGGGTAACCATGTTGCACTACACTAATAAGTGTCCTTGGGCCAGTCTCATAACTCAATTACAATTACCCTTGGTGCTCAGGATAAGTGCTGTAAATGTATCTTTATTTATTAACATTAATACTCTTTTATAAGCATTAAAAACACTAGGGGTGTTTTATATCATATTGTACGCAATGATATCGCCAACATTTTTGAATATGATATTATACCCTGAAATATTGTGCCATCCCTAATTATCACATCAGGGTGCTACTTTTTTACTGTTTTTAGCAAAAAAAAATCACACTGTTCTTATTTCCCATTATATATCTACTAGAGACATATTATATCTGTCCAGCATCATTTATTTTACTTTAGTCCTGTATATAGGGAGATACTTGGAGTGCATTATTAGTATCATGAAATTCTGTATCATTGACTTCTGTTAAAAATCTGATAAAATTCTTGTATTTTTTTAATATCTCAGTTAGGAGTGTGCCATATTATATTGTATGCAGTATTGACATTTAATTTTCATTTGGTTGCTGTAGTGTATTCTTGAAATTATTTTTTAAATATTTCAGTGTTTTGTCATATTGGTAAGAGTATCATTATTGGGAAAATACCATGACATATCTAGATGTTATTTTGGGCCATGTTGCCCATCCTTAAAAAAAAATATTTCAGTTTTGAAAACGTGGTCTTCTTTTTGGTTTTAAAGTTTAACATTTTTCAAATAGTTTGAAATGTTATTTGGTTTATTTTTTTTTTAGAAATCTAATGTTTTTTTTACACATGTCTTAGAGAGAAAACGCTGAAATAGGACTAGAAATAATTATTCTGTCTTTTCACTAATTCGGCCAAAAAAAAGTGCTTTTTGCCATTTCCTGACACATATTTGTGGTTGCATCCATAATTATAACTTCTGTTTCTAACTATATTTCACATGTTCTTTCATAAGTTAAACATCTTCAAAGGATAAATCTGGAAATTAGAATAATAATAAAAAAAACAGGACAGCTGTGATTTGTTATGTCCCACCCACTGATGGGTTCTTTAAAGTCTTTGCAGAGAGAACTTCCATAGCAAAGTCATTTCTCTGTTTCTCTCAGTTCAGGGTGTGACAACTCCCTCCACCACTCTTGTTCAGTAACGGAGTCCCTTAATGCAGATTTAATGGCTGTGACATGTTCATCTGTTCCTAAACAGCTGCAGCTCTGGAAGATCTCTGCTTTGCAGTGTTTAAAATGCTGCTGAAAGGACATTTTGAACATTATTCCATTATGTAAGATACAGTGAAAGGGCTTTTATTCAGGCAGGCAGGACACTTTACTGAGCTTTAAGCATGTGGAACAGCAGCACTGTGATGTCAGCGGCTGTAGACATAACCACAGAGCTCTCTGTCTTAGTGATCAAAGCAAAGCCACCACAAATTCCAGACTGTTTTTTTTGTTCAGGCGAAACCTGAGTATGTGCTTTACAGTTATTAAGGAATAACACCTGAGCTTGAAATTTGTCCCTTAAATCCCTGTTAAGAACATCTGCTTTGTACATTTTAACACCGTGCCCAGACTTCAGTAGTGCAGAGTGGCAACATTTTTGTGTATATACATATATACTTTTTTTTTTTTTTACATTTGTATTTATATGAACATAATGATCTGACCAAAATCAGATTTCTGCAGTTATTTGGTTATACAAGAAATCAGATAAATCTGATTAAGATATTCAATAAAAAGAGGGATGGATGTTTGCTCAGTAATCAATTAAAGTAAAAAATTGCTAATTTATAGAAACTACAAATTTATGACAAAAAAATGATATCAAAGCCATACAAAATGACTCAGCAGGAAGTTACTTCTGTGAGATAATCTGCTAGAAATCTGTTTATTTGTTTGACTTTTGAAAGCCTGGAGTATTCCCATTATCTGATTCCCCAAGTGCATATTAATGTGTTGATTGAAACCTTTTCAAAATCTGATTTTCTACGGATCTATGATTATTGAGTGCATGTATATGAAGTTTTTTTTATATATATTTTGTATATTTTACTGAGCAGGCCTTTTTATATAAATTTCCTGTTTATAGTTTTATCTTTTTGCAATTAATGGATTGTTGGAAAGCCACATTCTTGTATTCTTTGATAGGTTTGTCATTGTTTACGTAAATCAATTTTCCATTTTCCATATTTTTTTCACCTTTTCTAAAAACTGTAGTCACTTTACACTCAGTAGATTACTGGATCATTACTGCAGATAGCTCTTGTTACAGGGAATCCTCCTCAGGCATGAACTGTATTAGCCTGGGTCAGTGGACAGTCCAGTTCAGGAGTCTCCGCCAGTCGGGTTTTATAGCCTTTTAGATGCCAATGAGCCTTCCTAGATGTGCCGAGACGACAGCCGTATGCCGCACTAAATTACAGCGAGTCCTGCCCAGCTCCTCCATCTGACTGCCAGACATCTTCACAGAGAAAGCCTAACGCAGTTATTGCTCACAATGTCATATTAGTGAAGCTGCTGAGTTCAAAAGCCGGCGAGAAAAAAGCGCCCTCAAAAGCCTCCTTCATACTTGTGGCTGGCTTAGATTGTAAATGGATTTTGGAGTGGGGAACACTTTCTCCTTTGGTGTCTCCAGACAATGAAGAAAAAGTTCTGGAACATCTGTGGGAAGCCAGATGGAGCCCTGTTTTATACAATGTGAAAACCTGTGGGAGCATTTGTATTCAGACAAAGTGTTAGCGGATGCTAACTCTCCTCGTAGTGTTCCTTTTAAAAAGCAGATAGTTTAGCTAAAAATCTCATTTCTAAAATGTCTTCTAATTGTAGCTTCATTAGTCAAGACAGGTTTGGTGTCTGAGGTTTGTTTTTGTAGTTCTATAGCTATGATGCTAATGTAGCTAGCTAACTAATGCCTGAAGCATTACAAGTACATTACTTAATTACTGTACTTTTAAATATTTCAGGCAATACAGTACTAGTGAAAAGTCTGGACATACCTCTTCTCAATCAATTTGTTATCTTTCATTTTATTATTTTGTTAATGTAAATTTAATATTAAAGGCTATAATTAAAGCTATACTTCTAGATTCTTCTAAATACCACATTTAGCTTTGAGGACAGATTTGCACACTCTTAGTATTTTTATCTCAGTGTCTTTCCTGACGGAGAGTCACCTGGAATAGTTTTCTCAGCATCTTGAAGGAGTTGCTGGAGGTGCTGAACAATTGTTGCTGATTTTCCTTCACACTGTGATGCTCCAGCTCATCCCAAACCACCATCTCAGTTAATCAGGTTTATGTCATACATCTCCCTTTAATTTTTTTGATATCTTCTATATTGTTTACAAAGAAGAAAATAAATTAAGTAAGAGATAAAGAAAAACATTAATTGATAATATGTTTCCAAAATTTTGATTGTATGCGTCTCTGAGGTGAGACTCAAATGATTCAACCTAGTCACAGATATGTGGATTTTGTGGGAAGTAAAAAAAGAAATAAAAACTTCAGATGCAATTGAATTATACATTATTATTTGATATCTTTCCATTGATTACCAGTTGCCATGTTGGAAATTGCATATATGCCACAAGTCAGTCAGTTTGTACTGCTTTGAAAATTTAAAGTGTCCGACCTCAGAGGGTCCCAAAGAGGGTCTTGCTTTGATACTTCTTGGTGGAAAACTATTTTTTCTAATAAAACCAACACCAACTAAATGCTTATTTTTTATGTATAAAAGTGTGTGCATGTCTATAAGATTAAATCTAGAGCATACATGCACAATGAACCAAGCTAACGTATACTAACTGACATCCAATCACAGCAAAAAATGTAAAAAGCCAACTTCAGACACCTCAAACTCACTGACTAAGTGCTGACTAAACTTGGAGTAAGGGATTTATGGCTGAGCTATCACCTTTAAACATAGCCCTCGGCCAGCAGTATTTGCGTGTGTTTTTGGAGATTGCATTCTAACCCAATGTCCTTCTGATTAAAAGCAGGTTGCCTTTGGTTCCAAGTTGTCCCTTTCCGCTCTGCGGAGTAGCTCACTTTTATACCCTCTGCCTCACGCTCTGAACCTTTGAAGTGGAGGGCTATTTTTAAGTCATGAACTTTATGGCTGTAGACAATGTCTGTTGTTGGCTTTGAGAGCTCAGCAAAATGTGGGTTCATTAAAAAGAACAACACTTTGGAAGCTAAGTTATTACAGCTGAATGGGAGATTGGGTAACTTCAGAAAAAAACATCAGTAAGCATTGTTCTTTTTAAAGTGCAATCTAGAGTATCATATGGTGTGCTGCTGCAGTCTAACTCTAAAATTGTTGTAATGTCTAAAGAGAAAATGCTATCCTTGCTGATTTTTAAAGATTTTGTACCAAATCATTGTTTAATAATTCTATTAATACGTTAATCAAAAATATTTGACACAACAGCTGCCAGATTCACATTGGGTAAAAAAGTAAGGTGCTCATTTTATGGTTTACCTGTAGATGTACATGGTGAGTCAAAAGTTTCAGGACACCCTTTTACTTCAGAACAACAAATGGAGGATTTCAAGATGGCGGCCATGTTCCGGGCACCCATCCCTCACCCATTACTTACTGGAGTATTCTCATTCGTCATTTTAACTTTCGTTTAGTTTCCTTTTCATTTCTGATATAAAAGAATATTCTGTGACTTTTGACTTACACTATACTTATACTACAATATACTGCAGGTTTATAGTAAAGGTCTATAGCCCGTCTGTACCTCTGCACCGTTCATCAATGACCATAGAACCATAGAACCATAGAACCTTCATAGAACCACTGCTGACCAGATATATATCTGGTTGATGAATCACTTTTTTCAGCACATTTGGGCTGCTCAAATAGTAGTGGCATCAGAACCCATCAGTGGTAGTGTATGGAGTCTCTTTGTACTAGATTAGCTGGGGTCACATTGTCTGATTTACAGTAATTTCTGATTTAATTATTCTTTTTATTTTATTATTAGACACTGTTTTACTGTATGATGTGAGTATCAGGTGTCCGGCATCGAAATGCTTAAACTATTGCAATAATTGCAAAATTCTCTTTGCTATAATACTATTAATACCACTATTATTCTCCTTAATATAATAAATCTTACTAATCAGTAACATAATGCAAAACAATGCAAACTGTTTAAGTTATTCCTAAGTAAGAGCAGTGAGTTAAAAATGCTGGAGCCACTGGTGGTTCTGTAGAGTTTAAAAGGTTAGGCCTGTTGGTGTGGTTTGGTTAAAGCCAAAGAGCCTTATATCTGTTTTGTGTGCCAGGTTTTGCTCATAAATAGAGTTTGAATCCCATTGATGCTGGAGCCAATGACAGTCAGTAAATCTTTTTTTGTTGTTGTTTTTTTGCTGATACTGATAAAATTATTGGTGGTGACTATAAGCCATTGCTGTTGCTGATATTGTCTGTTACTTTTCTACACAGTAGATGGGGGTTGGTGATAAACTGTGCAGTAGCAGATGGCTCTGTAATTGTAATTTATTCTGAATATTTTTTTCCAGTGATTAGATTCCTTTCAGTTCTTTATTTGTTACCTTCATAACTCTCATTGCTTTTCCTGTTCAGTATGGACCGGAAGAGGATGGGTTTCCTTTTTGAGTCTTGGTTCCTCTGTCTGGTTCTTCCTCATGCTCTTAGGAAGTCTTTCCTGCTGCTCTTAAGCGTGACCGTCTCATTAGGGGACCTAATAACAGGCCTGCGTTTCTACAGCCGATCTGCAGTAGTATTTCTGATCAAATGGCCAGTTGCACTGGTTTTACTTACAGAGTGGGGACATTGGGGACATTGCATATGTTAAGGATGTTCATAGTGTAGAGAGAGAAACATATGTTGTGTTGGTGTGTTGCATAAGTGATCTATTAGTCAGAAGGCCATGCGGGATTTGCAGCCTGAACATTTGTTGCGTTGTTTCTATCCCCGGATGGAGGGCAGAGGTTTAAAACATGCCTGCCAACACACACACACACATACAGACACACACACCACACACAGGGTTGAGAGATGTGTTTAGTTTGGCTGGGCTGATTTGCATTGCCACAGGGCTCCACAAACCCCAGCTCCAACCTCAGGCTAGTCCTGCTCGAGCTGACCATGTTTGTTTTGGTTTTGTCTGCAGCTGAATGGAGGAAAGAAGGGGTTAGGACCGGGGTGGTGTAATATATCCTTCTTTAGACTCTGCTTTTCCCTCCTGGCACAGCAGAATTATAGTTTCATCTGTTTACTCCTGGCTGAAGGGAGGAAACATTGCACTTGTTGTTTTAATGCAGTGTTAGTTCGACCCGCGTGTTTTGATGACAAGGATCGAGTTTTGAAAGGACATTAAAGTATCATTAGGAAAGGCGACCCGACTAACTCTCTGCAGTGCGATGCTGTTGGCATCCGCTGCTCATTGTGTGTATCCCCTGCAGTGAGTTTCCAAAGCTTTATTGGATTATTCTTGACATACTCTAAGGGAGGCGTTATCTGTAAAGTGAGTGTTAGTTTTGCTCTCTGTGGTGTGTCGTCTTGTCAGTAAATGCTGTTTGAAGACTGAGTTTGCGTTTATACTGGCTGATGCAATGATCTTCCCAACTGTTAGGTTTTTAAGAAGCTAAAATTTCAGAAAAAAAAAACACTTGGGGTGAAAGAAAACATTGATTCTTAAGAAACAGTTTACATACAAAAGTTGTGGCAGAGGATTTTTTTTTGCTGCTGTTGTTGTGTTTTAACTCCCACCAATAGATAACAGTGCTATACTCTACCTTCAGTCATTAGACTCTTCCACTCCACATAATATAATTTTTTTATTATTCCATGACAGTGTGTCTAAAATATTGTTTTTTAATATTAAATTAAGAGTAAAAAGCACTGAATCTCATAAACCAAAATAATAAGGCTGAATTATATTTGCATATCAGTAAACATGTGTTGGCTTAAGGAATGTGTGCGTTAGATACTCTCTAGGACTTTTATCTCAGCAGAAGCAGCACTTAATTTTATCATCTTCTCTTTGTCTTTCTTATTTCTCTCTTTTACATCTCTATAGGATGTACTAAGTTGGGTGTCATTACATCTTCAATTCCTGTATCTGTCCTTTCACAAAACATGTGATTGCAATTTCATTACATTTCATAAAAATCTAAAGTAGCCATAGCATTCATTTAATAATAATAAAAAAAAAAAACATTATATATTTTAGAAACGCTGTACTCACTTAAAACCTGCTAAACTATCCAGAACCTAAAAAACTCAATGAATGTTTTGGAAAGTTAAATAGTCATTTGACTAGTTTACATAGGTGGAAAACATTGTGCATATGCTTGTATCTATGTTAAACTTCTTTCAATAAAAAAAAGCAAAAAAACCCATTTGTGCTATAACGTGTAATATTGGTACTGCTGTGCTGCGGTTGTAGGCACCAGGCCGTAGGCCTCTGCATGCCTCTGAGTTAAAATAGGAGAGCTTCGGTTACAGTGCATTACTGGCTGATAACGGCACTTATAGAAAGCCTCTTAGCCAATCACATTGCAGGGTCAGAACTAACTGTGGTAAAATTAATCGTAATTGACCTAAATATGTTTAAATGTGTTTAAACATAAATCTGGTGTGTGTGTGTCTACAGTGAATTTGTGGCCTGGCTGATGGAGATCGGAGAGACCGATAATCCAGAAGAAGGAGTTCATCTGGGTCAGGCTCTGCTGGAGAACGGCATCATCCACCACGGTCAGTTCCTCAACCCTGTCCTTCAGTGCTGTCTTTATTCATTACGCTAAAGTGATTTGACCTTCACTGGCTGTGGCCTTTGCTGTTTGATCAATTAGGTTGACTGTCCACTTTATTAGAAACACTGACCTTGTCCTTTCTCTCACTGGACATTGTAGGAGCTCCACCTACCCTAATACTCCATTATACAGTGCCCTCCATAATTATTGGCACCCCTGGTTAAGATGTGTTCTTTAGCTTCTCATAAATTGAGTTTTGTTCAAAATAATATAGGACCACGATGGAAAAAAAGAGTAAAATACAACCTTTAACTCAAGTGAATTTATTCAGTAGGAAAAAAATCCCACATTAAGAAATAATTATTTAACATCAAATCATGTGTGCCACAATTATTAGCACCCCTGATGTTAATACTTTGTACAACCCCCTTTTGCCAACAAAACAGCACCTAATCTTCTCCTGTAATGTTTCACAAGATGGGAGAATACAGAAAGAGGGATCTTTGACCATTCCTCTTTGCACATTCTCTCTAAATCATCCAACGACCTGGGTCCTCTCCTCTGCACTCTCCTCTTCAGCTCACCCCACAGGTTTTCAATGGGGTTGAGGTCTGGGGACTGAGATGGCCATGGGAGGAGCTTGATTCTGTGTGCGGTGAACCATTTCTGTGTAGATTTGGCCACATGTTTAGGGTCATTATCTTGCTGAAAGACCCAGTGACGACCCATCTTCAGCTTTCGGGCAGAAGCCACCAGATTTTGTTTTAAAATGTCCTGGTATTTTAGAGCATTCATGATGCCATGCACCCTAACAAGGTTCCCAGGGCCTTTAGAAGAGAAACAGGCCCACAGCATCACTGATCCCCCGCCGTATTTCACAGTGGGCATGAGGTGCTTTTCTGCATACTCAGCTCTTGTGTTACGCCAGACCCACTTAGAGCATTTGTTGCCAAAAAGCTCTATCTTTGTTTCATCTTACCAAAGCACACGGTCCCAGTTGAAGTCCCAGTACCGCTTAGCAAACTCCAAACGTTTGCGTTTATGATTGTGAGTGAGAAATGGTTTCTTCCGTGCATGCCTCCCAAACAGCTTGTTGGCATGTAGATAGCGCCTGATGGTTGTTTTGGAGACTTTGTGACCCCAAGAAGCTACCATTTGTTGCAATTTTGTAACAGTGAGCTTTGGAGATCTTTTTATTTCTCTTATCTTCCTCCTCACTGTGCGTGGTGGCAAAATAAACTTGCGTCCTCGTCCAGGCTTGTTTACCACTGTTCCAGTTGTTTTAAACTTCTTAATAATTCCTCTGACAGTAGATATGGACAGGTGTAGGCGAGTAGCGATTTTCTTGTAGCCATTGCCTGACTTGTGAAGGTCAACACACATCTGCCTCACTTGAATGGTATGTTCCTTTGTCTTTCCCATGTTGAAGATAAATGGCCTCTGTGTCACGTCATATTTATACCCCAGGGAAACAGGAAGTTGTGAATTACTAATTAAATGTTCCTACATACTCTGATCAACTTCGTAAACTACTGTAGAAGTGACAGAAATACTTTTATTAAATTTATTTCCTAAGAATTGTTAGGGGTGCCAATAATTGTGGAACAGGTGATTTTATGAAGAATAATTATTTCTTAGTCAGGGATTTTATTTCCCCCTTAAAATTTACTTGAGTTAAAGGTTGGACTTTACTTTTTTTCCCATCGTGGTCCTATATTATTTTGAACAAAACTCAATTTATGAGAAGCTAAAGAACACATCTTAACCAGGGGTGCCAATAATTATGGAGGGCACTGTATATATAGTAGGTGTACAATTACAGGCTGTAGCTGTATCTGTTTCTGCACAATTTATCAGCCACCTCTTCCTCATTAGTATTTGGTCAGTTTCTCACCATGGGACCTTGGGGGTGGACCATTCTCAGCACAGCAGTAACACAGATAGTGATACACATGATAGGCTGTGTGTGTGTGTGTGGCACTGGTCTAATTAAATCAGCCACAGCAGGGTTGCTGGTGTTTTTAAACACACCAGTATTACTGCAAGGTGTAAGAAACCCAAAGCACAAATTCTGTCGTGAACTCTGTGGTTAAAAACTGACCACAGATGAAGGACCAGAGGATGGATAAAACACACCATCCATTAGCAGATGGTGCAACAAGGTAGGGGGTTCTAATAAAGTGGCCAATGAATACTGTATATACACCCTCATCTAGTCTTGTTTGCAGATTTAGCTTATTTTCACCATATAGAATTGGTCAGTTACTTATTTGTTCTTGTCCATAGCTGTTTATTCAGCAGTTTCTGCTTTATACAAATCTCAGCACAACCAAATTGCACTATTATGATGTGATCCGAATGGTATCACTCTTGAGCCCAAAAGCAGATGTCTCTTTGATTTTCCTGTTTACTTAAATCAGAGTAAATATTCAGTGCTTCTTTATTATTGGCGAGTTAATGGCTACCCAGAGGCCTTCCATTACTTTGTCATGTGTGTGTGCAGCTCAGTCAGCCTCTGCTAAATCTATTCACATGCCGTTTTTTCCCGCCTGGCTGGCCCAGGGCCAAAACTTTACTAAATCACCTCCCACTTTGCAGCTTCCTAACTGAGAAATGAATTTCTCCCTGTGCACTCACTCCCTCACTCACAGCAGTTCGTCTTAGTGACTGTTCACAGAGGAAGGTCGGATCTGCTGAGTGAGAAACTGTGGGATTATTCTTTATAAACGTGTTCATATGAGTTGCATATGGAGCTGCAGAGCACTTAAAGCCATTGGGTTCTATTAAAGCTCTACTTTAGCTCCTGAAATGTATTTGCACAAGGCTTTTGTCACAACTGTTGCTGTCATGTTCTGTGATGAATAAATAATAATAAATAATAAAATAAGATTTATTTAAATAAACAAGAGCAAACAAAAATGAGGCGCTCCGTCAGACAAAGGCTCTGCAACTATGATCGGAAGATCGCTGGTTCGAATGCCGGTCATGCAGCTTGCCATCAGCAGCCGGAACCCTGAGAGAGCACAATTGGCCTTGCTCTCTCTGGGTAGGCAGATGGCAAACTTTTCCTCCATTACTCCTAGGGTGATGTCAATCAGCACAAGGCATCTGTGAGCTAATGTATTGGAACCAGCATCAGTAGCTATCCAAAAAGAGGCAGTGGCAAACTTTGCATGTGTCGGAGGAGTAGGGGCATTACTAGTGACAGGGAGAGTCCTTAATAAGTGGGTTGGGTAATTAGTCTTGTAAATTGGGGAGGAAATGGGATAAAATGAAAAAAAAATTAAACTGAAATCAAATGGGTATATGCAAAATAAATAAACAGGACTAGAAAAACTAAATTTCAAAGTCAAGACCAAAGAAAACTAGACTAAGAAAACTTGACTAAATGAACATGGCTTAAGAAAACAAATAATAAACAGAAAAGAAGCACGGAAACATAAAAGACCTGAAATCACGAAACGACTCGAGAAGGAACACTCATAAAGGGACTTATATACGCGCTAAGGGGAAGGAACACCTGGGACCGATAACAAGGGGGTGTGGTAACTAACCAGACATGAGGGAAAACAAATGACAGGGCGGGGCTAAGGAGTGGACAAGGCAGTAACACAGGGCCATGTGCTTCAAGAGCACATGAGGTAGGAAAACAAAAAAAGCTGAAAAGCAGGACAGGAATTGTTCAACCAAAAAATAAATTTACACTGTTTTAAGATCTGACTTGACATTCCTTGGGTCTGGCTTGACAGGTTTGCCGCTTTAGTTTTGCACTAGAGCTGCAAGGCTGCAAGATACACCATGGTGCAGGTTCCCAGACAGGGATTAATTCTAGACTTGGACTAAACAACATTTTACATAGATATTTTCCATTAAAAGGAAATTGTAATATGTTACTAGAATTAATGCCAGTCCAGGAAGCAAAACGCTAGGTTATAATGTTTGTTGACACCCCTTCTAATGAATGCATTATTCAGCTAATTCAAGTTGCTGACACAGATGTGCACCTATTTACAATATGCCTAATGCCAGGCATGGACTAGAGGGGTTAAAGCCCCCCAGGGGCACTGTTCTCTGGAATAATGCTGCTCCATCCAATACATTTTGGATTGAGGTTAGGTGGTGATCATCCAACATCCTGATCTCACTAATTCTATTGTTGCTGAATGTAGTCAAATCGTCAGACCTCGATGCTGGAGGATTTATACCCCTCTAGCTCATGTCTGGCATTACTCATGGTACTTATAATTTCAGGTTTATCTTTTGCTCAAGAGAGTCCTGTCTGTGTACGTTTGCAAATCTGTGTCAGCAATGGATGGAATGCAAGCATTAGGATTTATTGTTCTCTTCACAATTTTATATACAGTATTTTACCTATGGATCAAAGAGGTTAAGGGTCTTGCTCAGGGGCCAAGCAGTGGCAGCTTAATAGAAAATGGAACGGGACCCGTAACTCAGTGCTCTTAGCCATAAAACCCTCACAATCCAATTTAAGATAACTTAAATTAAGATTAGCCTTTGTGCAAGAAGGTCAGGTCATGTGTTTTGTTTTGTGTTTCTCTAGAGCCTTCTACACAATCTTATGGCACTTGAATGCATAATGCAATTAAAAACCACCACTAAATTCAGCAAAGTCCAAATAATAATACATTCTGAAATTACATTAAAAGACTTTAAGAGGTCTACTGAATTTTTTTTACTAAAATTGTTGTTTTGATATCATAATTTGAACCTGTTTGGGTGCATTAGATAATATAATTTGACATAGATTGCACCTGACATTGCATGTCCTACGATGTGACGCTTGTGCATGTGCATATATTGTGGTGGTGATACTTTAAGGAAAAAGACATTTGAGATTCAACCGTATATATCCTATGTGTATCATTTGATGCTCATCCTCATTCTCTTGTCTTGCTCTTCCTCTCTCTCCGCAGTCACAGATAAGCACCAGTTTAAGCCTGAGCCGGTGCTGTACCGGTTCCGCTTTGACGACGGCACGTACCATCCTCGCAGCGACATGCAGGATGTCATCTCCAAGGTAACTAAAGCACCTCACAAATCCTTTCTCCTCAAGTGTTTATGATCTTCCATCCAGAACATAATTTATCGGCCCCTCTGCCCCATCTATCATTGGTCAGTTTCTGTCTGCAGAGCTGTTACTGACCAGATATCATGTGGGTGGTGGGCCGTGCTTTGCGCAGCAGAAAGCTGACATGGTTCTGGGTTGGGAGTGTGTGTGGGGTGAGTGCTGTGAGTGCACTGGGCACAGCAGTGTTTCTGGGGTTTTTACAGAGTTGAAAGCAAGTCCTACTATTCACAAACTTTCCTGTCAAGTGCAGTTCTGTGGTCAGAAACTGACCCCTGATGAAGGATTAGGGCACAGCTAACACAAGCACATCCTAACCTTTCTCTCTCTGTTTCTCCAACTCTCTATCCCTCAGGGTGTTAGGCTGTTCTGTCGGCTCCACAGCCTCTTCACGCCAGTGATCAGGTAAAGCTCCAGTGTTTCAGTTCTGCCTCATTAAAGCTGTCTGTCTGTGCATCAGCTCGGGGAACTGCAGCAGAGCTCCTGCTGCTTTCCTTCCTCTCTAAATACACCTGATAAGTGCCCCCCTTACCCCCGATGTAGCCAGTCAAGCAAGACATGTTTTGGTGTCTGAAGGTTGCTTCTTTGCTTTAGCACACAGACTGTAAGGCTATTAGGCTCACAGAATAAGACTTTTTCTCATCCCCACGTTTAAGCACCTTATGCAGTCATGTGGTCACCATGTCATCCATATGTAAAATGTGCTTGTGCTTGCTTTATGTTGAACATTTATGAAAAGAATGCACTTATTTTCCAAAAGATGTTTATAAATAGGGACTGAAGATATTTGCAAGGATTATCTAATGAAACATACGCCTGTAGGACATGCCTACACACAAGATTTGTGAACATGTTACACATTGTCATTATAAACTACAAAATGACTTGCAAATTCTGAAAGGGACTATTATCCTTGCATGACTATTTCTGTCTTTATATAGATGCTGAAAACACTACAGTAACCTACAGAATATGTATGTAGTGTCTTCTGTATTGAATGAGCATTTAGTAGGAACTGAGAGTGAGCGTGTGAAATAGCTACAGCAGTCCAATTTCAAAACCCGAGCTCACTCGGTTTGCCAAGTTGAGGAGGCTGAATCTACGCATTCCACTGCAAGACGAATTCCGTAACTTTTACCATGGAAAGCAACAAAGCTAATGAATACGTTTGGAGTGTTTTTATTGTTTGCACGTTATGAACCGGCTCATGTGAGCTTTATGCGTAGTTAGTGAACCCAGTTTTATGCACCGCTAGCTGCATTAGCCTAAGCCAAGACTATTATACCTAAGAAATCCCACTGCTCCAAAAACACACACCCCAGAGATAGAGTTATTTCTTTACAGGTCCTAGTAATGTAGTGCTTAGTTCAGCAGATGACAGTAGCTACTCAAAACATAAAAAGTAACAGTAATGAGTGCCACTGATATTTGTAATCATAAATATCAATTATTTTAACATGCAGTCAACCAGTTCTTTCAAATAAAGACTTTCTTGAGAGAAAATAAATGGAATTAGAGGACTTGCTTTTAAACATGCTTTTGAATATCACATACGTTTTGAAACCATTTTTGGCTTAGAAACATTGTAAAAAATTAAGTAAAGCTGCCTGAGTTTGACCAATACATGTTTTGATTAGTTTAATGTATGTGTTATTAGATTATGATTTGAAAAAAGTAAAAAAAAAAGTTTAATTAGTAGAGTTACAAGCAAATGGCATCCATTTGGTGGAAAGACACACAAACTGCATAAGCAAGTTCATTAAAGATTATGTACATTTGGAATAAGGGGAAACATTTATGTAAATTAGCTTCTTTTTTCCTTTTTTGCCAATCGAACACTTTAAAACAGACTCTGTTGTGTTTTCCTCTCTGTGTGACTTATGTTATGCGATGTTTACAGACCCTTTCACTGACAGCTATTCCTCACAGGGGACAAAGGCGTGTTTCCTGTGCCTGAGAAAGCCTTTCACAGGGGGCTAGCAGAATGGTCAAAGTGCCATTTGGCCTGGTTAGGAACAGATGGTTAGCGTATGGTGCTAATGGTCTTTTCCAGTCACTTGGCCACTGTTTTCTGGCTTGTTTTGGAAACCTGGGCATGTTTAGATTCACAGTGTGTTTCCAGACGCCACAGATTGTGTTTCAGCAGAAAAACAACAGAGCTGTTGGACAGAATGTAAAGGCAATTAGTAAAAGCTTGAAGCCCATACATTACCAGTGTTTTTCTTTCACTGACAGCATTAGCATTAGCTAGCATTACTGTTGTTTTGCACTAAAATCCACCAGTGTCAGATGTGCACCAGAAACGTGCCCCAAATCTGTTTTGGAAAATGAAGTGTAATGAGATGGAGTGCTACAGACTAGTAGCATTCCAGCCCACAGGATTATTGAACCCAATTGCAGAACAGTTGATCTCAAAGCAGGTAAACCCAAGAAAAAGGGAAAAAAATAAATAAATAAACACACTGCTCCTTACGCGGGATCAAACCCGGGTCATCAGGGTCAGGGTCCAATACACTATCGCTGCCCCGGCTAGAGAATTGGAACACAGCCGGTAAAACGCCATTATAAGAAGATAGGGAGCCCAAGAACAGGTGGAAACTAAAGTCAGGCCGAGTGCGACAGAGAGGCAGGGGAGGAATATAAACAAAAGCTCTCCAGAGAAGCATTTTATTTATTATTTTCATTATCGTTCATTATAGTTCAAACAACCTCACTGGCCAGATGTTTCATGCTTAAAGGCCTATTGCCGACCCCTAGTACATAGTAATATACAGCTTTAAAAGGCTCTTCAAGTGCTCTTTGGGGAAGGTAATCGTTGTCTAAAGACACATGATTGCTTAAAGAAAACCTTTAAATGTTAAATTGGTTCTTATCTTTAGCTTGACTAAACCACTAAAACCACAAAAAAAGTTTTCACTATTGTTATGAATCAAATACCAGTTAATCATTGCAATAGAGAACAAATGGCCAAAGCTGTCTGATGTATGATGTTTTATGCCTTCTCTAGTATGTGTGTGAATGCGTGACTATGAGTACACAAGGATAATGAGTACTGACTGTGGTGACTGACTGACTGACTGAGAGTGTGTGCGTACTACAGAACATTTTTATAGAAATCACTTTCTTCTCTCAGGTCTTGCTCTAAGCTTCCTGAATAGGATTGTAATTATCTTAGAAATCCTTGTGGAAGTGGAGCTCAGACAGGACTGCTCACCCTCCACCCTCCCCACAACACAGCCCATAAATCTCCCCACTGCGTCTCAGCCCCCTGTCCCCTCCAGCCCACAAAAGACACTCAGCTTCCAGTCTGACCCCAGGAATTGTTTATCCATAAACAAATGTCAACATAGCTAAAAAAAATATCTCCGTTAAGATCAATATTTCTTTGTCTCAACAGAGGTAAAGCAGATCTTTGTAGTGAATTGATGAAGAATCAAAGAGGTCTGAATAGTTTCTTAGGAGAGAAAAGGAATTTAACAAAAAGTGATTCATTGTAAAATACTCTGGAGATGGAGTGTGGAGCAACAGTGTTAATCCTTCTATGCCGATTCGATGCTGGAGGATTTCTGAGAAAGGCAATTAGATCATTTTACAATTGGGTATTATTCAGTTCAGACAGGGGTGAGACAAGTCAGACGCAAAAAATGTAAACGTCTGCGAGACAGTATTTTAATCAAAGTGAGAAAATCTTAGGAGAATTGCATGAATTTCATGAATAAATATATGAAAATTATCAGACTGTTCTAAGTGTTCTATTTTTTCTCAAATTGCAACAAATGCAATAAGTTGTAAAATGTAAAAAATGTATATAAACTGCTGCTAAACTGAACAAGAATGCTGGTAAACATTATCGTCACTCTTTGGCAAAGAAATCCTATCTCCATTTCTGGCAGCTGTTCTTTACGTAGTGTCAAAATAAACCAATTAATGGACCAATATGATTGCTTGAAATTAAATCATTCTAAGTTGATTTCCACTGAAAGTTTTTTTCCCCTTCTCTTTTGAACCTGCTATTTTGGAGATACAGTGCAAGGCATTTGCATAAAAGTGGCAATGGATTGGCAAAAATGGATTTAGAGTTGCTATATAGTTTCCAGTTTAAAACACTGCATTACAAAGCTGAACAGTGTTTATATAAACAGGGGAAAAATAATTATATACTGAACATTTCCATATTTGCATGATTGCTAGCTTGCTAACAATTTTATGTATTCCTGTTTGTCCAGTTTGGTGCACAGGAAAGGCCTGTAGACTGCTGTAGTTAATGTCTGCCAGTTTTATCATAAAACAAAGAAAAAAGAGTTTGTTCTGTTCTCTGCACTCATCATATACAGCTCTGAAAATACATATAAAATATATATGAAAGGTTTATGTTTGAGTAAAATGAACACTCTTGCTTTATTCTATAAACTATGCATAACATTTCTCCCAAATTCCCCAAAAAATATATTCTCATTTAGAGCATTTATTTGCAGTAAATTAGAAATGGCAGAGCTTTCAGACCTCAAATAATGCAAAGAAAACAAGTTCATATTCATAAAGTTTTAAGAGTTCAGAAATCAATATTTGATTGAATAACCCTGGTTTTCCACACAGTCTTACACACTGCTTTGGATAATTTTACGTCACTCCTGGTGAAAAAATTCAAGCAGTTCAACTTGGTTTGATGGCTTGTGATCATCCATCTTCCTCTTAATTATATTCCAGAGGTTTTTAATTTGGTAAAGATGGCAAAATCGAATGCTTTAAAACTCATAATTATTGATAGTTATTGATGTCCTGTTCATGTATCGTATGATAAGTCAATAATGTACAGGAATTATCACAACATGCATAACCATGAAAAATGTGTTGAGAATAGGACTTCTGTTCAAACACAACCCTGTAAAAAATATGTATAAAAAATCCCAGAAAGAAAAAAAAAATCTGGAGCCATTTTTACACACAGCAGCAGTCAATGAGACTTGTCACAAATGTCACACAGCGTTTGACCAGCAGCCAAATCTCCTTAGTGTCTGTTACCTGAGCGGCTAAAATGCAGCTAAAGGATCAGAGTGACCTTTAGTCGCCGGTGATTCTGCAGATTGCTGTGCACGTGTGCCAGCGCTACGGCTGCCCGCTGCTCGCTGCTTAAACCTCATTAATCAGAGTGACAGGTTTGGGCTTTAGTTGGTGGTTAGAGTGTGGCACCCAGCTCGAAACCTCAGAGATGCTTCAGTAACATAGAGGGAAAAAAGCTTCCTTCTGTAATTCAAGCATATAATGCATACTTTAATGAGAGCTAGGGGTGTAAACATGCATTTATACATCATGATGCATCAGTCTGCTGACAGCTATTGTAGTAGATGAATTATTCATGGTAAAATAAAACGATCTGGTTATTTTTGAATGCACAAGAGCACACCGTGTATTGGCCTTACATTGTCAGTATTCTACTGCTGTGTAAATAGTTCCTTCAGTCAATTCTGAATTGAATTGTGGTGAAATTTGGGATGTCATGCTGCAGCAAATCCCATTCTAAAGAAGCAAATTACCTCATTTTGGATTCAGGGTTCATATCAGCATTCTGTGCTGTGGTAGGTGTAGTTACACAGTGTGCTTAAGTGGGGTTTCTTTTATTATAGGAACAGACAGATCAGCACTTTGGGGATACTGGAGACTCGCTACCATGAAAATGTAGTCTATTCAGTATCCATTATGCAGCTACTTGCTGTCCAAACACTTGCTAATTAAATCAATAAAACCATGCTAAAGCATTGTGTTTACATTGTGTCTGTTTTAAGATACAGTTCAACCCTTTTCTTATTACTTCTTAAATTGTTCTTATTAATAAGAGAGTAAAGTCTGTGTACTACCTATAAACAAGTTATAAGGACAAGAAAGGTTCATAAATAATAAAAAAAATCTAAATAAGATTCATAAATAAAAAAAAAAGTGTTTGCAATAAATATGTAAGTTCTTATTCCTTAGCAGCAATGACATATGACATAACTGAAAATGATGTGGAACTTAGTCTAAGCCATTGATTACAACTGGTCACTTCATGTGACTTGTATCTGTACTGTATAATGATCAAATTGAAACAATTTGCACTTATACTATATAGACAAATGCGCTTCTGCTTAGTCTGGAGTTTGAAGTTTGAATGCTGGGTAGAACAGAATATGCAAATCCGTATATCTGTCACAGTGCAACCAGTTGTTTATCCATTCAGCCTCTTTCTGTGCTGTGTTGCCACCTCACAATTCACAATTTCTCATGCTGCTGTGCCTATTTTCTAACTTTACAGGAAGGCAAGAGCATCAGCTGCTAAATCCACTGATTAACTTAAAAGTAAGATCATACTGCATGGGAAGGAGTTTCAGTTGTTGAATGCATCTTGGAGAGATGGATGTGTTTACACTTCTTTAACGTGGCTCAAATGTAGCTCAAATGAACGGATTTTTATCTGTTTTAGTGTATTTTGCGTCTGTTTACACTTGGAGCTTTAAATAGCTTTAAATAGGCCTTATCCAGATATAACCCTGATAATCAAGATGCATGAAGAGCCCAGGTATGAACAGGATCAGAAAGTTAGCTGCTTTTAACTGTACATGTACCGTATTTTTCGGACTATAAGGCGCACCGTATTATAAGGCGCACGATGAGTGAACGGTCTATTTTTAGTGTTAGTCCATACACAAGGCGCACTGGATTATAATAAGCATGTCTCTTAACTGGAGCCATTTCACGGTCCTTACACACACACCGTAAGACTATGTTGAAGCACAGTTAGTATTACTCCGCTACGCTCCTGACAACGGTAGCCGTAACGCTCCGACAGACCATAATATTACTATGTTGAAGCACAGCAAGTACCGTATTACTCCGCGACGCTCCTGACAACGGTAGCCGCAACGCTCCGACAGACCATAATATTATGTTGAAGCACAGCAAGTACGTATTACTCCGCAACGCTCCTGACAACGGTAGCCGCAACGCTCCGACAGACCATAATATTATGTTGAAACACAGCAAGTACGTATTACTCCGCGACGCTCCTGACAACGGTAGCCGCAACGCTCCGACAGACCATAATATTATGTTGAAGCACAGCAAGTACCGCATTACTCCGCGAGGCTTCTGACTATAATAGCGTGTTGTGCCGAATTCGGTGAATAAAACGGTTTTAAAACAGAGATAAAGATTGGATAAGTTTCATTTCTGGATGAAGTGATTTCCAGCGCTGTTTGGATATAACTGTGGATTACAGGAGACTGGATTGATGGATTCTCTTTAGTCTGGACGCGTTTTGAAGGTAGGACCTGTGGCTGAGCGCGGGTGTGTGTTCGGGGGGTGGCGGCAGTGACCGGAGGTTACCCCAGGACAAAAGGAGAGCCTTTTATTACTGGAAACATGCGCTCTGACGCAGCTCTAATTCATGAAACATACATCCTACAGTAAAAGCACAGTTCTGGAATCCGGAGAGCCAGACGGTTCGAATGGTGTATGACATGACTGCATTCGATGAAATATGGACGAACGATAAACGCAAATATGAGAGTTATGAATTATTAAAATCATAACCAAGGCATATTTCGCCCTAAATGTTTATTTTCTGAAAGGATATTCCGCTAAATAGGCTAAATAGCTCAAAAGCAGAGATTCTAAGTTTTAAAATGGTATATTGGATGTCTATATTGAACCTGTAACTGTTCATAACTATTCAGAAACACAGCCAGTTATGAAATATTAAATATTTCTGGCCCGCCGGTGGGCCAGCGCGTGTTAAGAGGTTAACTTTACTTAGAAGTGGGCGCTAAAAAGAAACAGTTTGTGCTATTACCCCAGAACGGGTGGAAAGGAAAGTTTACCGGCACCTTGTTCTGGCCACGGAGCTACAGTGGAAACTAGCTACCCTGAGCCACAGCCGAGAGGCAGTACGGCAGTCAAAGGTAACCGCGCGCTAGCCCAAGAGGGGGATCTTTTTCTGGCGTGGGTGAGGAATTCTGCACAACAGAGCGCCGTGTACCACATAAAATCGAGGTCAGTAAACACAAGCAAAATCCATACACAAGGCGCACTGCATTATAAGGCGCAATGACGATTTTTGGGAAAAAATAAGTATTTTAAGTGCGCCTTATAGCCCGAAAAATACGGTAATCACATTCAAGCATGTTGAGGTCTGGACTATTGGCATGCTTTTTAAGATCAGCTCTGAATGGTTGAATAGATGAATGGAAGAATATGCAGTGGTAGTGGCTGCATTCACATTACCAATGTGGAGTGACTCAATTCAGATTTTTTTCCTCTTAATGTGGAACAGATCAGTTTTTTTTAGGGTAGTGAGGTCATGTCAAATTAACTCTTTTCACTTTTATATGTGGTCCCAGAATGGCTATTTATTATGCAACACAAGTTTGAATTACGTTACAGACAGACTGAAGTCAACAACATTTCTGCATGTGATCCAGATCAAGATAACTAGATCCAGTCTAAGCAAAAAATCTGAATTGAATACCGTATTTTTCGGACTATAAGGCGCACTTAAAAACTTTAAATTTTCACAAAAATTGACAGTGCGTCTTATAATACGGTGCTCCTTTTGTATGGATTTTACAGGTTGTAAGGAGCAGTAAACACACACTCCGTGCAGCGTTATAGAGAGTTTCAGTGCTATACAGAGTCCAGAGCCGTGCAGCTCCGAGGCTGAGCAGCAATAGCATTAGCTAGATGCTAACCGCTAAGCTAGCTAGCTTATTCACTGAGATCAGTATTATCTAAATTTTACTCGTCAGGTTGTAAGGAGCAGTAAACACACACTCCGTGCAGCATTATACAGAGTTTCAGTGCTATACAGAGTCCAGAGCCGTGCAGCTCCGAGGCTGGAGCAGCAAATAGCATTAGCTAGCTTATTCACTGTTCAGAGATCAGTATTATCTAAATTTTACCCGTCAGGTGTAAGGAGCAGTAAACACACACTCCGTGCAGAGCCGTGCCGCTCCGAGGCTGGAGCAGGCAATAGCATTAGCTAGCTTATTCACTGTTCAGAGATCAGTATTATCTAAATTTTACCCGTCAGGTGTAAGGAGCAGTAAACACACACTCCGTGCAGAGCCGTGCAGCTCCGAGGCTGGAGCAGCAATAGCATTAGCTAGCTTATTCACTGTTCAGAAATCAGTATTATCTAAATTATCTAAAGTAAACACACACTCCGTGCAGAGCCGTGCAGCTCCGTGGCTGGAGCAGCAATAGCATTAGCTAGATGCTAACCGCTAAGCTAGCTAGCTTTTTCACTGTTCAGAGATCAGTATTTTCTAAATTTAGCACTTTTAATACTGCTGGAGCAGTATTATTAGAGTTAGATGCTAATCGCTAAGCGTTCACCGTTCAGAGGTGAGTTATCGGCCTGTAAGTCTGTGCTGCTTTGCCTGGCTAGCATTAGCTAGATGCTAAGCGCTAACTCTCTCAGAGGTGAGTTTTATCAGCCTGTAATCTGCTTGTTTACCGTGTTAAAACAAGCTACGGGGGACGAATCGCTAGCTAATATCTCACTGTCTTACCAGAACACGCAGGATTACTCAGTGTAACGCTGTCGTTTAAGTTTGGGTTAACTTTACTAGTTTAGGTGACTAGCTAGCGTGCTAGCGGATAGCTATGCTAACGCTGGTGCAGCAAGCCTTAGTGGACATCTGGAAATCTAAGCTTACTGTAAATAAACTGAAGCACGTTACTCACCCAAATAAACAGTTTTCAGGAGAGGAATCTGTGTAGATTAATATCCAGCACTCGTTTGACTTTGAAAGAGCTAACGTTAGATTTGTATACTGAGACGCTCCACCGGCAAGCGACCACCCCCGGTGGGGGAAGGGAAACATGGCGCCACCCCTGTTCACTTTGATATAGGCACCCTTTCTAGTGTCACTTAACGCGCCTTATAATGCGATGCGCCCTATGTATGGAAAAATAGCAGAAAATAGGCTAAGCGCCCGGCGACGGAGGTATTAACTCCGTCTGTGGACTGTTTAGCTTAGGCGGCCTGTAGAAGAGAGAGTGTGTGTGTGGAGGCTTCTGTAGTGAAGCGAGAAGAAGGTTTTGAATGAGGAGGTGACGCTGTGCCACCGTATTATATACGGGGGGTGGGAGCACGAGCGTCACAGCTGTCAGCCAGCCTCATTGGCTGGCGTAGTGGAATAGAGCTTCTGAGGCATACGCGGAAGGGGCGTATCCCATAGTGAGACACCGAAACGAATGCTATCAGAGAACCGGGGTTACGCAAGTAACCTAAAGTTCTTTGATAGTGCGTCTTATAATACGGTGCGCCTTATAGTCCGAAAAATACGGTAATGAGCCTTGTAATATGAAATAGAAAAAATCCTTTTGTATTTAAGTGGATTTTTTGGTCTCCTTAAAAATGAAGAACTTGTGAATGCAGTGGCTGTTCAGGGTAGTGATCAAATAAAGGGGGCTCTTTATATTACAGTATTGTACTATATTGCACATTACAGTATATATTGAGATTGTACAGTAAGTATCATAAGCAGTTAGCAAAGCTATAGTCTCATCACATTCCCCACAGCACTTTTCCACAGACTGAGTTACATCAGGGGATACAGGGCATATTATTTTTGTCGTTTAAAACTTAAACCGGAGGGCACATATTTGGATCCACCCTCTGTCCTAGAGACTGTAGACATCTAAGATTGGACTTGTCTGGGTTTGATTGTGTGTGTGTGTGTGCTGTGCTGAGGACAGGGTGTGTGCTAAAGCTAAAACAGGCTGGACGTTTCCGTGGCCTAGTGCAGTAAGTGTCCCTCAGGAGACCCTCAGCTTCATGGGAAAATCTCCGCTCTGCGTCAGAGAGAATTCCCAGGGTCTGACTGCAGCCGCAGAGCATTTAATCTGAACCCTGCAGTCGCTCGACCGCTGGGCTGAGACCGACCTCCTGACCCCCACTGGAGAAAGATACACTAGTCAGCTTAATGGCTGACCTGAAACTAGAAAGGCTTAGGTCCAGTGCAATGTGCCTCTTTAATGTACTCCAGTCCTTTCTGATTAACCCCTTAAATGACCGAGAATAGCTCAGCAAGTTTGTTTTGTCTGTGATGTAAGAGTAAAATAAAATGTTTGCAAATGTGAAACCCTCAGTTAGGTTTAACATAAAGGAGTAGGTAAGTTACAGTTGTACACAGTGGACACAAGCACACAATTGCTAAAGTTAACACAGCAATTGACACAGGCACAAAAATTAATTCAAAACCAACATTAAACAGTCTGGTGACCAAAACCAAAACAAAAAGTGAGGACATACAATATGGATAATAAAACATTAATACAAAGGACAAATCAGCAACAGAGAAAGCATGCAGAAAACCGCTCATGTGCAATGAAAATGCTGGCAATACTTGGCAAAGAATGAGAGGGCTAAATAATGAGGAACAGGGGAGAAGCATTAGCACTCAGGTGATGGTGAGTAAAGCACACTTATATTCTAATACTCTGCAAGTTCTATGCAAGTCCGTTGCATTATCATTAACTTAACACTTACTGTACAGTAGAATCCAAGTAGCAATGAAACAGTAAATTTAAGACATGTATGATATTTGTAAATAGGACAAAAGGTGTCCAATATTGTGCTTCATTTGAAAACCATTCCACCCTCAAAAACATCAGTGTTAATTGTGTGTCCTGAATGCTCTGTTTTGTAATTTAGTTGTTATAAATAGACAACATGAACCAGGGTGTAAGAGGTACATAATAAAAATATTTTTTTAGCATTTAAACCACAAACCACACTAAGCTCTTTGAATTTTTTTTTTAAAGCTATACGGGCCTTTTAAAGCTCAGGATTTGTTCAGCACTAACTGCTTTTAGATCATTGCAAAAAGCCTGGGCTACCAGGGGAGAAGTCAGGATGAGCTTGCGTCTTGATGGATTGTAAGGAAACAGTTGTCGTGACGCGAAAGGCAAGTTTAATTTCTCTCAGGAGTCTTATCAAAAGGCTCTTGCTCAGCACCAAAGGTCAGCAGTCAGGTTAGAATAACTTCCTTTAAGTTCCTAATCCGTTTAAGTGACCGTTCTCTTTTCTGTGCTCATTCAGGGATAAAGACTACCACTTAAGAACATACAAATCTGTGGTGATGGCCAACAAATTGATCGACTGGCTCATAGCACAGGTAAGAGCACTGGACCCACATGCCATGACAGGTCTGCAAAGTGGTAATAAAATGACTAGAGAACTGGAGAGGGTACTTTAATTATGTAATTATCTGAAGATATTAGCAGGGCCTGATTGATGTAAATATTATATGACAGATAATAATCGAGGGGGCTAAAAAGTCTAGGTAACTGATGTAATCAGCCAATATAAAGCTTTAATTCTATGGCTTTAGGCTGAATTAGCCTAAATGTGCAGTTGAAATTGGCTGCAATTTGAGTTTTAGGAGGACAGAAACTGTTTTAATTCCATAGCAAATAACCTTCTATAATTTAATTTACTTCTTTAATTTTCTTTCTTTAATACTGTTGATTCTGTTAGCTTCTAATTATTAATATAGTAACCAAGCAATATGTAAGACAAGCTCTAATATTAGTTTTGTAGTGTATCATACAGGGGTTAGTACTGAAACAACACAAATCTCAAATCTTAACCTTAAAGAGTGTTTTCGCAAAGCTCCCTTTTTACTGACAAGAAGTAATAGGAACGGATCTTATCCAGTTTGATGCAATAATAATATAATTATTGGTATTGTTGGTATTAATGGTATTACATACCTATTTATTAAGTCATTGAATCATTGAAGCATTTTTTTGGTAAAACCTAAAGCTAAAGCTTCCACTTAAGCTCTGTTTTGAACTGTATATTACAAGTGGTGTTTAAATTTCACATGTTGAGAGTTTAGCAGTTCTTGTAACAAAACAAAAGCCACACTCCTCTTTCTCTCTTCTGTTTCAGGGTGACTGTAGAACGAGAGAGGAGGCGCTGATTTTGGGGGTGGAGCTCTGCGACAATGGATTCATGCATCATGGTATGATTGGCATTTCTCTTTTATCTGTCTTTCTATGAAAAAAACATTTTTCTGTTTCTTCCCATCTCTTTTTCACACCTTGCTTCCTTTATCTATTTCTGACTTCCTTCACATCCACTTTTTCTTTCTTTCTTTCTTTCATTCTTTCTTTCTTTCTTTCTTTCTTTCTTTCTTTCTTTCTCTACTTTGTTTCTATTTTTTAAATTATATTCTCTTTCTTCTCTCATCTCTCTTTCTCTTTCTATGTTTAACTCGTACTTCTCACTATATCATCTTCTTTATCGCTCACTTTTCATCTGTCTTTATTCCCTTTTTTCTTCCCAACATATCTCAGCAGTTAATTTTTACTTCTTAATCTCTCGCCCTCTTTTTTTACTCTTTGCTCTATATCACACTTTCTTATCGTCTTTATTCCTTCTTTTCTTCTCAATGTATCTCTCTTTTCCTCATTGCACTCACTCTTTCTTTCTTTCTTTCTTTCTTTCTTTCTTTCTTTCTTTCTTTCTTTCTTTCTTTCTCTCTCTCTCTCTCTCTCTCTCTGTTTGTGTGGGTGTTTTATTGTGACTGCTGGGCCTCCTTCGAGCAACTCAACAAACAGAGTCAATCACTGTGAATCTTTTCTGATTAATTTGAGCTGAAACAGATTCCTGCTCACTCTTGCTCCGCCCTGGACCCTGGCCTTCAGGAGGCTGAGAGCATGAACAGCCCGTCGCCACGGGCAACCCGTTATTTACAGGGTGCAGAGGCCTCTATGCTTTTAAAGAGCTGAGTCTGGCGGTGCCAAAGTCCACATCATACTTCTGTGACTCACACATCCTCCGCTGTTACACACTGGATGGACGTGCTCCCAAATTGGCCACAATTACGTTTGATATGCAACAAATTACAGACAAATGTATGGATGTCACGACCCTGACGGATTTATTTTCACTGGCTGGTGCCAGTTTTGATTGCGGCCGTTCGTGCCGGTGAGTCGTTCCGTGTGTTTATGTGGCCATTAAGGCTATAGACGCTATATCTGATCTCGCCAGTTAAACTGAGGGAAATAAGGAGCAAAATGCTGCCCTCGTTTTTCTCGCTGGGGGTGTCTCGTGGAGGGGCTGAGGTTAGGCCCTTGGTTTCTGTGGATACAGGTTTAATTCCATGCGTGGGCTCTTTTTTTAAAGAATGAAAACCCCCACCACCAGCCTGGCAGCGCAGACCCTTCAGAGAGGCCCAAATTCACCCTTTCATTCCCCGTTCTGCACTTTTGTTCTTTTCTTCCAAACTAATCTGTGCTTTTCATAGGAGGCCCTTTCATTCAATCTGCTGGTGGTTTAGTTTTGTTTTTTTTCTGTTCTGTGCCAAAACTTACTGTTTATATCTATATAAGAGATAAGCACAGATTTGTTAGAATAATGCTTCAGTTTTTCATCAATGTTAGTGTTTTTAAACCAGCCTTATATGCAGAATTGTAAGCCCAGAAAACATATGCCGTCTAAATAGTGCCCAACGTGGACCGTCTGGGCCATTTCTTGACCCATTAACAGTCTGGATGCTGAATGTGGTTAAATTCCACTGTCTCTGGTTTCGTCTGCAGTGCTTGAGAAGAGCGAGTTCAAGGACGAGCCGCTTTTGTTCCGCTTCTTCGCTGATGAGGAGATGGAGGGATCCAACACCAAGCACAAGCCCATGAAGCACGATCTGAAAATAGTGGAGAACGTCATCGCAAAATCTCTGCTGGTGAGAGACGTAGGCTGTAATTGCCCGCAGCTGATAGCACTTACGACGGGGGGGTGTAATGCTGTTGAACATTGTTGACATCCAGCATTCCCTCATCCTGATCCAGTGTCAACTGTGAGTCAGTAATTATGAATGAACACTCTGAAACAAGTCTTTCATTACTCCCATGTTAGAAGTTGGCCGGATTGAGTGATTTGGCCTGAAAGGGATGTGAACTAGAGTGAGCTAGTGGAGAAGTGTAGCAGTGATATTCCAAAGCTTCTCTTAAAGGAATAGTTCAGCCGAAAGATCTGATTTGCTACATTATCTTACACATGTAGTCAATCAGCCAAGATATGTTTTGTCTGAAATTATATTAGATTTGTGGCGCTATGAGGCTAATTAAGCTATCAATTTTCCTAAGTACAGTAGTGTGTAAAAGACAAAAACTGCCCTTTAATTATTTTCCTGTTGAATCCAAAGTTTAGTAATCAGTTATTAATCAGTTATTGTTCACATTTCAGAAACTGTTGTAAATGATTAGGTAGATGATTTAGCATAGTTTGTGGAATCCCACAGGGCTCTGTGTTAGGGCCTGATCTGATTTAGTCTCATCTGATCTGATAAACTGTTTTGCTTTTGATGCTGAAAAAGAAATAACTTCAAGTTTAAAAACAAAATTTTGACTGGGTATCAGTTCTGGAAATGAAGGTTATTTTCTGTTGAGCAGAAACAGGAGAATGTGTTGTTGTTTTTTATACCTTATATTGTAGTTTAAATTGTGTTTTTTTAGAGCAGCGTATGCAACTGACTCATTTGCACCTTCCTTGTACCCGGTCTTCAACAGTGCTGTGTACTTTTTTCCTACAGATAAGGCCCAGTGATGGTGGATATGGTTTCACCCTGGAAGATCGCAACAGAGTTCCCATCATCAAATCAGTGGAGAAAGGCTCCCATGCAGAGGTACTATAATAATGTTGTTAGTAAAAGACAACATTGCATGAAGTGTATTTGGGGCCAAAAAGATGTGATGAGTTATTTTTATATCAATTTTAATCATAGGTTTATATGCTCCATAGAGTTCCATTTTATATTGCTCTAATCCAAAACTCATTAAGATTTGCTAATTAACATAGCGTATATACATTCACACAAAATTACAGTAGGAAGGTTTGGAGCCTAAGTGGTTTCCCTTTTCTAGGCGACTGCTACAGTGTTGCTAAGAGTTTGCTAGGATCCTGCCAGGTAGATTGTTTTCAGGCACTTTCTATGGTATCCCAGGTTTGCAACATTACTGTAATTTTCTTAAAGGATTATTACATATGTTACAGTATTGAAGGTGATTACTATTGCACTTCAGGTAGTTGCTATGATGTTATTTATTGGTTGCTAAGGTCAGGAGGTTGCTGTGAAATGCCACATAGTTTCTGTGGCGTCCCAAAGAATTGTTTTAGTGGCTATTACGCTATACAATGCATTTGCTAGTATTGACCCACGCCCTTGACTGGGCAGAGAAGAAGAATAGAGAATAAAATTAAAGAAGGAAGAAGATGGGGAGGAGGTGGGTGCGAGGTTTGTTCAATGAGCAGGTAGAGAGGAAGTGACGGTTTAAATAGTGAAGGAAGTGGGAGGAGTGAGGGCGTGGATCACTCCCAAAACTTAGTTACGATATATAACTCCACTTTGCTTGATGTTAATAGTGTATTTTGATCATTGTAACATTTGAAGGGTGCACAAGAATTTGCACCATATTGATTTCTATGGGAAAAGGTCTGCGAAAATCTGGTACTACACAAGACAATCAAAAAGCTGGATTGAAATAGTGTAGAATGTATGTATAACTGCAGGATGAGTAGTGCACTAAACACCTGGAAAGAAAAATAAGAATAAAATGGGAGAATAACTGATATTAATTGAATAGAAGTGTAATGGCGTATTGTTTGCTCAAAATAGTCACAACCATCATCAACTTGTTTTAGAGGGGAACTTCTTTGTCGTATACTAGGCATCAAATTGTTGGGTGATACAGCGATTTAAAGAGTTGTTTGTAGTTTAATTTAGGCTCCTTTCTGTCGTCAGTGCGACCCTGAGAGTTGATGTACGTTCCTGTTGCTCTCGGTTCAAACTGGTTTTGTGGTGGAAGCCAGTTTGAAGTTTTCACTGTTGTGGTCTCATGGAAATACAAGCCGTTAAAAGCTCTGAGGCATTTTTGAGGTTCTGCTTTACTGTTTCCGTATCTTTGATCCATTAGGGTATTAGACTGCAGTGTCTGTGGTCAGGGAAACTTGATCAGTCCTGAGGGGGGGTGATAATGGCTGAAATGGAGGCGTGTGTTAGAAGACGCTCAGTGTATGTTTCTAATATAGGGCTGTTAAAGAGGGCAGCGTGATCTAGCTGTGCACTCACTTGTATAAAAAGCTACTTCATAAAAATGCCCTACATCTGAATCATACACTATAATACACCTGAAATAGATTAAATAGCCATTTTAGGCTGTGTGTTTTCTTTTACTTAGAGGTTTATTAAGTGGTGTTGGTAAAATACCAAGAAAGGGTACAGTAACTGAGTCACAGCCGCTATTGACATATAGCTGTTGTTAAATTGCATTAAAAAGCAGAACATAGTGGGATAACACACAAACTCTTCGGAAAGTTGGATGCTGCTAAACAATTTACATGTTTTGTTGATTTTCTGAATTAAAAATATGCAGGTTCACTTTTTAAAAAATAATATCTTGCAGTTTTACACATAAAATTGTCATGTAATGACAAAATATATTTATTTCACAGGTAAAAAGCATGTTCATGTGTTATTATACAAGATGTTTGACATTTTTGACATTTCTTGTTCAAACATACATTTTCTGTGAAGAAATGCACTCCAATATGCAAAAAGTATAGTTAAAAAAGTAGATAAGATTAAAAGACCCTGAACTTTTGATAAACTCCATTATTATGAGCTCTGCACAGGAAAAGGAAAAAAAATACAGAAAGAGACAGAGAGAATAAGAGTGATAAAAGAGAATGAGTGAAGTAGGCTTCCTCTTCTTATTATAGAATAGTGAGAATTAGCACAATATGGAAACATTTGGGTCTCCTATGGTCTCCTACTCAGGAATTGAATGGAGATGCGTTTAATGCAGAAGAAGGACGGTGGTGTGGACAACATGTGTGTGCTTCATTCATTTAAACAGAGGCCAGTGAATGAGCTCCACAGGAAGTGGCATGTGGAGATGAAAGATTTGGCTCCATATGTGCAGAATGGCAGAATTTTAACTCTTCAGGGTCACAGTTATTGTTAAAGACCAGATGAATTCTGAGGAAAGAGCAAATTTAATCGTTTAAGTAGTATATTCAATTAGAGATTAGTAAGGGTTAAAGTCAGGTGTAACGCTGTGTGAAGGACGGGACGAGGAGAGCGGACGCTAATGCAAGTATCATTTATTATAGAACAGAAAACAAAACATAAATCAAACAGAAACAAGAGACTAATTAACAGGCAGGATTAAACACAGCCGTGACAGACGTATACACGCACAAGAACCGACAAAAACACTAATGACAGAGACGCTTAAATACACACACAAGGCGGGAAAGAGAACAGGTAACACCTGGGGACTGACTAATGAGGGGCGGAGCTACAAATGGACACAGGTGAGTGGAAAAACACTGGCAGAACACAGGGGCACGGGTAACGTGGGACAACACAGGCACGAGGACAGACAGGAAACAGGGCCAGGCGTGACAGAAACCTCCCCCTAAACGCGCAACTCCCGAGGCGCGTAAAAACAAACCCCGGGGGCTGGCGGCAGGGAGAGGCCGGGGAAAACAGGAGACCGAACGGGAGACTGGACAGGGAACTGGACAGGTGACGGAGACTGGACAGGGAACTGGACAGGTGACGGAGACTGGACGGGGAACTGGACAGGAGCTCCGAAACTCACTCGGCGGACACGCCCATCTCCGAGGTATCTTCGGCTGCTGAGCCACGCCCCCGGACTCCTGCCGTGTCTGCAGAAGCTGTTCAAGTCTCTGTCTCTGCTGAAGCTGTTCAAGCCTCCGTGTCTGCTGACAATGCTCAATTCTCAGTGTCTGCTCCAGCTGCCCAAGTCTCCGTACCGGTGCCAGCAGTTCCAGTCTCCGTACCAGTGCCAGCTGCCCAAGTCTCCGTACCAGTGCCAGCGGTGCCCACCGCCAATGTTCCTGTGTCAGCGGTGCCCACCGCCTATGTTCCTGTGCCAGCGGTGCCCACCGCCAGTGTTCCTGTGCCAGTGGTGCCTATCGCTCCAGCTCCGACGCCAGCTGCACCCGCCGCCGCGCCTGCCCAAGCTGCACCCGCCGCCGCGCCTGCCCAAGCTGCACCCGCCGCCGCGCCTGCCCAAGCTGCACCCGCCGCCGCGCCTGCCCAAGCTGCACCCGCCGCCGCGCCTGCCCAAGCTGCACCCGCCGCCGCGCCTGCCCAAGCTGCACCCGCCGCCGCGCCTGCCCAAGCTGCACCCGCCGCCGCGCCTGTCCAAGCTGCACCCGTCACCACACCCACGCCAGTTCCAGCTCCTAGAACTATGTTTGGGCCCAGGCCCCATATTTCCAGGCCTGCTCCTAGGCCTCCTGACTTTGCCCCCAGTTATGTGCCCAGGCTATCCCCACAGACTTTTGCCAGTCCTGGGCACCCACCTATGTTTTTTGTTCCCTTGTCTCTCCCTGTCCTGGTCCCCATATCTGTGTTCGTTCCTGTTCCTGTCCCCTGTGGTTTAACTGTTCCTGTCCCAGTCACCGTGTTTGTGTCCGTCCCCGTCAATGTCCTCGTCCCTGTTCCCATGTCCGGTCCCGTCCAGTCTCTGTCTCCTGTCCATTTCCCCGTCCAGTCTCTGTCTCATGTCCAGTTCCCCGTCCAGTCTCCGTCTCATGTCCAGTCTCAGTCTCCTGTCCAGTTCCCCGTCCAGTCTCAGTCTCCTGTCCAGTTCCCCGTCCAGTCTCAGTCTCCTGTCCAGTTCCCCGTCCAGTCTCCGTCACCTGTCCAGTCTCTGTCTCCTGTCCAGTTCCCCGTCCAGTCTCCGTCTCCTGTCCAGTTCCCCGTCCAGTCTCCGTCTCCTGTCCAGTTCCCCGTCCAGTCTCCGTCTCCTGTCCAGTTCCCCGTCCAGTCTCCGTCACCTGTCCAGTTCCCTGTCCAGTCTCCGTCACCTGTCCAGTTCCCTGTCCAGTCTCCCGTTCGGTCTCCTGTTTTCCCCGGCCTCTCCCTGCCGCCAGCCCCCGGGGTTTGTTTTTACGCGCCTCGGGAGTTGCGCGTTTAGGGGGAGGTTTCTGTCACGCCTGGCCCTGTTTCCTGTCTGTCCTCGTGCCTGTGTTGTCCCACGTTACCCGTGCCCCTGTGTTCTGCCAGTGTTTTTCCACTCACCTGTGTCCATTTGTAGCTCCGCCCCTCATTAGTCAGTCCCCAGGTGTTACCTGTTCTCTTTCCCGCCTTGTGTGTGTATTTAAGCGTCGCTGTCATTAGTGTTTTTGTCGGTTCTTGTGCGTGTATACGTCTGTCACGGCTGTGTTTAATCCTGCCTGTTAATTAGTCTCTTGTTTCTGTTTGATTTATGTTTTGTTTTCTGTTCTATAATAAATGATACTTGCATTAGCGTCCGCTCTCCTCGTCCCGTCCTTCACACAGCGTTACATCAGGACATTCTAATGATGGTATTATATACTCTAGAACTGTGCTATTGGGTTACTAAATAGTTTCTGTAGTACTGATATTACACATTATTTGACCTTTGTTTAATTGTTTAACTGTATATGTTCACTTCAGTTCATTAGAACATATGTGATTATTCATGGATTCTGTCAGGACCTAAAGATAAGATGTTGCTAGAATGACAAAGAATGACAAATGTTTGTGTTTCTGTCCACAGATGGCCGGAATTGAGGTTGGGAAAAAAGTATTCGCCATTAATGGTGACCTGGTGTTTCTGAGGCCGTTCCATGAAGTGGAGAGTTTTCTCAAGCAGTGTTTCAACAGCAAGGGACCACTCAGAGTGCTGGTCAGCACCAAACCCAGAGAGTGAGTGAAAGCACAGGGTCTTTAGTCTAAAACACATCTTGGTGTAATCCTAACTATTCGGAATTGGGGTAAATTAAATGTTTTAGTGTACTTTGTTTTGTGTAGACTTGAATTTTCTGATTGCTATGAATTAAATTAGCAAAACCAAAAGACAAAATAAACAAAAGTTGGTCTGACCGAAAGAGGTGGTCTCGGTTCAGATCTACTAAACCATGATCTGGTTGATTTTGAGGTGTTTTCTAGATGGATTGAACTTGCGGATCAATTATAGGAAGTTGAGGCAGGTTATTGTCACCCATTAAACAATACAGAAGGTACACATCACTGTTGTGATGATATCTGATTCTCATTCTGAATTCTGGCAGAGAGAAATAATTCAGCTAAACACTTGATAAGGCAAATCACCACACTGGCAATATTGTACGAACCAGTCAGTGTAAATAGTCATTTTGATGACAGGATGTAGCATCGTTCTTTACTCTGCTCACTAAACTGCATTGTGAAACCAAAACCAACCGCACTAAATGCGTACAATGTAATGAAGACGTGGACCTTGTTGTGGATGCAGGTCTAGATGTCAAGTGTGAAATTGGTCATAAAATGTAATTAATTGTTCAGAATTTCGAAACAAGACCACCTATAAACCAGTGTTTTGTACATAACCACATTTAGCAGTTGAGAAATGTAGCACAAAAGAAATTAATTGTTGGAGATTATCATATGTCTCATGATAGGATAATCTCCAACCTATAAACTAAACACTTGTGGCACTTGTTGATGGAGAACAGAATCCCTAGTCTTAGAATACAATACAGTAGAATACTAATGATCTGATATTGTTGTTTTGTTGTGTTGTTAATGTGTTTCTCTGTGTGTATGTGTGGTGTCTGTGTGTGTGTGTGTGTGTGTGTTTGTAGGACAGTGAAGATTCTGGACTCAGCAGATGGTTTAGGTTTCCAGATCCGTGGCTTTGGACCATCTGTGGTACACGCAGTGGGCAGAGGTGAGGAAAAAAAGAGAGAGAGAGAGAGAGAGAAAAAGATCAATTCTAGTCTAGTGTTCAGTTCAAGTGTTTATTTCTTGATAAAGTTCTTCAATGTTTTGCCTCCACTTTTTGAGTAGTAATCTTTCTTCCAAATTGTAAGAAATTTACATGATGAATGGGCCAATAGAAACGCTCTAAAATGACTTTATCCTGTGAATTTTTTGTGGTACAGCGATGATATACTATCATACAGATGAATGATGACTGCACTTACACTTCAAACACTTCTGATGATTTATTGTCTGTGAATTTTTACTTATGATTTCTTTTAGAATAAGAAGAACTCCTGAATGGCAGAGGCAGATTGAAAGAGGAAAAAAATATATAAAATAAAAGAGTGAGATATAGCATAGAGAGAGAGGGAGAGAGAGAGAGAAAGAGATAGAGAGAGAGAGAAAGAAGGAGAGGTAGAGGGAAAAACAGACAGAGACATAAATCATTGGGGTACAGAAAAAAGAGAGATAGTGAGAGACAGAAATAGATAGAGAGATGGATACAGGAAGCTGCTCTTTTTTTCTTTGTTTCTGAGGGCTTGAGTGCTGCAGCTGCGGCACAGCTGGATTTGTCTGAATGTATAGGACTGGACACAACACACACACACACACACACACACACACACACACTGTTCACACTTTTGACCACTTCTGAGCAGCTTTCCCATCAAACACCATGGCGGACGAGTGGGTCTTGATGAAAACAGTCCATTCTGCACAGACACTGCCTGGCAGAGAAAGAGAGATTGAGAGAGAGAGAACAAATATGAGCGGGAGATGAGAGGCCCATTTGGAAAGAAGAGATGGAGGGACAAAAGAAAAAAAAGAGATAGAACAGATAAGACATTTCTCTCAGTCATCTACACTGACCATGACGGGTGATGAGATAGAGTCCAATTTTCATTTTTTTCTCAGCCCAGACAGAGACCCCCTCAGCAGCAATATAACATGATGAGGGTGGGTAGCAGAGTTCATATACTCTACTGTCCAAAACATTGAGACAACTTGGGCAGCAAGTGTTAATTTATACAGTGCAACACTAATATTACGCTGACATGCCAAGTATCGCGTCCCATCACTTTTGCCATGTCCTGTGTAAGCTAAGGAATGTTATACTGACCTGTGGGAAATGCCTGTGGGACCTCCTGTGTGATGTGCAGTGCTGCACCACTGGCCACCAGCAGGAGAGCTGGGCGATAGAGAGGAAGAATCAGTGGAATTGGGTCCCAAAGCTCCAATTCCCAGAATCCCTGGCAGTGATAAGTGCCAACCAGCTACACCTGTGCAGCATGATATAAAATCACAGCCCAAAGACTTATACTCTGTCGCACCTTTGTAAAGTGTTGACCGGTAACATAGGTTATCAAAAAAGAAAAGAAAAGAAAATACAACAAGAAAAAAAAAATAAAGAAAATACAAGGAAATTAAAGAAAAGAAAATACAATAAGAAAAGTAAATACAATAAGAAAAGAAAATACAACAACAAAAGAAAGGAAAACCAAGAAACCCGAGACGAGGATATATCCAAGGCGGTTGTTTATCAGAAAATAAATAACATCTAATTATAAATATACCCAAGTAAAAATATATCATTAAAATAAAACCTTTCATTCTGCTCTGCACTTGGATCCACCACCTCCCTCTCCTGTATGTAGATGTGATTCCTGCTGGTCTATACACACAAACATTCTAACCAGATGCTGCCGGTCACAATCATTACTACCCAATATACTGTCTACTGCAGATTGTCATGCCTTCTATGATGTACTCCCTGTACATACATTTTCTCCAACTCCAGTAATTTACGTTACCTTGGCATTAGCATTCGTGTTCATCCTCACTTAAAAGATAACACTTTACAACTTATATGGATGTGGTCATTCTCAAACCATCCGCTCAAGTAACACTTGACATTACATATTAAAGGTTTTAATGGTTTATTAATGGTTTTAATGGTGTCCTTCAAATGAAGTGTGGAATGGATGAATCCACTGGCCGCTTTCTCTCTCTCTCTGCCACCCCACAGTCTTTCACCTCCTTCTACTCTTTCTCTCTCATTCTCACACACTGCTCTCTGTCTGAGTGTTTGTGGTTTTGAATCTCAGCAGGTGATGGAAGAATGAGTGTTATGTCTGAGTGTGAGGGGCAGAAATAGAGAGATGTCATCACACACACACACACACACACACACACACACACACACACACACACACACACACACACACACACAGAGACACACCCTGCTGTGGTTGCTCAGTCTCCCCTGCTGGCCGCTGCTGGATGGCTATCATAAGAAATGTTGTAGCAGATAGACAGTCCTGAACATGCACACAGACACACACACACCCTAGTACAGTTTCAACATTGAGTAGTTCTCATCTCACCTCAGAATCTGCAGCAAATATAATCAGAAATTTACATTTTTTGATCCAGATTTAACTTAAAATAAAATACTTAAATATTTTGTATACAATATTAGATTGCTGTTAATGTTTGTATTGCATTGAACTTTATTGTATACAGTTATTATGACATGTGTTGATTATACATTTAATGGTTATTCGAAAACATAAATAGCTGCTGTGATATCTCAAGTGTTTCTGGGCCTTTGATTTGGTATCCCAGGTGGTGGTTATGGTGTTGCTACATGGTTGCATGGTGTTGTTTGCATATTAGAAGTTCAATGGAAGATTGCTATAATGTTGTTATTTTGTGACAAGATAGTCTCTAACTCTAGATAGGCAGCTACTCTTGTGTTTTACTCTGTGATTACAATGGTGTTGTTTACAATGTTTTATGATGTGATGATATATTTTTATATTTTATGAACAAAAAAATATTTTAACTTAAAAACTGTAGGAGTATTGATGCCATATAACATAAAATAATAATGCAGATCACTATCAGCTAAAAAAAAAGTTTTCTTTAGGCTATTCTTTCATTCTGATCCCTTGACACCTATGTTTGTTATTTTGTTATTATTCCTAATGCATAAGTACAAAAAGGTTTTAAGTCATGCTGATGTTAATTATGATTGTAATGTAGTTTTGAGACAGTGGACACCATGTATTTCCTTTTTCTTAAGGTTTTGTTGCACATAACACTAATTAAGACTGTTGTCCATCAGAATAGACCAGTGAAGCAGCCAGTGAAAGGGTTTACAAGCCAATGAAACAGTAGCTGAGTGCCACCCAATGCACTGGAAAAAGACAAGAAAAGCAACTCAGATATTAGGACGTGGGAGAACTCGTGCCAACGAAGCAAAGTAAAGGCTCATTTTTACAAATTTAATATTATTTAAAACTCTTTTATCATGACTGTTTAAGAATGGCTCGTGAAATAAAATGGGCAATATTAAAATTAATTTAAAAATATATTTTAAAATAAAAAAGCCATTTAATATTTTAATTTAATTGAATTTAAATGTTGTATAGATTTTATAATAGAATATTAGATGTCTCCTTTGTGCCTTCTTTAATCACAACAGCAGTAAAATATCATAGTATTACTTAGCCCCTGTTCTTGTCTTGTGTAAACCCTGAGGAGCATTCTTTCTTTTTGTGCCTTTTGGACGCTGCTTCTCAGTCCGCCCACCATTTAGCAGTAAAGCGGGCAGGTGTTTTCCCTGCAGAATTTCAGCTATAGACACGATTATCCAGCCTGGGCTTAAGAAGCCGTTTAGAAACTGTAGCCGTCTCTGCGGAGGAGTGAGAAAGTTTTATAGGAAAAGTGCCGAGTCAGAGTTTCAGGCTGTGAAACGTGATCAGGACTGCATGGACACTCCCAACACAGACGTCGCAGTTTAATGCTGAAAGACAGCCAGTAGCTGCTGAGCATGTACTTAACAGATTAGGAAAACAAACTGGGAATATTTAGTCTGTGAGTCACTTCCACATTCTGTTCTTTCAGTCTCGAAACAAACTCTGATGATGGCGTTTACACAGAATCACAGAGTGGAACTGCATGTAATCACAATGCTGGTTTCAGATTGGAATTGATATTTAAACAGCTTTATTTGCATGAATTGCTGTAACAGCTGTCTCCAATGCAATAAAATAAATCACTGATAATGAATAATAGCTTAATCTGTTCATTTATAATAGTCCTGACATTACTTTTGACAGTGGATTGGAAATCCTTGCTGCATTTTATATCATACTGATTGTGTTTGCTTACTAAATACTTGTTAATCATTACAGTTATGATTATGAGTATCATTATAATCATATTAGTAGATAAAGAAATATGCATTTATGTATTTTATTATATGCATTTTAGTAAACAGTGTTTCTGACCTTGTTGGACTTTGTTTGGACATTATGCACTGTATGTTGTTTACACTAAAATTTAGACTCACTTTATATATGTATATATATATATTGGGATTTACAGTCCGTTTAAACAACCCCGGTTCTAAACTTCTGCAGTCTGATGGTTTTATATGACTCAACGAGCCAATCAGAAATTAGCAAGGATTGTTTTTTTTGTACAGGCTGCACAGCAAAATGCATTTTTGTGATTGTTGTTTTTAAAAAACTTTTTGTTTTTGAGCTTGGTAAGGGGAAAAGGCAAAATCTGGGTGGACTTGCCCCCCTTAGACCCCCCATAGAGCCAGCCCTAGATAGATACTTTATTGATCCCTGAGGGGAAATTCAATACCACTATGAGACAGTGAAAACAGAATTTTATAGCTTGCATGGACTTAAGCTTTCAGACCCTTGGTTATAACACTTGAAATTTAGTTCTGGGCACCTCTCTTTTCTCTTTATCATCTTTAAGATGTTTCTACAACATAAAAAAAAGTCCAGCTGTGGTAGATTTTGTTGATTATACTTGATTGGTAAAGATACAGCGACTTTTTTTTCCAATGCATTGGATTGGATTTGGTATTGTTTTACAAATAAATTACATTTCCAATTACATTTATCATCTAATGTACAGACAGTGTAATGGGTATCTGGTGTTATAAAAAGCAAAATTGGGGTCCAGAGGTCTGAGACATATTGAGAATTATGTATTATGTAGTATTATGTAGAATTATGTAGTATTATAATTCATTTGAACCTGGTAATAACTAACAGAAATGTTTTGAATTGTGAAAACAAAAATCATATTCATTAATCAAATATTAAAATGTAGTCAGATTTGTGGCACTGAGCTCCAATGTATTTTGAGTCTGATCTGTTCCACTAAACCTTCAGTAGACCCTCTGGTTTAAGAGAATATTACACAAACGAGTGAATGCCCTCATTAAAGCAAATTGTTTATCCTGCTACCGGACGTCCTGAGCTGGGATGTACAGAAGGAGTGACTGTTCTGAGAGTGACTCATGATGTGTGGATTGGAGGCGAGTGACTGTCCCTGTTTGTGCCACTGTATGTAAACATGCTAATGGAAAATGTGTTTAATTCAATTCAATTCAATTCAATTTTATTTATATAGCGCTTTTTACAACAAAGGTTGTCACAAAGCAGCTTTACAGGAAAAACAGGTCCACGCCTCTTATGAGCAGCACCACAGAGATGCCAATTTTATGGTGACACAGTGGCAAGGAAAAACTCCCTTTAGTGTTGCTCTTTCCAGTCAGTCAGTCTGTGTCCGTAGGTCTGTCTGGTTCTCTCTTTGTTTGTCAGTGTTTGGTCTAGTCTCGTGAACTCACGTTGTCTGTCCGTGTTTTGCAGGCACAGTTGCGGCCGTGGCCGGACTGCACCCGGGTCAGTGCATCATCAAGGTCAACGGCATCAATGTGAGCAAGGAGAGTCATGCCAGCGTGATCGCCCATGTCACCGCCTGCAGGAAATACCGCAGACCCACTCAGGTACTGCAGTGACCTCAGCTGGATCTCAGCTAATTTCAGTTGCACTTATTGCTGACACAGATGTTCAGTTTCAAACCCACAGCTTAGGACTCTCTGGAGCAGATGGACACTTTATTTTACTGTACATCCTGTACATTTGCACTCCTGGACACTACACTACGCACTTAACTTAAATACAATACATGCACAGATCACGTTTAGTTTTTGTCATATCTGCTGATACCTGTTATCTCCTATACTTCATTTAATTTATTATGTTACTGCGCTACCTCATATCTATGACTGATTACTTCCACACTTTCTATAGTTTTTGTATTTATATATTTATGTATATATTTTCAAATCGCTTTTTAGATTTTATAGTCTAGAGTCTTTTTTTTTTTCTTACTTTGCTCTCTTATTATACTACCCCTATTGTTTGTTTCTACTGTGTTGTGTAATTGCTACTGGCTGCTTAATCTATCTAGATAAACAAGAACTTATTGACAACATGCCTAATGTTAGGTATGGGCTACTGGAATGGTGTGTTATGGTCATCCAACATCCTACCTTCACTAACTCTCTTGTCTCAGGATTTTTTTAAGTATTTATGTACATACTGTATGAACAAAACCCAAAGTTAGGTTCAAACTCCGACCTTTTCAGAGTTTCCTCTTACAGATTTGTATTGTGTTCTGTTCTGTTGTATTCGGATCTTGTGTTCTGCATTTGACCTGCTCTGTTGGAGAAAGCCCAGCACACTACAGCCCAGGGTTGAGGTCTGCTTACTGCAGAGCAAAGCAGAGCTCCAGGAGCCTGGGGTTATTGTTGAAGGGGGGCAAATGGGGGGTTTATGGCCTTGGTTAATGGGTGAGAGCACTTGCTGGAGTATGAAGAGAGCAAGTCTTACATATCAGTTAGTGAGACAGCCAGAGCCAGGCCTAGACGCCATTGAAAAGCACTGTGTTCAGCTTCCTGGTCTTTAATTCTTATTAGCTCTGGGAGTGGAAGAAGAGTGTGTTTGTGTTTATATTTATATTTAGGCTTATATTACATTGGTATTTATATTTAGCAGCTTCTTTTATGTGATATTATGGATATGCTTTGTTGTCTTTGTTATACTTCAAAAAGAATGACTTATAGGAGACATATAGGGTGAATAAGTGTTGTTAAGTTTTAACAAAATTTTGGGATATGGACCATGCCTTAATTACCTGAGCTCCTCCCCCTTAGTCCTCCCAGTCGCACCTCACCTTTGTCGCGCCACAAACCATACTGAACTGTGCCCAAAGCATTATAATGAGTTCACGTCCCCAAAGCATTATGCTAAGCTCTAACTGTGAAACTACAAATTCAAAAGTAACATTTTCAGCTATAAAGAAAGCTAAAAACTGCCCCTGTCCTGTTTAATTTAATTTAATTAACTCATTGCAGTCCATCAGAATAGTCTAAAGTCTAAATTTACAGTGTTTTTGTTTGAGTACAGCAAGTGATCACAGTAGGTTTCAATACATGTGTAAAATTGCAATACCCAGCATGTTTTTAATCTTTAAAAATCACAACTGAAACATTTTGTGTCCTGATAATATCATTATATACTGGCTGAGGTGATTCCCAGCATCAGAAATTATACAATTATTCACAATCATTGTTTCATTTATATTTTGTATCTACAGGTTTGCGTCTGCTCCTCTGACTTATTACAAAAGCATGCTTTTTCCTTCTGCAAAAAAATGGTAACTATTGTTTTTAATGTAGGGGCACAAATTGGTGTCAACAATGCACATTGTCGTGCAATGGCACTCAGGGTCTCTGAACAGTTCCCAAGGGCACCACAATGATTCATTAAATATTTTTATTTTTTATAACTTTTATATTAAATTATGAACAAAACAATACCGTACAAATTCCTAGTACATGACATGTGGCTTGACATTTACATGAAATGCAAGAATTCCAATATTATAAAAGAATTCACATTGACATTGTGTTTTTATTTGGAGAATCTCCCTTATGTGTCACGGGTCTGCAGATTGAATTATTCGATAAGAAATAATCTTTTATCTCCATGAAATGTTGCCACCTTGCTTTACATTAGTAACCTGTTATGCCGCTATAATTTCAGCATTTCATTACAGTTTAGTGTCACATAGCAATGAATTTAAGGGTTAAGTCTAGTAAGTATCCTCTGTTATGGTTATAAATTCTCTATAGAGCACTGACCATATTCACCAGATTAACCAAATCCATGATGCCAGTCTGAAAGGTTTTCTCTTCTTCTTAATTTCTAATTTCAGCAAGACTCCATAAAGTGGGTCTATAATAACAATGAGAGCGCCCAAGAGGAGCACCAGAAGGCCAACCAAAAGCCCAGCTCAGAGGAAAACGGGGAAGTGTTTGACTGTAAAGTGGAAGGTAGTTAATCTACACACACACAAATACACTAATTAGCCATAACATTAATACCACACTGATGTAAAGTTCATTCCAGTAATAAGAACTGGAGTTCATGTCTCTCATAACATTTTAGATTTTGCTTCAAACAATTGTGTTTCTTCTGTTGCCTAGTAGAAGGGGTAATATTTCACATCATCCACCTCAGTAAATGTTAAGTTGTTTTATTGCTTTAGCTTCCAAAAGTGTTTAAGGTTCATTCCCTGTGCAAAAAAGAAAGAAATATATGGCTTTACTAAGTAATTTTTCCAAAATGCCTGTTTTTTCTTTCAAAATTTTCTCCCATTTTCTCCCCAATTTACAAGGCCAATTACTCAACCCACTCATTAGGACTCCCTCTGTCATTAATAATGCCCCAACACCAGAAGGGTAAAGACTATCACATACCTCCTTTGATACATGTTCAATACAAGTCAGCCATTGCCTATTTTTGAGCTGTTCCTGATGTTGATTCTGAAACATCAGCTCACAGACGCAGCCTTGTGCTGATTGACATCACCCTTTGCAGTGATGTGGGGAGAGCGAGCCATCTACCCACCCAGAGAGAGCAAGACCAATTGTGCTCTCTCAGGGCTCCAGCTGCTGATGGCAAGCTGCATGAATGAGATTCGAACCAGCGCTTAGCCCACTGGACCAGTAGGATCAGTTAATAATATATGAACTGTAGTCTAGATGGTCCTTTCGTCTTTGGTTCAGAGCAGGAAGTTCTGAGTTCAGAGATGTTAATGCTACTTCTGGACATGGTTAAAATATGGTTTTACACAGTAACGTATTAAGTAGTATTAGTAAATGTAACTCTGTATTGTAGTTTTTGACAAAGGTTCACTGTGTTAATCCCTTGCCCATGTATATTTATCAGCTATTGGTAACTGATGGTTCTGGATGCATAATTTTGTTTTTTTTTTTAAATGTGTTGGAGGCCTAAAATACAGGAATGGGTATATATTAACAATGAAATACATAGTCTCAGAAACCACATAAGCAAGCCAATTAGAGATTACTGAACAACTTCACACAGTTTAATGCATGTATGGGAGATTTTAGGCCAGTCTATCTATGATAGAGGTTTCAAATAGCAGCATTAGTCTTATAGCGATTGGCCAGGGCTAAACTAATGAAACACCAAGCCAGCCATTATTGATTAACAGCATTATTGTGTTTTCTATACAGAGGTGATGGACAAGTTTAACACGATAGCTATGATTGATGGGAAGAAGGATCACGTGAGCCTGACAGTGGATAACGTGCATCTGGAGTACGGCGTGGCGTACGAGTATGACAGCACTGCTGGTATCAAGTGCCACGTGCTGGAGAAAATGGTGGAGCCCAAAGGCTTCTTCAGTCTCACAGCCAAGGTACAATGACACGCACACACACACACACTCACACACAGACACATCACATGACTGCCTTTTTTGCCTGTCATAGGGATAACACAAGAAGGCAGTTACTTTGTGATTCGTCAAAGAACGTTCGCTATGCTCAAACACCCAATGTTACTAGAAGATCAAAGGTGACACCCGGCATAGTATCAGAATAGTACAAAAACAAAGCAACACAAACAGGTGTGGGAAATAGGAGGAGAGCACAAACTTTAGAAGCCTGAATTTTATATTGTAAGTTTGCTACACTATTAAAGCGTTTTCTGTTATTAAGATAATATAAAAAAAATCTCTTTTTATGCTTACAAACTTAAACATAATTATGGATTAAAAGTTGGATCCATGGATTGAAAAGTATTTAATACGACCCTTAGGATTATAATTATCATAGTTGTCATAGCTAAAGCAATGATGATGCAAAAATGTTTAAAGCTCATGTCCGAACATTTTGGGATTTGGGGGATTTAGCTCCTTCTCAGGTGAGAATGGGTATTTGCACTGAGCATGCGGAAGAATCATTTTAAACTGGGCGGGTGTGATGTGGTCTCCTTTCAGAGCGGATGAATCTCATTCCAGGTTATGTTCAGTCAGAGAGAGAGAGAGAGCCGTCAGTCAGAAGCTTCACTTCAACTACACACTTTTTTTTAACTTTTTTACTCCTCCCTTCTGAAGTCTCCATTGCTCCACCAGCTGCTCGCGTTCCGTAAAACTGAGCCGGATCCTCTTTTTAGAGGCTGTACGTGTGAAGAAAGTACGTAAAGACGCGTGATGTGGCCAGAAGAACTCCTGTGAAAAAAGACACAACACCCCAGTTTTTAGAATGAATATATTAGTCTTAGCAGGGATGGTTGTTCCAGCACACTGATACCATTAAACACAATATTTTATCCTTTCTCCACTCAGAAATGCTTCTGCTTTCAACTATTAACATTATTAAGACATTTTTTTACTTTTGATTTGTTTTGTTTTATCCACATACCCTACGCTGTACAGAAGCTGTGATTGGTTGACCGAGCCTTGTATTCCCACCTACATATTCCTGTTTCTGCTTGGAGATCCCCAAATACACATGAACACACAATATAAATGTGTGCAGCAGCATAGGCCACTTGTGCAAGCTACTCCGTGCACAAATTGACTCGCAGTGACACAGTGTTCAACTGTAGCTCGTCTTATTCACATTTAGGTTTTAATGGACTCTAAATCAGTTTAAGTTTATATTACTTTTTTAATTGAATATAATCTGTACAGTCTTTATTTGTAACATGCAGTCACTGCTGTTCTCACTGGACACTGGATTTTCATGTACAGGTACAGGCTGATCTTTATTGCATTGAATTAAATACAGTATCTATAACACATTGCTCTGCTTACTCTATAAAATAAAAAAACAAGTTATGTTATTACTGTTGAATGAGTCTTTTTGTAGGGTTTAAAACCTTTCCAGGAGTAGCTGCTGCCTTTAAGTGGAAAGCAGCGTTAAGGGCCTGCCTGTAATGTTGGAGTAAATTAACTTCAAATTACACAGCTGGGAAAGCAGGTAGCTGAATGAGACAAGGGTGACTAAGACGCAAATATTAGCATAATCATATGCACTCTTGCAGCCTGTTAGCATTCCTGGTTTGAATTGTTGGCACTGTGTTGATTCACAAAACCGTAAATGTATAAAGAATGGCTTTTACATGCAGATCATGTAAGTGCACCCAGATGAGATCAGGTTGAATGGAGTGTGCATGTTTAAGCTCATGCTGTGCTAATGGAAGCTTTATATGCAATCTGCTGTAGATTAATACTCAGTAAACACATTGTAAACAGTGTGCAGCCTGCTGTGGCAAAGGCTGTTTCAGTTTAAAATTTCATATAATGAGGCTATATATATACAGTGCAGTCTATTAAAGAACTGAGCAGTAATATAGTTTATGTTGTTTCACTCTGTATTCCAACATTTTCTGGAGTTATTCAACTGAAATTCAGCACTTTGTATTTAAAATGGGTATTTAATGTTTTTCTGCCCCATTTTTTTTTCTCACAGCTCTAATTTGTCTGTGCATAATTTTGTTCATGTATATGGGCATGTCTTCAAATGTTTGTTTTTAAAGCTGTAATTTACTTTAATATATACAACTCTGTAAAAAAAATAAGAGATTACTTCAGTTTCTGAATCAGTTTCTCTGATTCTCTGATGTTTTATTCTATAAACTACAGACAACATTTCTCCCAAATTCTAAATAAAAATATTGTTATTTAGAGCATTTATTTGCAGAAAATGAGAAATGGCTGAAATAACAACTTTGCGTCAGATAATGCAAAGAAAACAAGTTCATATTCATAAAGTTTTAAGAGTTCAGAAATCTATATTTGGTGGAATAACCCTGGTTTTTAATCACAGTTTTCATGGCATGTTTTTTTCCACCAGTCTTACACACTGCTTTTGGATAACTTTATGCCACTCCTGGTGCAAAAATTTAAGCAGTCAGCTTGGTTTGATGGTTTGTGTTCATCAATCCTTCTCTTGATTATATTCCAGATGTTTTTAATTTGGGAAAAATTAAAGAAACTCATAATTTTTAAGTGGTCTCTTATTTTTTTCAGAGCTGTATTAATTTAGATTTCAGTAGCTATAATATAAATAACAGTCATAATATAAAAATACACTTTTAGTTTAATTACATAAACATTTAGTTAGTAAGTTAATTCTTTTCATTTTTATCAACAGGATCAAGTCCAAAAAGCCAAAAAATTAAAGAATTATTAAAAATATGAGGGCATTTTAGTATTCCTTCAAAACAAGCATGAACCACTCACAATGTTTAGTTTTCTTTAAATTCAGATATTAATAGAAAATCTGTCTTTTGCTTATAAACAACCGTGAATATGGATTGAAAGTTGGATTCATGGATTAAGAAACAATTCATAAAGCACTTAGGGTTGTCAGAGTTGATTATTGATAAACAAAATGGTGAACTATAAACAGTATTAAGACATTTTTAATGCCTCTTCACCGAATGTATGCATAGCCACATACCCTAAGCTGTAGCTTTTTGGCATAGACTGTTATGTACCTGCACAAAAATGTAACTATATGCACGTGTCACAGTAGCAGCTGTGATTGGTCCGCCTGTGAAGTGTGTTGCAGTAAATACATGCTACTGTTAAAACATTTTCACTGTTTTTAGAGTGTATAGGGCAAACAGCATTACATGTTTTGTTAAATCTAGTTAATTTCAGTGTCTATTCTTAAGTTTCTTGTTTGGATGTGGACTTCTATTCTATTCTATTCTATTCTATTGCCACTGTGTTGTATTTTCTACAGTTTTTTCGAGTTTTAGAAGTGGTTTCAGGAATGCTCTCTAGAGAGGTCCTGATTTATTTTATTTTTTGGATATTAAGCAAATCCGTTTTATGCTAGGTCCCTAAACTGCCAGCACTTTCTACCATATTGCAGACATCTGCCTGAGACAGGTTTCCTCAGGGAAGCTTCACTCCAGAAGTTTAATATTGTCAGTGCTGCTGGCTAGATTATTAGCTAAGGCTCAGGAGCCAGATTGCTCTTAAATTTCCCTCACTTCTCTTATTCAGCCTGTGAGAAATTCCCTTTCATTCTCTGAAGGCTTATATCTCCTACACTGAGCATTAGCCTTTAACACATCTGAAGGATTCTACTCACTATAGAGAGTCTTAATCTATACCGCAGTTCATACTGATGACTTTACATGATGTTGCTGATGTTTAGAGTTTGGAGGTTCTTTTAAACAGCTCTTTACACTTGCATCTCATTTACAAATACATGTATTAAAGATTAAACTGTTGGCATGTTTTTAACAACCAAAACTGCCTTTTTTGTCATATCTGCAAATAACTTTTGTTTGTATAGTGTAAGATTTTTTTGCATTTCATTTATAGGTCAACTTTCCAGCTGAATAGTACAAGTACATATTTAAATAAATGGATACCTTTAAATAAATTACATGAATTGTTAATTCTGAGATATATTTGGTCCTTGTTGAGGTACATCTTGTTCATAAACTCATAAGCTTGATGACATAAATACCACATACAATTTGTCTGGCCATTACTGCAGAGTTTTAGGGATCTGTTCTACTCTTATAGCCACAGAAAACAGCAGTGGTTCACTGTGTTCTTCACTTCCTCTCTCTTTTCTCTCAGATTCTGGAAGCCCTGGCGAGGAACGATGAGGCTTTGGTGCAGACGTGTAGCCGGATAAACTCCAGTACGGAGCTTATCCCAGAGGACCTGCAGGTCAGGTTCAGCTCCATGTGCAGCGAGAGGTTGGAGCACATCAACCGCCGCATCACCAACTACAGGAAGGTATGAATATTACTGTGTATTACCGTTACAGAATATAGGGCGCACCATATTATAAGGCGCACTATCAATACATTTTCTGGATTTTTTTTTTTAAGAGACAATAGTAAGGGACAAGGGTGTTGCCATGGTTTCCCTTCTAAATCAGCAGTGAACAAACAACAGTAATTCTTTAAAAAAAACATTTTCTTTCAAAGTCAAACGAGTGCTGGATTAGATTTCCAGTATTTTTGCACAGTTTTAGTGTTTTTTGAGTGCATTTTTCAGCCCAGTTTTTAAGGGCTTCTCAAACTGGCTTTAGTTTTCATAATACAGCAACAGGAGCTTAGACGTCATCTTTTGTTAGGTTCATAAGTGCTGGCCCTGTCAACACAAGTTTGAGTCCCGGGTGATGCCACAGCTATAGGTGACTAGATGTTCTGTAGAGAATAACTAATGCTGTGGCATCATGTGACAGAGTGAGTCCTAGATAGTGGGAGGGAATTAAAACAAGTTAAAGAAACTTTCCTGTATCTGTGTTCCTTGAGATACTTTGACCTGACCCAAACCCATTAGATCATTAGATCATGCATTGCTGGTGGAGTTTCTGGCAGTGTCATGGGCAACAATGCACTTTTCTCAAAAGAACCATATGATAGAAGTACAAAAGCATCTTCTGTTGTTTTAGTTAATAGTAGACACAGAGCACATGCAGTCCATATTGGACTGTACATTTGTTCCTGCTGATTGCAGTAAAGTAGAGTAGAGCATAAGAATGTTGTGCTGCTTCAACCTTGCAGAAAGCAAATTTCAGAGTTTCCAAGGATCCAGCCATGCAAAAAAAAGTAGATTAAAATGATTGTCTTGTCGAAACAGTACCTGTCAAGGGTTGGGAGCTACATATAAGGCAGCAAGTGAACAGTCAATTGTTGAAGTTGATATGCTGGAAGCAGGTGTAAAAGTTTCAAGTGTAAATGGGCAGGTGTAAGAGTTTGAGACACTTAAACTTTTAAGTCAAAAATTGTGAACACTGGACAACAGTGTCAGAATATCTATAAAACAAAACATTGGGCAGTTCCTGTGAGGTGTTTCTGGTGTACAGTGGTCAGTACCTACCACAAGTGATCCAAGGAATGACAATTGGTGAACTGTAGGAAGGGCCATGCGTACCCAATCTGTGGGTCCAATCCATGTGAGCTCCACTTTCAGCACTTAAAGGATCTGCTGTTAACTTATGGATGCATTTAGAGGTCATGTGGAGTCCATTCCTTGATGAGTCAGAATTGTTTTAGTGGCAGAACAGGGGCCCACACAATAATAGCAGGTTGATTTATTGTTAGAGCTGATTGAAGAAAATATGAAAAAGACAGCTTGTTTATTTGAAAGCGATCAGAACAGGCTGTTTTTAGTAAGCCCACATACTTCTTTTTATAATGCAAATCCTGGAAGAACATACTAGCATTGTATTGGCTTGTTAGTGTTGGACATTTTCTGCTGTGTTATGTTCAGTCTACTACCAACAACTTTACCTCTCAGTACTGGCAGTACACTACTGCCACTTTCCAAACCCCAGCAGAGCCTGACTGGTTCAGTTCTTGCGGAAATCGTCTCGTGCAAACCGCCCTCGCCTTTTCCTGCCAGCTGTTTGTGTTTGGAGCCAGAGCGAGGAGATATTGCGCGCATTCTGCAACTGTTTCTGTTTTCTCTTTGCTTTTCTCCATGTAATCTGCCTCGACATTCCTCCTCTGCATTGGATTAATTAGCTGATGCTTCATCAGTTATAAATAGTGTCGAACATCCGATGCCCTTACGTAACTTCCCTCCTCCAGCGTTCCGGGACCGGGACGAGGTGAGGTTTTTCCGTGTGTCAAGGCCAGACGCTGATGATGGAGGTCAGTGTTGGGGCAGTGCTAACGTCCAGAACAGCTGTAGCTCATCTAGCGGCAGACTTTAGCGCTGGTTAACCGCAGCCTTATAGAGTGAGTGGGTTAAACGACATGGCTGGGCCGGGCCAGAGAATAAAATCCGTATATGGAGTGGAATATGCTATAACTTTATTGGAGGGGATATACCGTATTTTTCGGACTATAAGGCACACCGTATTATAAGACGCACTATCAAAGAACGCCTATTTTCTGCTATTTTTCCATACATAGGGCGCATCGCATTATAAGGCGCGTTAAGTGACACTAGAAAGGGTGCCTATATCAAAGTAAACAGGGGTGGCGCCATGTTTCCCTTCCCCCACCGGGGGTGGTCGTTTTTAAGTGCGCCTTATAGTCCGAAAAATACGGTATATATATATATATATATATATATATATATATATATATATATATATATATATATATATATATACATACATATGCTTTCAAACTTTTCTGCATTAAAAGTTCATACCCCCACAGTCCACGCCTGGCCTTAAGCATGCTGCCAATTGATTCATGTTTATCTGCTCCTGAGAGTTTTTTTTTTGGCAGTACTTCTCTGCAGGGACTAGACAAACAGCATGCATGCATTTACAAAAAACAAGTGTTATGTTAAAATGAATTACAACTGTTTCTGATATGCAACTCCAGAGGATCTCAAGGGAATAATGAAATATGGTATAGACTCTAAAGTAAGTAAAAAAAAAAGGATGTGCCAATGTTTTACTATCATAAAGCAGCTGTGTGATAATCCTTAGGGTATACTTAGTTTCAGCACTCAACCTCTTTTTAATTAAAATGTCGTCCTCGGTAGGAAGAGCAGGTTTTTGCTTAAATCAACGTTTAACAGTTTTCTTTTCGGAACTGCTGTTTAGGAAAATTCACAGATTGAAGCTCTTTCAGCTCAAATGTTGTTTAAACCAAAAGCTGGAAGCTCTGCGTACTAATGAGCTGACATACCAACAAGAGAATACAGTGAAGGATGTCCCAGTGTGAAAAAGTGGATCAATATGGAGTCCAATCCAGGCATATTTTATTTTTAATTGTATTTTGTAGTGAATATCAGTGGCTATTTATGCCTAATCCATTTTTTACTGCTGTCTTCTAGTGTTCTCTATACCAGCTAGACCATCAAACTTAAATGAAAACATACCATATGTTGGTCAAGAGCTAAGCTGGTCAAACTGCATAACCAACACAGGCTGTTTTGTTCAGCATTTATCTCTGAAATGAAATGTATGTAGATCCAGTATGACCAAGCTTGACCAGGGTATGGTTTTATCTGGATTAACCACGTTAAACATCAAAGACCAGATTAGAACCTCTAACACAAGGTACGAGCTCATTTTGAGCTAGTCTTGAGCCTAATTATTCTGCAGCAGGGTATAACACATCTTACCTAAATTAATTTAGTTTTTTATATGTGTGTTATACTGTATGTTATATTCTAAACTGTGTGGCTGTATTTACAGAAACTGATAAATATGGGCTGAAACACAGCAATAAGGTACTCAGATCATATTAGGGGCCAGAAAGCTGGATTGGGATTTTCTAGAATACAATATATCGCCGCTGTCAAATAAAAAAAAAAGAAGTATTTCCGTTTTTGTAGTTTTTTAGTTTACTACATAATTTAAACAAACAAACTGTCCTTACACTGTGTCAACATTTCTTGTTGAAAGGACCAATAGAAATTTTTCAAAATTACCAAAAACAAACTCTTTTTATGTTGACATCCATTCAAGGTTAGGACGGTTTTATCTTTCTCCTGTAAAGTTGTATTTTTGGAAATACATATTTTACATTGCACACTGGCGATAATGATATTGGCTTTATTGCTATATATCATTGTTTTTTATAAATTACAAAAGCTAAATAGCTTAGCTATTGCACAGCAAAAAAAGACAGTACTCTCACTTATGTTTTGTTAATGTTTGAACTTCTGAAAACAGATAAAAGAACTAAGCATATCTTAACACAGAGGATACAGTACTACAGTGCCCTCCATAATTATTGGCACCCCTGGTTAAGATGTGTTCTTTAGCTTCTCATAAATTGAGTTTTGTTCAAAATAATATAGGACCACAATGGAAAAAAAGAGTAAAATACAACCTTTAACTCAAGTGAATTTATTCAGTAGGAAAAAATCCCACATTAAGAAATAATTATTTAACATCAAATCATGTGTGCCACAATTATTAGCACCCCTGATGTTAATACTTTGTACAACCCCCTTTTGCCAACAAAACAGCACCTAATCTTCTCCTGTAATGTTTCACAAGATGGGAGAATACAGAAAGAGGGATCTTTGACCATTCCTCTTTGCACATTCTCTCTAAATCATCCAACGACCTGGGTCCTCTCCTCTGCACTCTCCTCTTCAGCTCACCCCACAGGTTTTCAATGGGGTTGAGGTCTGGGGACTGAGATGGCCATGGGAGGAGCTTGATTCTGTGTGCGGTGAACCATTTCTGTGTAGATTTGGCCACATGTTTAGGGTCATTATCTTGCTGAAAGACCCAGTGACGACCCATCTTCAGCTTTCGGGCAGAAGCCACCAGATTTTGTTTTAAAATGTCCTGGTATTTTAGAGCATTCATGATGCCATGCACCCTAACAAGGTTCCCAGGGCCTTTAGAAGAGAAACAGGCCCACAGCATCACTGATCCCCCCCGCCGTATTTCACAGTGGGCATGAGGTGCTTTTCTGCATACTCAGCTCTTGTGTTACGCCAGACCCACTTAGAGCATTTGTTGCCAAAAAGCTCTATCTTTGTTTCATCTGACCAAAGCACACGGTCCCAGTTGAAGTCATAGTACCGCTTAGCAAACTCCAAACGTTTGCGTTTATGATTGTGAGTGAGAAATGGTTTCTTCCGTGCATGCCTCCCAAACAGCTTGTTGGCATGTAGATAGCGCCTGATGGTTGTTTTGGAGACTTTGTGACCCCAAGAAGCTACCATTTGTTGCAATTCTGTAACAGTGAGCTTTGGAGAACTTTTTATTTCTCTTTATCATCCTCCTCACTGTGCGTGGTGGCAAAATAAACTTGCGTCCTCGTCCAGGCTTGTTTACCACTGTTCCAGTTGTTTTAAACTTCTTAATAATTCCTCTGACAGTAGATATGGACAGGTGTAGGCGAGTAGCGATTTTCTTGTAGCCATTGCCTGACTTGTGAAGGTCAACACACATCTGCCTCACTTGAATGGTATGTTCCTTTGTCTTTCCCATGTTGAAGATAAATGGCCTCTGTGTCACGTCATATTTATACCCCAGGGAAACAGGAAGTTGTGAATTACTAATTAAATGTTCCTACATACTCTGATCAACTTCGTAAACTACTGTAGAAGTGACAGAAATACTTTTATTAAATTTATTTCCTAAGAATTGTTAGGGGTGCCAATAATTGTGGAACAGGTGATTTTATGAAGAATAATTATTTCTTAGTCAGGGATTTTTTTCCTACTGAATAAATTTACTTGAGTTAAAGGTTGGACTTTACTTTTTTTTCCCATCGTGGTCCTATATTATTTTGAACAAAACTCAATTTATGAGAAGCTAAAGAACACATCTTAACCAGGGGTGCCAATAATTATGGAGGGCACTGTATCTAATATGATGTGTGTCTACACTGTTGCCTGAGGGCTGCAGTTCTGCCACTCAGAAAGTTCAAAGCACTCTCTGTGTTTCGGGCCACGGTGGAAGTCTGGTTTCGTTTGCTTGCATCAAAAATAAACACCTCATCAAAGAGTCATTTTCTCTGATGCAGCTTATCCAAGTGCGCTCTGTGAAGTAAACACAATATCATGCATGAGGGAAAAGACCGTGATCAGTAATTCTGCTGTACAGCTGAAGAACGTCCTTCTGAGGCACCAAAAGCAAGCGTTCTCATGTTTGGAAGGGGTGTTATAATAAGGTAATAGGAGTGACTGACAGTCTGCTGTGCTGAGAGTTGAGTGCATTTGTTCCTCGTGTTTTCTAGGCACACCAGTGCTGACTCTTGTCTAAAGGCTGTGGTTGGAGGCGCGGGGTGAAGTCCAGTAGGGGCTATTCTATTGTGCTGTTCAGTGTAAATGAGCGTGCAATCTCCCAGCTGGTGTGCTGGTGATGGAGGAAATGTGTGTCTTATCAGCAGTAATCTCTGCCCAGAGTCAGCAACACTGCATGCAGGTGTTGCCTCCACACCTGCACTGGACACGTAGCGGAAAATCACACAGGACTAGCAGTGGTGCTAAATGTTAAAGCTAACGCCACTAGAAAATGCACCCCTGCTGCTGCTTATTGTGGTGTTCTTCCACGAGTTTTAAGGTGTTTTCATATCTGCTCTTTTCGTCTGGTTAACTCAGGTTCTGGTTTATTTCCACCTTTGATTTGGTGTAAATATATGAAAAGCTCATTTGGGCAGACTAACACTGCACCAAGACACTTAAGAGGAGGTAGTCTTAGTCCCATTTCGGTCTAACCCAACTATCAGGTGTATCTCTGCATGTTTGAGCTCCTGTGATCATGTTTAGTTGCTTTTGCTCCATGTTAAATTGTCCAGAACACAGGCTTTTTCCTGTATTTACTTTCTTGCTCTCTTTGATGCAGATCTGACCAATAAGCACAAAGAATGTTCTAATATGGATTGTTGTGACAATGACACATATCACTGTCTAGGAAAAAGATTTTAATTCCATTTTTGCCTTTTGCCTTTTTTATGACATCCTTTTTTAATACAATTTTTAAATTATTTTGACAAATAGTAATACTTCAAAATGACTTGGAATAAAATTTGACTTCCATTCAAAGTTAAGATACCTGTCAGGCCCTGGCCCTGTTCTGTGTCTGTCCTGTTCTGTCTCCGGCTTTTTACTGCTCTCTCTGTATTTGTTTACCTTTTCTTCTCTGTGCCTCCCGTATCCCTGCCTCAAGTGTTTTCACGTGTGTTTCATTTGTAGCTCCACCCCCTCATTATCTGTCCTTAGGTGTTCCAAGTTTTATATCCCGCCTTGTGTCTGTATTTATAGCCCTGTGTTTCCTGTTTCTTTTGTCGGTTCTTGTACGTTTTTCGTCTGTAAGGTTGTAGTTTTTTTTTTGTTTTCCCAGTTCCTATGTACTCTGTGTTTCTTTGATTTTGTTTAGTTATTTGTTTGTTCATTTGGTATTTTCAATAAATTACTTGCATTTGCATCCGCTCTCTGCATCCTCTCTCTGCTCCTGCATTGCCTGACAACACTTTATTCTTTCTGCTGTAAATGTGACATTTTGGAGATACAAGGTTTTGGATAAGGTTTAAAACATGGCAGCCACATAAAACTAAGGTCATTTACTTGTATTAATCTTAAAGCACAGTAACAACAACCTGAATCAACCATCTGTTCATTTTTTTGGGTGAAAAAAAGGCATGTAATGTTTCTTTAAGGCACGGGTTTGAGGAATAGTGATTTAAGCCGAGTTCCTTTTGTTTAATGTCCTCAGTTTTCGAGAGTGCTGAAGAACCGGGCCTGGCCCACGTTTAAACAGGCAAAGACCAAGGTGTCTCCCCTCCACAGCAGTGATTTCTGCCCCACCAACTGCCACATTAACATGATGGAGGTGTCCTACCCAAAGACCACCACATCTCTGGGCAGCGCCTTTGGTGTCCAGCTAGACAACAGGAAGAACTCCACTCTGGAGAACGGAAGCCGCAGCACAGAGCAGGGTGAGAAACACAGGGGTTGTCTGGGATTCATGAGAATCAGGGGGATTAGGGGTTATCCAGTGAACCCCTATAAATCAGTAATTATGCTTATTTTACAATGTACTCTTCATATTTTAAATCTGTACAAACAAAAATGACTTCCATGTTGTGATATATATGTAATTGAATGTATTACATTTAATTGCAGTTCTTGTGTACAAAAACAAATGTGGAATGGGTTGAATGTTAAGAACGTGCACTGTCCAGACAGAGTGTCCAGACAATATATATATATATATATATATATATTATACAATATATATATATAAATGGAAAAAAGGTCCAGGCGTTAACATTGTTGAATGATGAGGTCAGTCAATATGCTGAAAGACTGAACTGCTGCAGCTTGCTCTCTAAAGAAAAACTCAAAATTAGTGTCTTGTGAAAAAGTGAAAGCAGCAATAAATAAAAGGATGCAGTTTAACTGTTCCAAAATATTTTAACAGTTTTATTACACTAATGGCATTTTGTAATGGTATTTTGAAATGAAATGAACTAAAGTACTACAGGTATTCATGTTCACATGTGCTCTGACCTGCTGTCTGCTGCAGGTAAGCTAAACCCCATGGTGTACGTTCAGCACTGTATCGGCAGTATGGCAGCTCCTTCGGGTCACAGCCTGGGCCGGACAGAGGGACACGGCCTTCGCTTCCTGCTGCGGGAGGATGATCTGCTCACAGTGGACGCCTACCATAAACTCCTCACCAAACTGAGCACTGTGGTAAAGGAGATGGAGTGCTACACATCTCAGATTCACGAGTAAGTAGGATTTGCCAATAATTCAGTTAGTTTCAGTTTATTTAAAATAGTTTACCGTTTTCTTTCTATTTTAAAGCATGATCACATCTACGTTATGCTTGTATGTTTTCTTCAAAGCTGAAATGAAACTGAAAAAAAAAAAATCGTCCATAGGCTCCAGAGGGTTTGGTGGAGTAATGAGCATCCAACACCCAGGACTCACAGGTGTCCCAGTGTTTTTTCCATGTTGTGTTCTTACAAAAAATATTTGGGCAACTGTTAAAAATGTGGGGGATTTTTGTTTGTTAGCGATGTCGCTATAGTTAAAAAAAACTGTTATTGCATTCCACTTATCTTGGTAGCTGTGAATCACGTCATGTCAGAGTTAATGATGTTGATGTTAAACACTGCAAAATATGTCCCAGGCTAGTATTAGGGATACTTAAGCAATAATGCACTTGAAGTTCGTGCTATAAGGTTTAATATTTGCACTGCTGTGCTGCGGTTGTAGGCACGAGGCTGAAGGCTGTAGATCAACATCGAGTGTATTATGCTCTGTTTGTAGCTGTGCTGTTTTGCAAAACCACACTTTAATCCTTTGAATCTCTTTTTCCTTTTATTTCATGTTTACACATAGTTTTATAAACAGGATGCATCTTTCTCACCAGTGCTAGTGGCATTTCAAGCATCAGAATAATGAAATAATTAATCCTAAAACTTAAAAAAAAAAAGAAAAAAAAAAAAGTCCTCCAGCTTGGTGGTCCTGTGTGTTACTGCAGTGTGTTTTATTGGAGTCCTTTGACTAGGAGATTTAGTAATATAGCATTTGTACATCAAAAACTCATTAGTTTTTAATTTAAGCCTAAGATTGCTGCATTGTGCTGTAATTGCACAGTTCTTCTTACTCTTGCACTAGAAAGCATGCAGCCCTGAACTCATTACACTATAAATGTGTTACTGGTGTTGTTCAGTGCTTTTATTGCCATTAGTAAACTTTGTCTAATAGCTGGGACATTTTAGCCCTTTTATGGGACTGCATATGGTGCCCCTCAGCAATACGAGTTGCTGTGTTTATTCTAATACCAGCATGAGAATCACACCACAGGAAAGCTTTATGTGTTGTCAAATTCTTTTAAAACTTTACAAGTCTGTTGCTTAACTTTATTTACTTTTCAGCAAGTCCCACCGAGTAGAAAAGGATTCTGGTGGATGTGAATAGATTTTAATTGTTTTTATAGGGCTTTACTTTAATAAAAGAAAATAAAAAAAACCTATTTATAATAAAGAATACAGTAATACTGTATATACTCCACTTGTATTTTCCACCACCATAAATAAGAAAGATCATTATTGTATGTATAATTTTGTAATTAAACCTTAGGTATAACAATCTCGATGATTAAACCATACACAAAGACGTTGACGTGGAAGATGACATAATGAGTAACTTTCTCTTAATGAATGACCTCCAAGGGTATTAATTCATTATCGGCATAACATTACTCGCATATAGTCTTTTAAAGCACAATTAATTTGAGGTGAAATAAGGACTTAAGCCTTTTCTGTTATTATGACAATGTAGAATAATCCTTCAAAGTAGATATTAGTTAACCTTTGTTCAACATTTATCCACTTATTATTCAATTAAATATAAGTAATGATAAACAACTTTTTCCTCTATACTGTAAAACGTTTGGGGTGATATTTATGGTTGCTACACTGACATCAAAAGTCAATGTGATAAAGTAGGTAAATTGATAGTCCCACCTGAGACACCATAGCATCCACCTGGAATACCGTACCAACTGCCTAGCAACCACCTAGCAACACCCTTCCAAATATTGTACAACATGATGGGAATTGCATAAAAGCTACATAATATGTACAAACAGTATCAAGGAATAAAGGCATTTTATGGTTAGAAAATGTTAAATGACAAAAAAAGTCAAGAAAAGCATTAATGCCATTGGACAACGCCTTGGAAAAAAGGGTTAAACCATTAAAACAGGGGTGTCCAAACTTTTTTTGTTGGGGCCAGAAGGAGAAATATATTTGATGTCTGAGACTGAGCACTCTCTCCGCTTTTAGACCCTTTGGCCCGTTTTTCTGCGCTACAACTTCACTCTCGCCGCTTTTAGACTCTTTGGCCTGTTTCCGAAGCCTAAGGTTCAAACTTTCAAACCGCTCCAAAAAAGGAAACGGGCCGCATATGGCCCGCGGGCCATAGTTTGGACACCCCTGCTTTAAAATAAGTACATTAAGATGAAGTTTATTTTGTGTACATAGCCTGTGTACAAGTTTATTGTCTTTAGAGTGTAATTAAACATGCATTATATTGATTAAACAGTAGATTATCATTTATCAGGTGTTTTAAAGTAAGCTAACTAGCAACTTGCTAATTCAGAACATGCTACAAACTTTTTGATTATTGGCAGGAGACTGAAAAAATATCAGAACTGGAATTTCGTCAGCTTCTGCTTGTATTGTGAAAGCAATCACTCCCAGTCATGATGAAGTGGAGAGATGGCAGAGTTAAAGGGAAGAGATGGGGTGAGGAAGACTCGTCATGAACGAGATGTGATGAGTGATGTAAGGATCATATTTTATAGGATTTAAAGGCATGTTCCTTTTTCCAACATTAGGCTATTTTCATAACACCACGTAACATTTGTTTTGGGTTTTTATTTTAACAGTGTAGATGTATGTACAGTATGTGATGGGGCTTCCTGGTCACGGCAAGGCAATTGCCGTGCCATTAATGGCTTGATTGTTGGGGAACATGTTAACAATTAACACAGGAAATGGGACACTCTAAGGTCACCCTGTTTTTTTTTTTTCTAAACGGAAATGGCAATAAAACACAGGTGGAGATGAACTGAATGGAATGCAACTGTAAATGTCATTTAGAACAAACTAATTTATAGCTTAGTGCTACTGACCATCGAGATAGACCCTGATGGTAACTCACCCCCCTCTGTCTTCCCTTCCCTGTCTTCCTCTCTCCTTTCCTGCACATACCCAACTCGTTAAGAAATGTCCATTGTGCTGCAGAAGTCTTAGTAATTCATTGTTAAAGTTCACCAAGACCCTCTGTTTGCAGACTTGACAATTGCAGTGTGTCTTTATCGGTTGCAGAGGTGACACAGCTGTCTGCTTCTAGTCTCTGCCAATTAGCACTTGCTTCTGCTCTCAGAGTGTGCTGGTTATCTTGGACAGTAAAGGCTAACAAGCCTCTCTACAGCTCCACGCAGGAGAACACAGTTATGCTAATCTCAGAACAGTGGCCTGGTAATAGAGGTCTGCGCGGGACTGTTTTTTTAAACCCGCTCCCGCCCGCTCCCGCGTCTTTTTGTCCCGCTCCCGCCCGCTCCCGCAAAAAAATCACTTCTTTTAATCCCGCTCCCGCCCGCCACATACACATTCCCGCCGCTCCCGTCCCGCAGTCCTAATATGAATTGAATTAATTACATTTAGTGCTTCAAATTTACATATGTATTTATTAAAACAGCAATTCAGTTCACAGTCCAAACACATGCCATCAGGTGCATCAAGAATCCTAGAAGTGGATTAGAAGTGGATCTATATTATATAAAATAATAAATGTAAAAATATATAAAATTAAATTCAATTAGTTTAATTAATATTTGTATTATTATTATTAATAATAATAATAATAATAACAATAATAATAATAACAATAACAATAACAATGTTATTGTTATTGTTATTATTATTATTGTTATTATTATTATTATTATTATTATTTTGCACCAGTATAGTAAATGTCGTCCTTTAAATTACACACCCCCCTCCCCCCCCCCCCCCTCCTCTGCACACGCCTGCTGGAGATGCTGAAAATGTGTGTGTGTGTGTCCATCCTCCGAGAGATTTTTCTTGTGTTTTTTTGTTGCTTGCATGGGAATCATAGCGTGATTATTATAATTTTCTTAACTATTTATCAATTTGCGGGAGCGGGACCACATGTTAATGTGGTCCCGCTCCCGCATGGCCTGTATTGATTAAATTACCGCTCCCGCCAATAACAATTCAGTTTTGTCCCGCGCCGCAACATATTCTGACGGGTCCCGCGGGTCCCGCGGGACTCCCGCGGGAGTGCAGACCTCTACCTGGTAATGCCAACACTGATGGGGTTCATACTAATACAGCACTTCATTTGTGTTTATTAATGTTCTCAGTTAAACTCTCAGGGTCTGTTTCCTGGACAGGGATTAAGACTGTGGACCCTATTGTACACCCTTGTGTAAGGAGTGTTGCGCTGTTCTTTGCTATCTTACACCCCGTCAAAGGTCTGTTTAGGAATATATTAACGCCGATGGGGGTGGTGGTCTGGAAGTGAGGTGTGCTGCGTGATTCATCATTGACCGGTGCACTATAGATCACTAAAATAGGGCCCTTTATGTTCCTTTTTTATTGATCCAACATGATCATTTCCTGTAAAACATAACTGTGCTGCACTTTAGATCCCTTAATTAATCCCTTGGTTAAGGCAAACTACCTCAATAAAGAAATAAAGAATAATTGAGATACACACTTGAGATACTGTATAAGTGAGTAAAATCTTTAGAGTGTGCCTAGTTTTTGAGCAGTTCTACCATGACAAGTTAAATTCACACCTTTCTAAGTGCACCCCCTCTCTCCCTCCACCATCAGTGTGTAGTCATTCCCCATATATGTGTTCATTTTAATCTATTTACTTTTCAATTATACTGTATTATTTACTTTAAAAGTGCATTGCATTATTATAATGTTTAAACTTAAATGGTTTAATGTTTTTTTTTAGCTGTTGAAGTTTATCAGGTTTTACAGTGGTCCAACACCATGAGTAAAGAAGGTCACATAAAGTTAGAGCTTTTTCCTGAACAAATGGCTGCCATAATAAGATTAAACATTTAAGTGATATAAAGAACCCTCTAAGAAATTCATCAGTTCCTGGGATGACACTACTTGCGTTTAATCTCCAAGAGAGTTGGTTAAACTAAGGATAATTGATGGCTTGAGCCTTTTCCATCATCTTAAGTAAGGCAGATTGTCACTGTATTATACTAAAAAGTAAATTAAAATGTCTAAAGCATTAATCACCCTTTAACAGGGGTAACAGTGCTATCAATTAACATTCAATCAAGTAAGTTGATTAAGTCTCACATTTAGAAATTTTACATAAATCTGTCCCTTAAGCATATAGCATACTTAGATATAGTGAAGATCTAAGGTGTCTAAAATGTATTTTGAATGATTGATCCTAATTAATCATTATCTTAAATATTAAATGCCTGTACAACTTTTAATTGTTGCAATGCAGGCATATTTAAATATTTTTTTAATTAAAATACTTTTCAAATACTAACAACAGAGCACATGTAAGCATGTGCTCACAAAAAAAAGACGTCAGATGAAAGTAACAGATTGTAGCCCATTAAAGGCCTTAATAAAGAATAAATAAGGATAATTCTGAGGTTAAGTTTTTTTTACTGTTATTAAAACACGCTGCAGAATGTTCACTGCTCTGGGAGAAAGAAAAATTCTCTCTGTTAGTCCATTCTGTTTAAAAAAGGGGAGTCCTTTTGCTCAGGAGAATGCATCCTGCGTTCAGAAAGCTGAGTGTTGCTTATATAAGCTCTCTCTGAGAATTCCTGCAGGCCCGTGTTTTAAAAGCAGGACATTTGAACTTTCTGTCCCAGGACAGGGAGCACATGGCTGACGTGAACAGCTTCCCTCATGTGCCAAGATTTTTCCTGCTCGCTCACTAATGCATCCTGTCGAGCATCAAACTGCAGTATGCTTCCGTTCGGAAGCTCTTTTTGGATTCCCAATAACTCATTTCTCTAGCATTTATCAACAGAGAACTAAACTGAATCAAAATGTGGATGAAAGCAGGAATGCAGCAGGAATTAATTCCACAATCTGCTCTGCTCCTGACTTTGCTTATCAGTTATTTAGATGTATTTTTTTAACAAAGATAAACATGCTTTGAGATCATTTGGAACATTAAATGATGTTGCTTTAAAAGGTACCAGTGACTTATTTAAGCTTTACCTTGTGATAGATCAGTATCTTGTGCAGGGTGTATGCCTCTCACTTAGTGTTACAGGTTATGCTATGTACCAACCACAAACCCGAACAGGGCAATTGCATTGATAAGAAAAAAGCTGTCAAAAACACAGCTTTCAAACTTTTTAATTAGTTTTTTATAGTACCAAATCTCTAAACAACAGACGTTTTAGGTAAAGTCAGCAAGAAAACATTTAGGGAAATTTGGGGAAAGTGTTGTTGTGCAATATATATATTTTTACACTTGTTAGTTATATTAATAAATACAGATCTGGAAAAAAATTAAGAGAGCACTTTGGTTTTTAAATCAGTTTTCATGCATCTTGGCATGTTCCCTCCACCAGTCTTACACACTGTTTTTGGATAACTTTATGCCACTCCTGCTGCACAAATTCAAGCAGTCCAGACTATCTTCCTCTAGTAATATGTTAATCACTCATGAACGTTAACCTCAGGGGGGCACTTGAGAATGCCCACACCTGTATATTAAGTTGTGAGGTGTTATCCTGTGAATGAGACCAAACACTGGCCAGTGTGCTCATGGCAAGGCATGACATGAATTGTTGGGAGCTGGGAGGAAGGCTTATAGTGGGTGCCAGATAGATGGGACATGCCATTTTCAAAGTGAAATCTTTAACTAAAAGTGGTTACATTGGTGTCAAAAAAGAAATGACAGTTTTTCTTTATCTGTAGCTCCAGTTAATGTATATATCACCATAACCCATAAAGAGAAAAACGTGTTTCTGCCTATATAACAATGGAATTGTTAGTACTAACACACCGGCAGACTAATGAATTCACTAAAAGCTCTACAGAACGTGTGATGAGGAGGATTGTTACTTGTGAGTTTGTGAGTTTCAGACAATAATTCTCACCAAACCCTCTAGTTCTGTTTTTAGTTCAGTCCTCCAATGATGATATGGCCCTCTTTCTCTAAAATGTCCCATCAATAAAATAAAGTGTAAGATTTTTGATGTCATAAAACACCAATGAGAGGTAAAAGCAAAGACTCTACAGCAGCATATAGGTCAGTATGATTCCCTCTGGATGTGTGAGATTGGGGTCAGCAGTGTGTAGACGGCCGTGCGCTGAGCTTTTCTGAAAGAGAAGCTCAAATCCCCTCATCTTTATTCCCTCTTTGCTGGCTTTGATGGCCTCCAGCCACAAGCTGGGCAAACTTTTACTTTAAAGAACTGAGTCTTTATTAGGAACAACTGAGCTTTAAATAAAGGTTTGCTGCATTAAGACTTTCATCATTTTCTTTTCTTTCAGTGTCTCTCAATGTATCAAAACGAACTGTACAAAACACAACGTCTCCACAAGACATAGCCGGCATTAACTTTTTAAGAGCTTAGTGCTACAGTAGCTCTTCTGAGGGATTAGACCAGGTGGGCTAGCTTTTCCTCCTCTCACGCATCAGTGATTTGTGGGAGTACATCACCCTGTTGCCGGTTCACCGGTTGTTCTTTCTCAGAGCACTTTTTGTAGGTATGGGCCGCTGCATGTCAGGAATACTCTACAAGACCTTTGTGAAGTTTTGGAGATGTTCTGACCCAGTTCTTTATCTTTCACAGTCTGGAACTCGTTAATGTGGCTTAGAATCTGGCTTAGAACCAGTTTTCAACACATCAACTTCAAGATCTGATTGTTCATTTACTTACTTATATGTGTAAATCACAACCCTTGACATGTTCTATTGTAACAGTGGTCAGTGTTTTTAATGTTATGGCCGATTGTTACCTGCAGGACTAGTAATTTTGTAATCTGTGTGAAATAAGAAAAACAGTTTATCCTTATGGGGAAAATATAGTATTTTTAAGTGCAACGGAGAGCAGTATGTAAATTGATCATGTGATTGATCTAGTATTAGTTTAAGGCATGGCTTGAATACAACAATACCTAAGTTGTGAGGTGTTATCTTGTGAGTGAGGCTGAACAATGTCCAGTGTGTTTTTAGACAGGGTGACATGATTACAAGGTTTGAGGGAGGCCTACACTGCACAATACTGAAACTTAGCAAAGTGAAATTTTTTCATTTTAAGGCAATTAATCGTATTTTTTTCTCTGATAAGACTTTTTGTCTTAATAAGCATTGTTATTGTGTTAGATTATTTAACTTATTTTTGGAAGAATTTTCTTAATCAGTCTTATTTATTAGAACTCAAAATAAGCAAAAAAAAAAGGCAATCAAAGGGCAATCATTTTATTCTGATCCTTTTGTCCAGATTTAAAGTAGAAAATCTAATTTGATTTTGCTTGATTTAAGTCCTAGTTTAATCATTTTGAGACTTTGCAATTCCTTTTTTGTGAATTCTTAAAAAAATATTTTAGATTTTTTTAATTAATATATTAATTATGTAAAAATTACAGATTTTTTAATTAATATAAACCTATGTGTTTTCATTTACTTATATTTTGTCTAGTTTCTGCTAATGGATTTTTTGCACAGTGTTGTTGTGGGTCCCAGATGGATTTGGAATTCCATTTTGAGTGTAGTGCAGGCATTTAACATTCCTCAATCCACATTGTCAGTTTTGGACCAGAATTATGCCACCCAGTGGGTTGTAATATATATTTTTGCTGAGATTAGGTCAGCAAGCCATACCTTCTTGTCTTTTCTGTTAGATTTAAATTAGGTTTAAATTAGATCTTGTTCTAACAGGGAAAAGAGTAGTTGTAACATTCATCCAAAAGTCATAAACATCACTACTTGCCAACACCATACGCATATGCAGTTGTGGAAAATAACTACAGTTGTGATCTTTTGAAGCTTTAATAAGAAAACAAATCCCCTACAATCTATGACAGTATTTAGTATTAATCAGTTGGTGATTGGGCTTTTTTGAAGCTTAAAAAAGTTTCTTGTAAGGCGATGAGATTAAATAATTGATATAATTTAGACCAACATTGTTTACTCTTATAATTCATTTGGACAATGTATAAAGTCTTGCACTCCAAACACTCATGTATTTGTTTTTTCTTAACAAGTGTTTTTTTATTATAAGTTTTTTTTTGCCACATAATTTAACGTTTGCCAAAACGTAACACTACAAAACTACAAAAATTGCAGTATTACAAATATGCATTACAGATGTTTTAAAGCTTTTGTATAAAAAAAATTAATCGCTGGTGTCTAGTACAGTCTATAAATTAATCAGATTGGGGTTTTTGAAAGCTAAAAAAGTATAGCCCCACACTACACTGCTTCCCAGTCTATTGTGCAGATAACTCTTTTCCAGATAGATTGAAATGTAAGTTTTTTGTAAAGAGATGAGAGCATAAAATCTTGTATTATTAGACAAAATTATTAGACTCTTATGATTTATGTGGGGTGGGGTTGGGTTGGGTAGTCGAGTTTAACGCCACATCAGCTCGTCGGCTATTTCGCGGCAGGAAAGGTACTATCTAATCACAAGGTTCTACGATCTAAGCCATCGCAAGGCAGACAGACACAGACAGACACACAGACACATTCACTCACACACTCACACCTAAGGGGCAATTTCAATCAAGTTCCAATTAGCCTGAACGTGCCATCTTTGGACTGTGGGAGGAAACCGGAGAACCCGGAGGAAACCCACGTAGACACGGGGAGAACGTGCAAACTCCACACAGAAAGACCCGGGACGCCCCAGCCGGGAATCGAACTCAGGCCGTCTTGCTGTGAGGCGGAAGTGCTACCCACCGCGCCACCGTGCCGCCCCTATGATTTATGTGGAAATCTTATGATGTCTTGCACTCAACGAACACTTAAAAAATCCCCTTTTTTTTAAATCCGCAAGCATGGGATTCTGTTCTGTTGTTGTGAACATTCTCGGGCGAGATGAATGAGGGCACCAGAGTTCCTCCTCATCTGTGTTTAGAATGCTTGCCTAGACACAAGCTTTTCTGTTTACCCCCCAGATGGACTTAGTTACAGCTGATCGGAGATTGTTTGGACCATTACACAATGGAAAAAGCGAGCCTGAGCAATTAGAGGCGAAAAAAGTTGAACAAGATGTGACAACTTGGTGCGTGTGTAGAGGTATGCGCTCCCAGTTCAGAAGTGTTGAGTCATTAAAAACACGGCATAAATGTCCCCATGTGTTCCTGTGCTGAAATAAAACCCCTGCATGATGGTCTTCATGCTCAGAAGCCTTGTGAAAACCTTGTTTCTCAGCGAGAGGGATTTTTGAGTTTGGACCTGAATTCTGCACTGTTGACTCAGCTGCTGGTGTGTGTGTGTGTGTGTGTGTTTGAAGTTATTAATATTTTGACGACCTCCAGCCTCCTGAAGTCGGTCCGGAAGCCAAACACAAACAGGTTCTGGTTTTGTTTGGCGTGTGCTTGGCTCCGCACACACATCTTGATGACATTAGGGCACCAGCCCCTCTTACACAAACAGCAGAGACAGGGTTTTTATAGAGTAAAAACTTTACAGAGCGAGTGGAGGTGCTGGGGGAAATGCGGATGTTGTGTGAGAGACTGTTTAATGTCTCTGCGTGTCATTAGAGACAGTAACTCTGATGCAATGACAGTGTTTACATAGCAATGTTCTCTCTCTCTCTCTCTCTCTCTCTCTCTCTACCTCTCTCTCTTGATTTTTTACTCTCTCAATCTTTCTGTCTTCTCTGTGTTTTCTTCTCTCTCTCTCTACCTCTCAGTTTTCTTGCCTCTATCACTCACCCCAGCAGCAGTAGTGAGTTGAAGGCGGAGGGTGTGATCAGTGCAGAGTGTGATGGGGAGAAGCCAGAGAGGAGGAGAGTGTGTTTCAACATGGGAGAGGAGCAAGACGATTCAGGACACGACACCATCAGCAATCGAGATTCATACAGGTCACACAGCACTTAAAACATCACAACTATTTACTTATGCCACATTTCAACAAAAAGCACTGTAGAAAAAGAGAGCCTTCTATTCAGCTTGTGAATGAAAAATAAATACAGTACTTGTTACCAGTGACTGTAACACACCGCTGATTGTGTTAGCAATGTACATTATCTGTAACAGTGACTGTAACACACTGCGGATTGTGTTAGCAATGTAACATTATCTGTAACAGTGACTGTAACACACCGCTGATTGTGTTAGCAATGTAATATTATCTGTAACAGTGACTGTAACACACCGCTGATTGTGTTAGCAATGTAATATTATCTGTAACAGTGACTGTAACACACTGCGGATTGTGTTAGCAATGTAAAATTATCTGTAACAGTGACTGTAACAGTCACAGTTAACAGTGACTGTAACACACTGCGGATTGTGTTAGCAATGTAAATTAAATGTAACAGTGACTGTAACACACTGCGGATTGTGTTAGCAATGTAACATTATCTGTAAAAGTAACTGTAACAGTCACAGTTAACAGTGACCACTTGTGACATTGACTGTATTAGAAACTGTAACACTGCTGATTGTTTTAGCAATGTAACATTATCTGTATATGTATACCTGTAACAGCCAAAGTCACAATTAGCAGTCGCTGCTTATCATGTGTTACAGTTACTGTAACAGAAATAATTAGGCAGCTGTGTGTTTACAGTGACTTAAGTCACAAATTGAGTTTAATCCACTGATGATCATGTTAACTGCCCATAACAGAGTAATACACTGCCTGGCCAAAAAAAAAGTCTCCACCTGGGTTTAAGTAAGTAAATGATGTGGGGTTGATGCTGCAGTTGTTTTGCAGGTTTAGGTTCAGCAACACTATGTGCTGAAAGAATGAGGTCAGCTGACTATCTGAATATACTGAATATAGACCAGGTTATTCCATCAATGGATTTTTTCTTGCCTGATGATCACGGGAATATTCCAAGATGATAATATCAGGATTCATGGTGCTGGAATTGTGAAAGAGTGATTCGGGGAGCATGAGATGATCATTTTCACACATGGATTGTTCACCACAGAGTCCAGGTCTTAACCTCATTTAGAATATTTGGGATGTGCTGGAGAAGACTTTGTGCAGCGGTTAGACTCTACCATCATCAAGATCTTGGTGAAAAAACAATGCAACACTGGATTGAAATACATTATTGAAACAATGCCACAGTGAAGGCTTGCTGCAATCAAAGCTTAAGGCAGTTCAAAAAGTATTAAACCTTTTTTTTTGCCATTGTTTTTTTGGCCAGGCAGCGTAGCATTATTAGCTGTAACACACCACTGAAGACGGTAGTAATGACTCTAACAGTAACTGTAATATACTGCTGTGTAACAGTAACTGTAACACACTGGTTCTGAAGCTGTGTTTTGTTGTGGTTGTGTTTGCAGTGACTGTAACAGTAACAGAAACTCCATAGCCTCCTTCACCAGCATCTGCAGCAGCCACTGCAGCTCTTACGTCCACAGTGACGAGATGGACTCAGGTAATACACACACTATTACATACACATATACTATACATAGCGTGTACTATATCTGTATATGTAAACTAAGCAAAGCACATGCACACATACTTATATACACTCTTGGTCAAAAGTTTTAGAACACCCCCTTTTTCCAGTAGTCCAGCAGCAGTGCTGTATGGCCCAGACAAGCTGCTTTTTTATTTTCTCATCTTATCAGTGACTTTATTACTGTTTATTACTTCACCTGTCGGACCTCTTATTCTTCTCCTTAATGCTGAAACTGAGACTTAGTCCAGTGATAAGCTGAGCTAAAGGTGTTGCCATGTGGGTCAGCCAGACGTGACTTTTCCTGAACCAGTTTTCGCCAGCCTTCAAGAGTCTTTTGAAGGTGTAGGAAATAGTACTCATAGCACTCTGGCTTCATCTGTAATTTATATAAAGACTTATTCATTTAATAGTTACAGAGTTCTTTGTGTTTCTGTGTCTTTTTCTAGTCATTATGATGAAAGTGTGAATGTACTGTGTGTTACATAAATCCTGCAATATCCCCCCTTTTTTAAACAATACGGCTCTAGAAAAAAAAGAAACCACTTAAAAACGATGTTTTTCTTTGATCTTACCAAATTGAAAACCTCTGTAATATAATCAAGAGGAAGATGGATGATCACAAGCCATCAAACCAAGCTGAACTGCTTGAATTTTTACACCAGGAGTGGTATAATGTTTACTCAAAAGCAGTGTGTAAGACTGGTGGAGGAGAACATGCCAAGATGCATGAAAACTGTGATTAAAAACCAGGGTTATTCCACCAAATATTGATTTCTAAAAATCTCTAAACTTTATAATTATGAGGTCTGAAAGCTCTGCATCTTTTTTTTAATTCTGCCATTTCTCATTTTGTGCAAATAAATGCTCTAAATGACGATATTTTTATTTTGAATTTGGGAGAAATGTTTATAGAATAAAACAGCAATGTTTATTTCACTCAAACATATACCTATAAATAGCAAAATCAGAGAAACTGATTCAGAAACTGAAGTTTTGAATTTTAGTTTTAGTTTTTAGTTAATTTGTTTACCTTAAAGGCCCTGGCAGTTTATTGCTAAATTTTCTACACTGGATTTTGTTCCATTTCCAATTATTGGCTGGACCTAAAGTGCTTAAATGTCAAAAATAAAGGGGGAAATTGGTGTTCTAAAACTTTTGTACATACATACACATACATACATATATTGTACAATTTATATATATATATATATATATATATATATATATATATATATATATATATATATATATATATATATATATATATATATATACACTTTTATAGTATAGAAAACATGCACATACATACAGACACTGCCCACACTGTCTGAGTTTGTTGCATTACTGCATTATTCATCACATTCACCACATATGAGAGCAGTGTGTACTGTAGTTTTAACCGGTAATTGAATACATCAGGCTCTTTTGGGTTTAATCTGTGTGATCCTCTGTGCTTCAGCCCTGTCATCCTGTCTGAATTACAGAGCCGCCAAAACGCGCCTGATGTCAAATTGATAGCCATTACATGCTAATTGCTAAGCAGCGGGTGCACTGGAGGCAGTGGGGCTGAGAGCACAGAGTCTGTGCACAGGGAGTGTGTGTGTGTGTGTGTGAAGTGTCGCTGCTGTAACCTCGCCGTTCTGCTTCATTAGGGTAATGAAGCACCGCCGTCTGCCTTTTTGTCCTAATCGAGCCCTCTGATGTTCTCCGCTCTTTCTGTATCTTTACACACACGCACACACACTTTCAGGAGATGAGATGCCAGCGAGCATGTGGATATCTCACGACAAGCAGAAGAAGCTCCACAGCTTCCTGGAGCATCTGTTCAGCCAGGTGTGTATGATGTAGGGTCAAACACACACACAACAACACACTTGAACCTTGTTTGAACCTTCATATGTTATACATTGCTCTTTGCTACCATGTGCAGTTTGTATATTTGCACTTTATGGCACATTGAATTAAGGGAATTCTAGGTTTATTATTTTCTGATATATTTAATCAGTTATTAGAGTTATTATGTGGTATTTATACTGACCAAAATTCATGAGATAGCAGTATGTAAAATGAACATGATTATGAACAGCTTGGGATGGCTTAAACCTGTATAAATTTTAGGGCCTTATTTTAGCGGTCTATAGGGCACTGGTCATGACTGATTTAGGGGCGTGTCCTGTGTTTTTAGTATTATGAGGGCGCCAAAAAATATGTCTTTCGCAGCTCCAAACACGCAAAAGGCGTGTACTAATTCTCTTAATTATTCATAGGTGTGTTTTGGGAGTAACATGAAATAAACCAATCAGTGTGCCAGTAGTCATTTACTTTAAGATACAGCTGAGCTCTGACTTTTGCGCTTTTGGATCTTAAGAGCGCTGCGCTTTGTGCGTTTCAGCAGAGGATACTGACCTGCACTTTCACATTGTTTAGGAATGCCAGCAGCTTATTTAAGGGAACAGCAATGTTATTTTATCCTTTATTCTGTTTGTTGTTTATTTAAAAGCTGGGTTTGCAACACTAACTAATATTAGTTTTACTTTCAAATCATGGAAACAGCAAACCAAAACCTCAACCTATCCTTTATATTTGATAGTATTTGATTAACGTCCTTAGTCATCTTAAGTTTTTTTAACTGAACTGAGTTTTATCTTTAGACTTGTGGGTAAGTAAAGTAAGTGAACTTGTGTACACAGCTACATTTAATTTAGATGGCATTGATAGGTTGTAGACATCTGGCAGATGCATTTTGCTACGTATGCAGCTAATTTATAATGAGCGAAAAATAACTCTGTGATGTCCATCTTGATAAAATCACAGAGAACATGAGAGCTTATTCAGAGGAACAAGGGCTCGTTTCAGGATGTTTCAGTATTAATTTGTATGTTTTTTGCAGGTGGAGTCCATCACAAGCCTTCTAAAGGGGGTGTCGGTAGCTCGGGCCTTTGAACAGACAAAGTGTTTTACTCCAGGACGAGGACTGCAAGGTACGGAACAACCTTCAATAGTTACTTTTATGAAACAAAACAACAAAATGTATCCGACACTGTAAGCCCGGATAAGTTGAATTTACTTCCTCAAAATAATTGAGGAAACCGGTTGCCTTAAAAAATTAAGGAATGGGTAATGAAAACTTAGCATAACTTAGAACATCAAGTTATTACAACAAAAGGAAAAGTCGATTTAACTTTTTTTAATTTTTATTACACTGTAAGACCGGATAAGTTGAGTTTATTTAGCTTTTTTAAGGCAGCCGTTTTGCTCAATTTTTTAAAGTAATGGGTAATGAAAACTTGAGTTAGCAGAAATTAAAACATCAAGTTATTACAACTAAAGGGGAAGTTGATTTATTTGTAAGGTAGCCCAGGGGGAATCACTACACACTGATGGTGAGTGTCAGAAACTGTTGGACACACCCAGTATGCAAATAGATTGTGACAGAAACCAATGGAAAATAAGCTGTTAATGGCAACAGACTAAAGTCAGTTATTATAAGTTGGTTCAACTCAAAGATCTCAGTTTGAATGTACATGTGCTCACAAATGTTCAGCTAACTCAAAATAGTTGAGTATTGTTTAGAAATATCCAATTTGATGTAAAACAGACTTAAATCATTTGAGTTCAAACAACACATGGGTTTACAGTGTACATTTTCTTACTCAGAAACTCAGGATTTACAGTGTTTCCTACAAGACGGTACACAGGAAGCTCTGATTCTACACGTATCTGAGTCTGAAGATAACAGTCCTATTCTTTTTTTACTAATTGAGTGTTTGACAGTTTGTCCAGTTTTGTGAGGAAAAGAGTAAAATGTGAGTGGGAATGTTAGCGTGGGACCTGCTGATGTGTTCATTGGTGTATTGTTCCATTTTCCTCATTCTCCCACTCTTTTCTCATGTGAAAAGAAAGAAAGGGAATTTACTACTCAGCAGTGAAGAAGTTGTCTGGCCCTGGCTCTGTTTTATGCTTAATACACTTCACCTCTTGGCATGCACATTCTCTGCCTGTGAAGTAAAGTGTGTGTATATATGTGTGTGAGTGTGAGAGAGAGAGAAGGAGGTGTTTTATTTAGTTAAATTTGAACTGTGTCCAGATTCGGCTCCCCCCTCCAGCGGATCACTGCAGGAATCCTGCACTTCCTGTGTAAAGGAGCTTCCTCCAGCTGTATATGTGTGTGTGTTTGTATGTGTGAGTGTGTGAGTTAGAGAGGGTTAGGTAGGAGGAGAATTTGGTCAGAGAGCTCAACTTCTCTGTTCTACTGTGGATCAGTAATTTTAGACATTTGGGGACTTTGTATCTGTCTCCAACCTAAGCATTTTAAGTCCTATTCAATTAATTTCAAGTCATATTTTTATCTCAAAAGACTTGATCAGCTTAGACTTAGTTTGTTTCTTTTGTTTTATATTGGAGCTATAAGGTAAATGTAGCTAACAAGATTTTAAAGCTTAAAGCTCCACTAGGTAGGATTGAGATTTTGTGCTCGTGGGCTCCCCCTACAGTTGCAGAGTGTAATAAATGTTTCATTAGAACTAAAGGGCGGAAAGCAGGTCGCAGTTCTCACGAGCGTTGGTCGCGGCCGCCTCGGAAAACTTACAGAGTTTGGTTTGAGCTTAGAGGAGCTCCGGCACAGACACGAGAGCACCGCTATTCGTCCTATTACACCTCAATGCAGCGCTGCAGTGAGTTTTTAAGCTGTAATTTTACTTCTTTAAAAAGATCAAAAATCAAGGAAATCCTACCTAGTGGGGCTTTAAGATTAACAAATAGCATAATGCTAACTAGATTAATACCGATAATGTACTATACTCATACTCATCAACTAGGCCTGATACCAACATTCGATACCTAGTGCACATTGCTGTTCTAGTTAGTACTGTCATTTACAGTTTACTAAAATCTAATGACATTACTGCACACAAGCCAAAACATTGTAACATATTGCTAATCTGCTGCTGGTTAACCTCTTAGGCCAGGATTTTTATCAATCATAAAATTGTCTCTTTCTTGAACTTTTAAAATCAATATGTTCCTGAATACAAATCAAACAGTTCTTGTCCTCTAAACCTTTAGTTTTGTTATGTTTGTCTAGTTTCAACGTCTTTTTTCCAACATGAAGAATTTGGGTTGATTTCTGTTACTGATCTGGAATTATTAATTTGAGCAGTGATTGGCAGCTTCTCCAAGTGATTTACAATATCTAATTTTAAAAGATGATCTATAATACACCACATTAGGCACTAATGGTCAAATTTAAATAATTTAATTAGGATATATATGTAATGCAATCTAGTGGCTTTTTTTGGTAGCAGCAGTGTGCACTATTAGAACAGCAATGTGCAACATAACAAAATAAATAATAAAAAATACAGGAACAGTGATGTACAAAATAATAGAACAATAAGAGCCTTAACAAACTGAACACTATCCTACTATAACAATTAAACATGAAAAATAATACTCTGTCCCTGAAAATGACATTTTTTTTTTCTTTAACAGAGATATATTATTAACTTTATCTGAGAGAAAGATGCTCTTTAAGGTACTAAAACTATTAACATATATGAGGCTAGACAAAACAACTGTTATTTTTATATTTTCAAGTTTTTCTTTAAGAAGATGAGAATGTCCACATTCTCTGGAGGAAGAGCTGCTCTTTGAGCAGTCACAATGTCTGCGGCTACAGTGTGCTGCACCATTTGTGTAGCATGCGTGCTAGCATAGCTTAGAGGGAGGGATCGCCTATCATCTTTTTTACTTCGAGGCTCGAGATTATGACACAATTTCGATCGGTTTCGATGAAATATCGAAATCATGACACCCCTAGTAAAAACTACACCATGCTGTACTTGTTCATAGGAGTTGTGTGCTCTCAGCTGCGTTTGCTGAGAGTATGGAGTTCAGGTATGAGGTAGTAAAAGCCTGTACATGTGTGTGATTTGTGTTTCTGTGTGCGTGTGTTTGTGTGTATTTGTGGTTGGATGTGTGTGGTCCACCTAGATCTCCAGGACTTGTGTAATCCGTGCTGCTTCTGCTAACTTTTCCTCAGTCAGTGGCCCTGCTCTGAGGAGTAATGGATTAGTGTGTAATCCCCATTGTTTAAATGTCCTAATCCCCCTTCACACACTCGCACACTGGGGCGCTGTCACGCCTGTGTTTCAGGCTGCTGGTCCGTGTGGCATGTTTCTCTGTGTGACTGTGAATTTGAGTAGATGAAGGAATGGCGTTTTGTGTGTGTCTGTCCGTGTTCCAGAGGAGCCAACATAACTCTCGCCTGGAGTGTGTTATGATGTGTTGCTGATAGGATTAAAACCATGCCACTTTATTTCCATCTGTACTGTAGGACTCAGTCAGAATGTTGGACATTTGTTCAAGCATTTTTTAACAGACTGTTCAGTTTTTATAGCATTAAAATCATTGTTTTTATAGCGATGTTTGGATTGGATAGTCTTTCAGGGCCAGAATAATGGCCAGTTTCTAGTTTGGAAATAAGCGAAGATAGTAACGTTAGGATTGTGAAATAACGCAAATACTCTCCTCTCCTGCTCAGAGGAGTCATCTTCAGGTGAACGCTGCGCATTTTTGAGCATTTCTGCTTGTTTTGCTGGGTCGTGTTGGTTTTAACATGCCAGCTGGACTGTGGTTAGGTTAGCGTAGCTTTCTTTAGCTCAGCATTAACTTAGCCTAGCCTGGCTGGTTAGCCTTCTGGCTGTCAGACGGCATTAGCCGAGCGATTTTCTTTCCCTTTTTTCCACAAAAGACAGCCAGCGCTGCGGGCGAGCGTGCCGCTGCTGAGCACTAGTCTGTGCTAAGCTAACGCTGCTGGGGGTGTTCTGTGTATATACGCCATTACTCGGCAAAGTGTGGGCGGAGTGATACAGGTTTAGTGTGAGAAGGCCGTGATGTTATCACAAATATCATCACGGCTAGAACACTTCTCAACCAATCAGATTGTGAGGTCGGAACTAACTGTTGTATAAATCAGAGTATATCACTAGCGTAACAGCATGGATAGCAAAAAATAAAACAGACCTGTAGACAGTTTCTACCTGGAAAATTATGGCAGTGTTTTTTTTTGCATGAGATTTTTTGAAAAGCAGAAGATTATTTAACCTGTAAAGAAAAAATTCAAACATGTCCAATCCTGTTAGAATAAAATGAAATGAATAAAGAGTGCAGCACCTGTACATGAGGACCATCTATCCACTGTTCCCTATTTTTTAAAACGTGTAGCTCCACCCAACTGGCTCACAGTTACAGGTGGTTCCCATCACCAGTGCTCAGTTTCTGACCACTAGCTGACCACAGTGCAGGGGATCGCTCTTAATCTAATATTAATAGTGTACATCGTGGTCCATATAGAGTGAACAGCTAGATGGACGTCATTAAGTGTCCTCTGAGAGACTGAACGAGGCTGAGGTTTCTACTTATAAGGGCGAGACTGTATTCCCGTGAGACTATATTCCAGACTAATCCTGAAATAAAGACTCGATAAATGTGTCTCTTGTGGCATCGCTTGTGCTGAGTTAGTCTTTCTGCAGTAGAGGATTTAATTTACTGCCTTCCTCAGAAAAAAAAAAAAAAAGACATGACAGAAATCATTACATAATCCGGGCCATGAATCAAAGCCTTATTCATCAGTATCCATCCCATTCCCTGAACTGTAAAGGAAACGGATAGGCGTGTGTGTGTGTGTGTCTGCATGTGTGTGTGTGTGTCTGTGTGTGTGTGACTTTATCCTCTCTCATCACAGCAGTGTCACACCTTTTTATCCGTGTGAAGAACTGTTGATGCCTTGTGCTGCCTGTGCCATCTGCCATGAGGAAAGAGGGCCAAAGGAAATCACCCTAAGATTACGTCTGTGTGTGTGTGCGTGTGTGTGTGTGTGTGTGTTTACCTTTTAAAAACATGGGGTCACACATTTGTTATTCAATTGTAAGTATCTGTATAATTAATTTAGTTGTACACCATATGTACAAAAGCATTGGGACACCGGATTATTCATTTTTAGAGGAATGGATTATTATCATTGGTATTATTAAATGTTGGATTGAGCTCCATCATTCCTTCTGTTCCACAGCTCAGTAGTGTTTTTGTGTGTGTTTTTTGAACAGAGTTTCTATTGGACCTGGAGCCGAAGCTGAACTGCACAAAGAAGCTGCGTCTTCACATCAAACACGATCCCTGGAACCTGCCGAGCAGCGTACACACACTGATGCATACACTCAGCAAGGCTGTGGAAGGTCAGGACAACATAAAAAACACACACACACACATTTATATGCAAAAACCTTGTACCTCTAAGAGTACATCTTTATAAGTAAAAAAAAAAAACACTTTTATTGGAAGTCAATATAAAACAAGTCTTTTTTTTATAATTTGACACCTGTCAGATTCTCATTATGTCAAAAAGTGACAAGCAACTAGTAACTAGAAGCGCATATGTTTTAATGTTTTCAAGTCGAAGAACATTTAGAATCTGTACTTTTTTCTAACTCAAACTATTTTCTAAAACTTGCATCAGAAAATGCCTTACTTATTCATATGTATGTGTCTGTTTATTTCAGAGGTGAAGACGAGGTTGCTCTTGGTTTTACTCCAGTATGCAGGTATGTTTTTTTTACTTGTTTACATTTTCCTTCAGTGTTTATAATGTCTAATGTCATCATATGTCTAGAGTCCTCTTCCTTCACTTATATAAATATGGTTAAATTCATTGTTAAACAGTTACTTAATGAACTACAAGCACATTCAGGTTACATTATTTTAATGATCAGCCTACACTCTACACTACTTTTTCCTCTTTTTGTTTTTCAAATTGAAAAACTATGGCACAAAAAAGAGGGTGTTCCCTTCACTGTAAACACACACACAGAAAAATGTAATCATATCAAACATATACCCATCCACACCTACACTCACATTAATGCTGCACTTCCAGCAGATTTCCTCTGCTTGTTTTAAATGATGTACTAGTGAGAAATGATTAAATGCAATGTAAGAAGGGCCGTGTCGTGATGTAAACCCCATAGTGGACACTGACCATAAGGAGCATCATTTAAAATCAATTTCCGGAGCATCGTTCAGTTTTAAGCTTCATAAACAGAGGGATTAATTAACTGGAAGTCAGTCGACGGGGACAATAAATTGAATCCTTCTAACTTGCACTTACTGCATCTGAAAAATCAGCCGAGCGTTTCTAATTTTAAAGCTCTGTTTAATAGTCTCGGCCGTTTCCCAGAGGTTGCGAAAAAAAAAGAGAAAAAAAGGATAAATTGAGGCAGTTCATGAACTCATTTTGAAGCGAGCTGATTTGCCTAATGTTTGTATGGGCCATTTTTTCTCTGGTGCTTGGTTATTGCTTCTGGATGTGTGTGTGTGTTTATGCTATTTTTAGTCGTTTATGTTTTGGAGCGGCTGCTGAATGGTTTGCAGGTTCAGGATTTTGACCTTTCTATTGTTTGTGAATTACAGACTAAGAGAGATCTAAAATTAATTACAGATTTTTTTTATGAATTATGCATAGATTTGGCAGTACAATGTGAATATACTTGTATTATATATATATATATATATATATATATATATATATATATATATATATATATATATATATATATATATATATATATAGTCTTTTTTCATCTGTATCTCTATTTTATTTAATCTCTCTTTCTGTGTATGTGTCTAAATGTACACTATATAGACAAAAATATTGGGAAAGGAGCTTATAAGTATTTTTCTTCTGAAATCTGGATGAAATCTAGAGAGTTTTATTCTCTTTGTAGTATTATTTTAAAGTCACTAGACAATAATTTTTATTAGCTATAGGTAGAAATTAACTGAATGCATACATTAGAACGGATGTCCGAAAACATTTGGCCATGTAGTGTGTCTACGTTTCTGTATGTTCATAATCTCTCTCTCTCTCTCTCTCTCTCTCTCTCTCTCTCTCTCTCTATCTCTCTATCTCTCTATCTCTCTATCTCATGCACACACACACACACACATTTAATTTAATTTAATTTGAGTTTAATTCAGTTAGTTGTATTACTGTGACCATATTCCATTATAAAGCAGCACTGCAATAACAGGAACATTAGGAGGTTGAAGTTAAGTCTCAGTTTCAGTTATACAGACATTCAGAGATGTAAGAAGAAGATTGCAATTATCAAGAGCATGTCAATTTCAATTACAGTGACATTTAGATTCAATTTCAATTCAATATTATATTAGGGGTGTGAGAAGAGCAAGGGGAGACATTAAGGGGAGAAATGACGTTTCAGTTTCAATCGCAAAAAAAGATTGGGATGATCAAAGAGCGTCATTAAGCACAAAGAAATGAAACCAGAGAGAGACAAAAATGAAATACAGGGTTAGACACAAGGCTTAAAGGTACAGTGAGAAAAATTATATGTTTAATTCTAAGGAATGATGAGACGTGAAGTGGTGATGTAAGAAATTGCTTTAGTGAACAATGTGTTTTTCATGCTTTATGGATATTTTAAGCAGTTCTGAGAGCATGACAAATAAAGCATCCTGGTTGGCCTTTCCTCATGCTTAGTTGACCAATAAGGTTTGTGTGGCGGTGAAATTTGCAGTGTGTGAGAGAGAGGGAGAGAAAGATGAACACACAGTGTCATGTAGCGCTTTAATCCAAAAAAACATATTTAACTCCACACTACACTACAGTCTGTCTTTTTTGCACACTGTTTTATTAATGGAGGGAGTGTTGCATGGCGGTGTTTGCGACTCACAGTGTTATAGGTTTACTGTTTGTGCAAATTAGAGCACTATAACAAACTTTATATTTGAAGTTTTACAGACACAATTTTTTAGCCAAATCTGTCACATTTATTTTTTTACAATTATTTTTTTACCACATTCTATCTAATGCTATCTTATGTTATCTTTATAAGTTAATTTGTTTTATTTATTTGTGTTATTTATCTTTTTGTATTAATTTTTTATCTTGTCTACTATAAAGTATGACTTTCCCTCTGGGACTTATAAAGTGACTTATCAATATCCATTCTTTCATTCATCCATCCATCCTTCCATCCATCCACCTATTTACTCATCCATCAATTATCCACCTACTCATCCATCCACACATCCATTTATTCACCCTTCCATCAACACATCCATTTACTTATCTACCTACACATCCATAAATCCATCCATCCATCCATACATCATCCATCTACTCATCTATCCACGCTTCATCTGTCAATCATCTATCCAGACATTCATCCATAGATTAACCTGCTCTTTCATAGACCTACCATTCCATCAATCCATCTGTTCATATGTTCAAAGAGTTTGACCAGAAGTATAATCTCTCTTTCTTTCTCTCTCTCTCTCTCTCTCTCTCTCTCTCTGTCTTTTTTGTCTCTCTCTCAGACTCAGAGTTGCAGTTGCGGAGGGACATGGTGTTCACTCAGAGTCTGGTTGGAGCAGTGTGTTGTTTTTCGGAGCAGTTTCTGGCTGTGCTGAATCAGACTCTGAGTGGAGAGAGTGAAGGACAGGAGAGCGCTCGCCGCTGGCTCGACCAGATCTCCTCCACCGGCCTCCTCCTACACTTCCAGTCCCTACTCTCACCCAACCTGGTGAGTGTGTGTGTGTGTTTCAGTGTGCTTCAGTGTGTTTCAAGTTTGATGTTTCTAATTAAGTGGCCAGAGAGCGGAGGTAGAAGGATAGTGTTTCTAATGAAATGGTCAGTCGGTGGAGGTACAAGGTAGGGGTTTCTAATAAGGTGGCCAGTGAGTGAAAGTACATCAGTTTGTTGTGTTCATAAGGTGTCAGACATCAGTTTCTTCCATTTTTCAGAGTCATTGCTTCTTTCAATTATATTGAGGTCAGCACTGTGTGTGTGTGTGTGTGTTTGTGTGTGTGTGTTATTGCCTTATTGAACTGGTTGCATGCTCTGTGTGTTTGTAATTTGCGCTGGCTGTGCTTGTGTGGGCCAGGCCGGGATCACGGGGGATTAGCGTCTTTGTGTAAAGTGTTTGTGTTTCGGGTTCTGCTCAGTTTTTACCTGACCGTGATTGGGGCCAGGGGATCAGTGGTGTTTGTGTGTGGTCAAAGTTTATCCTCCCCCCCAGAGATTTAGTTAAACTCTGTGGGTCATGTCTGTAAGATCTTTTACCAGTGTCAAAACGTTTGCAGACTCCTGCTCATCCAGAGTTTCTTCTGAAACCAAGGCTTGGCTGCAGTAATAGCCTCTACACTTCTGCAAAGACTTTACACTGCATGCTTTATGATTCGTTTTGCCAGTCCGGTTCATTCATGGACAGAGTAACATCCCAGTGCTCTAGGCTTCCATGCTCCTCTTTTGGGCATAGAGGTCTTAGGGTAATGCTTCAGAGCTTCCTATGCCTTTGTCAGTTGGACACTTTTAGAAATACAGGACCAGTCCAACTTAAATTCAATGTTTTTTCATTCTTTTTAAATGTTTTGTATCATAGATTAATACTAAAATAATCCAAACTATGAAGAAACACATATGGAATTATTTAGTGAACAAAAAAATGCTAAACAAACCAGAATATGTTTTATATTTTAGTTTCTTCAGAGTAAGCACTTCTTGCTAAGATGATATTCAGCTTTATGAGGTATCGTCACCTGGAATTCAGGCTTTCAGTTAACAGCTGTGCTGAACTGTGCTGAAGAGTTCATTACTTGAATTTCTTGCCTCTTAATGTGTTTGAGAGCATCAGTTTTAAAGTTGTGAAGAGGTAGAGTTGGTATTTAGTGAATAGTCCTATTTGAATAATGTTCTAATTCATATTATGAATATACTCAAAAACTAAGTAAAGAAAAAATGACTTTAAGAAATAAGGGTCAGTCAAACAGAACATTTTCTCTAACTTTGAAAGTATCCTCAAGTGCAGTTGCAAGAACCATCAAAAACGTTATGATGAAACTGGCTCTCATTAGGACAGTCCCAGGAAAGGAAGACCAAGAGTTATATTTTTATTACACAGGATAAGTTCATCAGAGTTACCAGAATCAGAAACCGGAAGTTAACAGCACCCCAGATAAGAGCCAAGTAAGAGTATTTTGGTTTGTTTAACACCTTTAAGTTCAGCGACTATTGAACTAAGTTCAGTCGATTATTACATAAAATTTTCCCCACCCTAAAACACATAGACATATAGACATGAACAGGGAGACAATCAAACATCACAGCATAATTAATCAAAATGTCATCAGAATTTCATCACCAACCATAATCTTCCTCTTTGGAGAGGGGCAGAACAACAGGGAGCCAGACCAAGTAGAAAATATATTTCTACACCTTTTAGAAAAAAACATAATTCAATTGCGAAGATAGCGGAGCAGCAGTTTGCTACAAACATTTAACACCGAGGCCGAACGTGATAATTAAGCAGTGTGTCAGAAGAGTGTAGAAAAGAGCCCTCGCAGCCGTTCTCTCTGTAATGTGTGTCTTCACACCAGCAGAAGCTTTTTTCTCTTATCTCCTCGGCGCTGGTGTCTCCCCTCCACCTCTCCGCTCGGCCTGTAGAGTAGAGGAGGTTACACTGCTTAACCCGCGGGGTATTTCTCGGGCTCCGTGGGCCGCCACATGAAAGGATGGTAGGACAGGGTGAATTAAATGCTGAGAGGAGCCTCCAAATGAGCCCGGGGTGACTGTCAGCAATCTTTGAAATGTTTGGGAAGCAGAAGAGTCGGCATTCAGCGTCAGACTGAGTGAGATTTAACTGAGAAGAGCTGTGATCCTGAGCCATGACCGGCTTTATTTAGACAGAAACAGAGACAGATTCGTTTTTAGTATTCTGTGTGTATATAGGAATATATCAGTACTTTTTTGCTTGTTTATTACTATTCTTTTAGTAAGATTACATAAATAAATCTTACTGAGACACACATACATACCCAGACTTCTCCACCAGGGCAGGTTGAAAGCGTGTTAGGGTGTGTGCAGTGATGTATGGCTGTTTTGTCTTTACAGACAGATGAGCAGGCCATGTTGGAGGACACTCAGGTGGCTCTGCTGGACCTGGAGAAAGTCACCTTCTACTTCAGACAGTTCGACGGGGAGCCTCTTGTTGCAAGTGAGTGAAGGACGTCACGTCTGCATCGTCAGACAGACAGAGTCGTCACGCAGTGAACTCAGTACACTGAGGGAATTAGTACTGTTCATTATATCAGTGTTTCCCTCTTGCCTTTTCTTTTATTATTTTAATTATCAGTAATATTAGTTTTTAAATTTGTCTCATTTTATTATTTTTCTAGAAAGAATACAAACAGCAACTAGAATTAAATGCAAAAATGAAAGTAAAAAATGAAAAGATACTTATAGGTAATATTTCAAGTGTTACAAACAGGGGTTAGTACACACTTATTCTGTCAAGTGAAATTTTGAGAATAGTGAGACTTCTTTAACATTCACTATCTCCCTGCGCAAGGCGTGTCATGATTTTCATTGCTATCTTACACCCTGCCAACAGTCATTTTTCATGGCTTCAGCCTGTGCCGCTTAAATAGCAAATATATCTACACCAATGGGTTTAGTGAAATATTTCTGGCCTATTGCTATCTTGGCAATGGAAAACACAGGTGCGTGACTGTTTATTTGGAACCCTAACTACAGTCAACCATAAGACATTCATTGCATTCATCTTGGCAATGCAGGCTTGCTGTGCGCCCATGTGCACCCATTTGTTACACACACAAACCACCTCACTTTTACATCAAAAATAAAGATTATGACATTGCTGTTCCCATAAATGTCCTGCTTGTGCACCTTCACAGCACGAACATGCAGGTCAGTTTCCTCTGCTGAGAGGTGCAGAAGCGCTGCACCGTTAAAATACCAATTCGCCAAAGTCTGAGCGCTCCTGGCTAGTAAAGGAAATAGAAAGTGACCCTAAATTAAGCTGCGTGGTGTACCTATAGATCACAAAAATAGGGCCCTTTGTGTTTATTAAGGTGTTTAAAACATTCAGTTTAAACATATAGTGCATATAATAATAAAGTATATGAGTATACTTTTAATCATTGTAATACTAAGTGCTTAATCTTTTGTGTGTGTGTGTGTGTGTGTGTGTGTGTGTGTGTGTGTGTGTGTGTCTGTGTGTGTTGTGCAGACATGCCTGTTTCCTACCAGGTGGAGGGTACGAGGCAAGCACTGAAGGTGTTTTTCTATCTGGAGAGCTTCTACTTCCAGCAGCTGCCGCAGAGACTGAGACATGGAGGAGGCTTCAAGATTTACCCCGTCCTTTTCACTCAAGGTCTGTGTGTGTGTGTGTGTGTGTTATGTTTAAAACTAGCTTTGCCGTTGCTCCTAGCACAATTCAGCCCAATTAGTCAAACACAGCAGCAGCACGAAAGGGTTATTTGAGCAGTGTCATAGAAAAAAGCTGTCCTTGCTTCCATAATGAACCATTTTTGTAAAATAGATGTGAGTTAGAAACTTGGTTGGAGAACCTTAAATTTTATTTTAAACATTTCATTATTTTAACATTTAAATGGTTCTTTAAAGATTTTTCTTTTTCTAAAACATGATTCTTCTAAAGCATCACTCAAAGAACCCTATTTTTAACATTTTTCTTAAAGTACAAAACTTACTCTAAATAGTGTGTTTTATGATCAATTACTGATGGGATGGGACTTTGGAAATGTTTTATGTTGATGAACAGTTATTTATTTAGAAAACATAACACAAAATTTTTACTACGGGTATCTTCAGAATCAAAGGTATATTCTGTACAAATTACATTTGTATTTAAAATGTTATATATTAGCATTTGGAAAACAGCTCACGTCCTGACACTGTGTGAAATCAAGCCAGTATTGGTGTGTGACAGGAAAGCAGAAAAGGTATGATGTTATGGGAGTAAAAAGATTTTTTTTTACATAAAAGCAGTTCTCAGATGAAAAGAACTAGATGATAGATGATTTGCTTCCTGAGGTGAAGGGTGAAGGTTGGGGATCTAGCCATAGTGAGCTGGAACAGCAAGACCTGAAAGAAAAAAGAGCAGCACTTCACAGCTGTTACTGTGAATACATGAATACATGTTATAATGCAGTAGTTTATATGTGTGACTGGAGCAGATTTTAGTGGGCACACATTCAATAAGCAAAAATAAAAAATAGATCAAGTATAATTTAGGCATAGAACACCAAGGTGAAAACAGTATGGAGCAATTGGTGCACAGATATAGAAAGAGATAGAGAAAGACTGAGTAGGAAAGAATGAGAAAAAGAGAGAAAGCAGAACAAAGAAAAGAAAAAAGAGAGAGGAAATTGAGGAGGGTTCAGACAAAAGGAAAAAACGATGAGAGAACCAGGAAAGAGGAAGGAATAGAGCTAATAAAAATTATAAGAAAGAATCAATGAATCAGTAAAGTAAAAAAGAAGGAAATAAAAAAGCAATAAGAAGAGAAAAAGATATAAACAATAGACAAAACAAGTGAAATGAAGAGAGATATAACATATTTAATGAAAGAAAGTTGAAATGATAATGATGGAGAAAAGATGTTGAAAAGGAAAAAGAAGGAATTCCCCATCATGAAAGTAAGAGAACAGAAAGGTAGAAAGTAAAACAAGAGAAAAGAGTGCAGAAGTAAAGAGGAAATAAAAAAAGATAGAGATACATCAGGAGTTTTTGATCATAACTGTAAAATTCCAGTTACTGGTTGAGAGTGAATGCAGATGGTAGATGTTTTTCAGTCCATGCTGACTGCTCTGTTTCTTTCCTCAGCTCTGGAGAGCATGGAGGGCTATTACTACAGAGACAGTGTTTCTGTGGAGGAACACCAGGCTCAGATTAATGCAGCCTCCCTGGAGAAGGTCAAACAGTACTACAAAAGACTCAGGTAGGATTATAACTCACACCCGGTCCTTTCACTCCAAAAAAACTTCACTACCGCCTCATTCGACCTTCAGCTATGAGTGGCTCAGTTATCGCAGTGTGACTAAGCATTGTGGGGAAAAATCAGGGGCGAAAAAGAACAGCATCGGAAAATAAAACGGCAGCGTCTGACCTGGAATGCTGTCTGAATATCAATGCTGTTTATATTAAAAAGTAAATTTTAGGAGACAAGAATCAGAGCCCAAGCTTCACAGTCTGTCACTTGCCCCCGTAATTGGCGGTCTAGCACAGTTCAGCCTAGATCTCTGGCTTTGGACGACTCTCAAAGATGAGCACATTTTAATCAAGCAGTCTGCCAAAGCCGATTGTGTGCGCTAACAATGATAGACGCTTCAAATGCCTCCTATCACAGCTTCATCAGAAAACTCAACGAGCAGCATATCGGCATCCCGCTCACACGGTGGAAGACAGTCTGATGTATTTCTGAACAAACTGCTTCTGAGCTTCATGCTATTAAAAGTGATCTGACGATAAGTTCTGCCAGTTTTCAAGTCTTCAGGCTGAAATTCTGTTGAATTGCAAAAAGAGCTGAATGAAGACTGTATGATTGCTATCATGATATAAGGCTCAGTAATAGACAGATCGTTAAAGGCTGCAGAATAGATCTGACACAGTGCAGGATTATAGTGTTCAGAGCCCAAGCTATCACCTGAGTACTGAGTACTGACACCTATAGCTCATTCCTTTTCATTGAGGACTATAATATACTCTGACATGCCATGTGTCATAGAACAGGAACGAGTATTTTGCTTTATGTCCCATGGCAGCTAAAAGTAACTCATATGGGTTTGATTTCTTGACTATTTGCATGAACGGGGTAATTGCTTAATTGATGTGTTTTATTAAACATGTGATCCTTTGGCTTGAGGAAAGTTAAATGCTCACACAACTTTAGAAATGGGATGTCCTTTACACCTAACATCCACTATCAGACCGCAGCCTTCCATAATTCTTGTCACCTTGCCATTAGCATGCTAGCCATAGGTCAACCACACTCACAATAGCTAGTCTAGGATAGCCCTAGCACAGTCCTTTGCTGAGTATTAGCTGTAGCCACTAGCCACTGGAAAATTGACGTGTGAAAGTGTATTATGACTGTTGGTACTTATTTACACATACAGTGTAGTAAAGGGTGGGTTTTAAGAATATGTAACATATGTGTCCTTTGGTATGATTACAGTAGGCAGCAGATATGTACAAATGAATGATCAATAGTGGTGATGGTGAAAAATCAACTCTAAAAAGCCATGATTAAACATATTAAAAGTCTAGTGCTATGTGGCCTAATTGAGTTATTTTTTAATATTTCCACCTATTAACAGTAACAGTTGAAGGCTTCTGCTGATTCAATTCATTGTAGTTTAAACTACAAATTGTGTGATTTAATGAAAGATAAATATTTACATAAAAAAATAAAAATATACTTTTACTAATAAAGAAACTTTGAAAAAAACTAGAAGATTGATTACCAATAAAATAGTAGGAAAAAGTAGGGAACTCTAATAATAACTCTACACATAAAGGTGCAAACATAATTATATGAATAAATCCTCAGTTTGAAGTTGTGTCTGAATGTCAAACAATGACAACTTATTTTTACATTATAAATCATAAAATATATGTTCATCTTTCATATACTAATATGATATGAACTAAATTTACATTCTGTATGTCCAAATAAATCCAATATTCCAATAAGCTTCAAGTCTAAAAAGGTATTTGCATGTATCTGCATTGCTAAAACACAGCGTTCTTTCAGCTCCACTGTAAAAGAAGCAACAACTCGCAGTAATTAGTTACGACATGCTGAGCCCAGTTCCTTTTAGTTGTTGGTATTCATAAAGAAATATCTGTCATGCTGACATATGGTGTGTATGGGCATAAGCTGGCCATATGCTTGTTCAACTCACCAAGAGCAAATCTGGCCTGGCGAATAAAAACATTTGAATATGATGAATAGGAACAAAGTTAGCTTTCTTTTTTTTATTCTTTTTTTTTATAAAAGAAAAGCTTGGCTCGCTTTGGTTTCTGCTTTCCAGCAGACGGTGGGCCGTGCTGAGTCATTATTATATTTTCTGCTGAGTCGTGGCATCTGGGGGAAAAGTCACCTTGTTCTCCTGTAATAACTCAGTCTCTGTGCTCCGCAGCTCGGAGACTTGCGGTGTAAATGCTGCTTATTTTGCAGAGTGATGATTGTGGCATTTAAAGAAAGCTCTAGATTCAGGTATTGACTGCATGTTGAGTGAGAATGGCGGAGAGAAGCACAAGATTCTCAGCTTTCAAAATGTCAGCGGCCCAATTAAGAGCTGACACGGACATAGATCAGGTATATTCCAGCTGCCGCGTCTGTCGACACTCACTCTTTGTTTTTGTATGGCTTTGACGGGGCCTTTGATTCTGTCCTTTGAATGTTATAGAAGCTGTCAGGTACGTACCATTGTCTGGAGCAACGTCTGTATATGGATAGAATGTCTTATGGTAATTAGGCTGCTGCATATGGATGGATATGAACTTAAATTTGAGCCTGTCAAACCATTACTTTACTTTGTTTACTTTGTAGTTAATTACAGTTATTCCATTTGTCTTATTAACACAAACGTGGTGTCTGTCACTACCATTTGTGAAAGTTGTGTGTTTCCCACACGGTCTGACCTGCATGTATGGTTTACCCGAGTGTGTTTGAGTTTTTGCAGAAGTCAGGTTGGGTAGTGCCGTGATTCAGCCAAATCGTGAAGGCTGAGGCTTGGCAGCGAGGGAGTGACCTGAGCAGATTCAGTACCATCAGAATTAATGGAATTGACAGAAGAGCCTCCTGCTGTAATGAGCAGCAGATGTGAGGGGAGAACTCATGCTGGCCCAGTGAAGGACAAATGAGGAGGAGAGAAGGAGAGGGAGATACAGGATACACAGAAGTTTAGTCAGGACTCAGGAAAAACTTTGTTATGCCATCCGGTGCTGTGGTGACATGTTGGAATGAGCGATTGCCCTTGATGTATCTGGTGCAACCCAACTGCAAAAAGAGGAAGCTTGTTAAGACCTTCTTGATGGTCTGAACTGTGGCAGTCTCTGACTACACATTAGACGTCAACCTGAGAGCACTGTTTTCATACATTATGTGGGTCAGTGAACATTGTGTCTTTCGAATGCTTAAGGAACATGTCATATTATATGTCAAACTGGGTGAAAAGTACCAAAAAATCTTTTCATGCAGCATCGAAGATGTCAAATTGCTGTTATTCAACTATTTACTTGTTCTGTTTGATGTTCACAACTTTTGTATTCAGGCCAAACACTGGAAATTTATTACATCCGACCAAAACTTAAGATTTATCTTTAGAACTAGTTTAGACTAAGACTTACCTAAATAAATAATGCATAGCTAAAACTTTAAACTACTTTAATGACTGTAACTTTCACTTCAAATGCCATCTTTGTTGATTTGCCAAAATAGCAAATAGCAATATAGTATACAAGTATAAGTACACAAATAAACAACCAAACCATCCATCACCATTATCTTCCCAATTCTTTTCTGTTATGAATAGGGAAATGTATTGGCAGGAACTTTGCGATACAATACATATCATGACAAAGGGGTTATGATTCAATATATCACAATATATTGCGATACTGTAACCAATGTCTAATTTTACGAAATCTGTCATGGAATGAAAAACACATTAATATTCATTTATAAAATCAGAGTAAAAGAAAAGTTCACTTTTATTTAATAAGATCAGTGGGATTTAAAAGCAGGAAGATTTCAAAACAACACTAAATAAACCATTGGCTGACTCCAACCTTACATGTACACCAATAATGAAATATTGATACTGTGTTTATGAAAATCGATACAGTATTGCAGAAAAGGCATTCCAATACTTCACATCAGTATTTTCTTACACACCAAATTATGACTGTAATTGTTGATTTAGGGAGTTCCACTGATTTTTCTAAACTTAATAATTGAGTTGTTGGTTTGTAAAGAAAGTAATTGACAGTTTTCCAGATTTGTACAAAGTTTTACCCATTGGGGGTCCTAACAATCCATTTACCTACAGTAATGCTGTAACATTAAACTGTTACTTGAAATAGAAGTGCCTGCTAAATACCATAAATATATAGTACGTTGTTCCTCCAGTTTGCTTGGCCTCCACTAGAGCATGTATAAATATATACATTGTGGAGGAAATACGTTGCTTTTGGGATCAGTAAATCTGCCCACAGACATCTGAGCTCTAACCACAAACCCTCTCTGTATCGGCTGTACAAGAGTAACTTTGAAGTCTGTGCCAGGATGTATTCCTGCTGGTGTTATAAATTCTGATAAAGTCATATAGGAATGCAGAGGAATACTCTGTGTGTATATGAGTGTGTTTTTCAGGATTACAATGTATTTATTTTGTAGAAAAGGCAGATAACCAGGCTAATATATATATATATATATATATATATATATATATATATATATATATATATATATATATATATATATATATATATGAATATATTGCTATTGTCAGAACAGTTTTTAAAAGTTTATATTTTTTGTTAACGTTTTGACATTATTCAAATCTAACAGTTATTATTTACTTTATGCCAAAATCTGAATCTGAATGAACAAATAGAAAATCTCCAGAATTATCTTTTTACACTGACTTATTTTGGACGTTTAAAAGTTTATTCTTTCTTTTGTAACACAGTACCAACCAAACGTTTGGACACCTTTTTAAATATTTTTTTTAGCTTTTATTTTTTAGTTTCATTATAAAAGTTTTGATGTATTTTTGTGACTGCACTTAAAGATGGTTTCAAAGTTTTTTAAATGTTTCACATTGACAAACCTTCTTAAATATTTTTTTTTCTTTATTTAGTTGTGTAGTTCTTGCCATAAAATGGATTAGAACATTCTAAAATCCAATAGAGCTATTCACTGTATACCAACTCTACCTCTTCACAACTTTACAACTGATGCTCTCAAACACATTAAGAGACAAGAAATTCCAGTATTTAACTCTTGACAAGTTCAACACAGCTGTTAACTAAAAGCCATTCCAGGTGACTCTACTTCATAAAGCTGACTAAGAAAATCCAGCCAAGATGTTCAAAGCTGCCCTCTAAGCAAGGTACCTCATCTAGAATCTAAATTATGAAACCTATTGTTTTTTTACTAAATCATTCCATATGCCTTTCTTTATAGTTTAGATGACTTTAGCATTAATCTACAATGCAGAAAATCATTAAATAATAAAAAAACACAGAATTTAGGGTGTGTACACACGTTTAAATGGTACTATATACAGTATATTATTGGAACAAATGACACTCTATTTTGACAAGCCTATATATATGTGTGTATATGTGGAGGCAGTGGGTTTGATTGAAATCCCCTGATCCTCATTGTCTCCCACTCTCCAGATGTACTTTGACTTCAACTATTATTCCTGATGAAGTAATGTCAGTCCAGTCTGCAAATCACACACATGTGTGAAGCCCCCTATGAGTCTATTTAAACCATACAGCTTAAAGCTGATGTGCACACCCAGAGTGACGTCAGGTAACACATCTACTCAAGCCAAGGGACACATTTATTGCAAATAGAAATCATTATATGTTTAAACTCATATTAAGAAGTTTGCATTTAGTTCACACTTCTCTTTCAAAAGGAGGGTGAGAGCACAACACTAGAGAGAACACTTTATGTCCAAAAATGTGAGGGTTAAAACATTTAGTGTTTTTAATGATATCAAGAAAATTAACAGCCAGCTTGTGCCGCTCTTAGGGAAAGGGTTTACAGTAGATTTTGAATCATTGTTGTGAGAGCACTAGTGAGGTCATGCTGATTAGTAAATACATATACATCCCTGGAAAAAATAGGAGACCACTTAAAAATGATAAAATTATATTTTAAAACCTCTGGAATATAATCAAGAGGAAGATGGATGAACACAAGCCATCAAACCAAACTGAACCGCTTGAATTTGTGCACCAGGAGTGGCATAAAGTTATTCAAAAGCAGTGTGTATGACTGGGGGAGGGGAACATGCCAAGATGCATGAAAATTGTGATTAAAAACCAGCATTATTCCATCAAATATTGATTTCTAAACTCTCATCAAACTCTCTCAAACAACTCTCATCAAACACTCTCTCTCATCAAAAATAGGAGACCACTTAAAAATGATGAAATGATAATTGAAAACCTCTGAAATATAATCAGGAGAAGGATGGATGATCACAAGCCATCTAACCAAGCTGAACTGCTTCAATTTTTGTTATCCAAAAGCAAAAAGCAGTGTGTAAGACTGGTGGAGGAGAACATGCCAAGGTGCATGAAAATTGTGATTAAAAACCAGGGTTATTCCACCAAATATTGATTTCTAAGCTCTCATCAGTGTCAATCTGGACAGGTGAGAAGTTATTCAGATTTGTTTGGATTTAGGAAGTATAAAGAACGTGAACAGATTATCAAGATTATTATTATGGCTTGTAACTCCAGCAGATCTGACTATAATAGCTAACTAAAAGATGAATGCCAGAAGGTAGCATAGACACGAGGGCACCCTGAAACACTGGCATCCATTCATTCCACCAATCTTAAGATTGATTTTTCTATGAAAAAGCTGACTTTACTAATTAGACATTATGTCTAGATACATTTATAATTGTAGTTGTGTAATGTTTAGCTTTATTTAAATGCAGTAATGTTGAAAACACTCAGGTGTCAAAGTGAAAGTTTGTAGAAATGCATAAGTTCATCTGTCATGTATTGTTTTCCTACAGACAGCAGAAGCCAGAGTGTAACAGTTCAGGCTGTCGCAGTGTACTGGCTCGTCCCGTCCTGAATGAAATGCTCCTGCATAAACACACACTGTGCCAGTCTTTCAGTAAGAGCCAGACAGTGTGTGTAATGTGAATGTGGTCACACAGGTACAAAGCTGCTTGCTACACGGGGGTAGATCCAATTACATTTAACTGTCAGAGAGCACAACGAGCTGTAATAATACATCAGTGTATGAAGGCTCAATGCATTCATGTATTCAGTTTTGCCACCCATTTTTTGCAGTCAAACAAACCTTATAATGTGTTCCATTGGAACTGGGATGTCAGAATGTCTAGCTTTAAAGTAGGAAATGTGAACTGGAAGTCAGATTTCCTACTGGGAAAGTTTAGAATCCAAGATGGCTGACCCATATATCAACAGTAGTACAAGTAATAATATTGTACAGTTTATTAGCACTTCTATCTATTGCATATTCTTGGCTAATATAAAATTGGCCATAAAACCCCAGTAAAAATATGCTTTTCCCTGGCAGGGCCAAACGGCTCTAAGCACAGAGGGTAACCAAGGTTTCAGCAGGGCCCAGGTTTCTTAGCATGGTTAGTTAGCCGTATTTGGAGCCACAGACTGGTTCAGTAAGGGGCTTAAAGACAGAGGTATCTGCCTTTTGGCTCGGTGGGCCAGTCCTCTGCCATAACAATGTTGTATGCAGTGTTAGCGTGCTGGATAAGAACATTGCTAATCCAGTAATGTGTAGTTATTTGTGAACACACAGTTCTCCAGTTTGCCTTCAGTTACCTACTATGCTCTGTTCTGTGCACTTTCTGGTCTAAATTAAGCAGTTCTGAGAATGTAGACAGACACCATAACCAAATGAATAGGTGTGTATCAGCAGAATGGTAGGACATAGGCATAATAACCCTTTGGTCCTGCAGTTGAAACAAGACCAAAAGCTGTCAAACCTATTGTGGTGATCTTAGGTAAAGTCTTAGCTACGTGTTTTTGGAAATGTTTTTAAATTTATATATACAGTACCAGTCAAACTTTTTTTTACATTGTAAATTTAATATTGAAGACTATATTAAAGCTTAATAGGAACACGTGCAGAATTATTTTGTAAACAGAACTGAAGGAGTTTCTGGAGGTGCTGAACAATAGTAGATGCTTTCCCTTCACACTGTGAAGCTCCAGCTCCTCCCAAATCACCTCAAATCACCATCTCAGTTGGGTTTAGGTCAGGGGATTCTGGTGGCCCAACACTTTACTTGCTAAATAAAGAAAACTATTGAATGAGAACCAAACTTTTGACTGTTACTGTACATAATAATGGTTGTTTGTATAAGTTGCACTGGAATGCCTCAAATTGGGTATGATGTCATTTTTTTTGTCTCGTAAGTCGCAGTGTTTTTGTACGTCTTTGTCGTGCGTTCACGTCCTGAAACGCACCTACAGCCGTGAGTTTCTGCTTGGAGTCGGCAGAAACTCACTTTTGGAGTTAAACCGCGGACTCCGAGAAGAACTGCGAGTCTGCGGCGTGCTCCGGACACCCGCACCCCCACCGACCCCCACCGCTGCAGCTCGCCCACAATGGAAGCGCCACAGGCGGCAGGCGAGAAGGCAGAAACGGGGTAAGCGCGGGGGTATCCGAGCGAGGCTAGCGGCTAGCCCACACAAGCCAGCTATCCCCACCGTACTTTTGGCCAATGTACGCTCTCTGGACAATAAACTGGATTACATCCGCTTTCTTCAGTCAACTCAGAAGACCGTGAGAGACTGTTGTGTTTATGTTTTCACCGAAACCTGGCTCAACAACAGCGTCCCGGACCACGCCGTTCAGCTGGAGCGGCTAACATGCTATCGGGCGGACCGCACGCTAGCTGACGGAGGTAAGAGCCGCGGCGGCGGGCTCTGTGTTTACATCAGCGATGCTTGGTGTCGGAACGTTGTTGTGGTCTGTAAACACTGCTCACCGGTAGTGGAACTGATGATTATCAAATGCCGTCCGTTCTATCTACCGAGAGATTTCTCCGCCGTGCTGATCGCTGCTGTTTACATCCCTCCGACCTCCAACAACAGCGTGAGGAGTGAAGCACTGAATGAACTGTACCAGTACATCAGTGAACAGCAGACAGCGCACCCAGATGCTTTTCTCATTCTGGCTGGAGATTTCAACCATGCAGACCCAAAGAGTGTGTTTTCTGGACTTTTTAAACACATAGACTTTCCAACCAGGGGAAACAACATATTGGACCAGGTCTTTACTACACACAGAGGAGCCTACCGAGCCTCCCCCCTCCCACACCTGGGAGCCTCTGATCACCTCACCATTATGCTAATGCCAGCTTACAGACCACTGGTTAAAGTCACCAAACCAGTTCTTAAGCAGGTACGAGTATGGCCAGAGGGTTCCTCAGAGGCACTTCAGGACTGTTTCAGCACAACAGACTGGAATATGTTCAGAGAGGCTGCCACCCACAACAACTCCACAGACATTCAGGAGTACACAGAAACTGTCTCTGCCTACATCACCAAGTGCACTGATGATGTAACCGACCTCAAGACCGTCACTGTTCGAGCGAATCAGAAACCATGGCTGACAGGAGAGGTCCACAAGCTCCTGAAGGCTAGAAATGCAGCCTTCAGAACAGGTGACCAGGCAGGCCTGAGGTCAGCCAGGGCCAACCTGTCCCGCGGGATCAGGAAAGCTAAGAGGCTGTACTCAAAGAAGATTTCCCAACACTTCAGTGACAGCAGAGACACACAGAACCTGTGGCAGGGTATCCAGTCTATCACAGGCTATAAACCACATCCACAGACCTGCGACAGTGACACATCTCTGCTGAACGACCTGAATGGGTTCTTCGCAAGGTTCGAGCCACTCAACAACACACCCGCCCAGAAATCCATCCTTCCTCCTGGTGACCAGGTGCTGACGCTGTCCCCAGACAGTGTGAGGAGAGCATTCAGCAGGATCAATGCTCGGAAAGCTCCTGGGCCTGACAACATTCCTGGCCGTGTGCTGAGAGACTGTGCCTGGGAACTCGCAGAGGTTTATACTGACATTTATAACACCTCTCTGAGTCAGGCGGTGGTTCCCACATGCTTCAAAGCCACCACCATCATCCCTGTCCCAAAGAAGGCATCGCCATCCTGTTTCAATGACTATCGTCCAGTTGCACTCACCCCCATCCTCATGAAGTGCTTCGAACGACTAGTCATGCATCACATCAAGTCTTTGCTCCCCCCCTCCCTGGACCCCTACCAGTTTGCTTATCGGTCAAATCGCTCGACCGATGATGCCATCTCCACTGTTCTCCACTCAGCCCTCACACACCTAGACAAGAAGAACACTTACGTCAGAATGCTGTTTGTTGACTTCAGCTCAGCATTCAACACAATCGTCCCCCAACAGCTCATACACAAACTGGACAGTCTGGAGCTGAGCACTTCACTGTGCAACTGGCTGTTAGACTTCCTGACTGGAAGACCACAGGCAGTGCGGGTTGGCAGCAGCACATCCAGCATCACCACACTGAACACAGGGGCTCCCCAAGGATGTGTGCCCCCTTCTGTTCACTCTGCTGACCCATGATTGCACACCAGCACACACCTCCAACCTCTTCGTCAAGTTTGCGGATGACACGACGGTGGTGGGTCTCATCAGCAACAACGATGAGTCACACTACAGGAGCGAGGTGAGCCGCCTGGCCTCCTGGTGCAAACACAACAATCTCTCTCTGAACACAGAGAAGACCAAGGAGATTGTTGTGGACTTCAGGAGAACTCACACACTGCACACCCCTCTGTTCATCAACGGAACTGCTGTGGAGAGGGTGAGCAGCACCAAGTTCCTGGGTGTGCACGTCACAGAGGACCTCTCCTGGAGCACCAACTCAGCGTCACTGGCCAGGAAGGCAAATCAGCGTCTCTACTTTCTCCGCAAGCTGAGAAGAGCTGGAGCCCCCACCCCCATCATGACCACCTTCTACAGAGGGGCCATCGAGAGCATACTGACCAGCTGTTTCACCGTGTGGTACGGGGCCTGCACAGCATCCTGCCGCAGGACCCTCCAGCGCATCGTGAGAGCAGCTGAGAAGATTGTTGGCACCTCTCTCCCCTCCCTTCAGGACTTGTACAGCTCCCGCCTCACACGGAAAGCCCTCTGTCTGGCAGGAGATCCCTCTCACCCACTACACAGCTTCTTCAGCCTGCTGCCATCAGGGATGAGACTGTGGAGTCTCGGGGCGAGGACCAGCAGACTGCGAGACAGCCCCATCCATCAGGCTGTGAGGATGCTGAACTCTCTTCCTGCTCTACCCCCCATCCCAATCCTGCCCCCAGCACACACTCACTCAGCATCCTGACTCCCCCACTAATAAAGTACTGAAACTCAATGCACTACAATGCACAAAGTACTGGTCCCTTCCAAACGGACTTGCACTACACAACACCTGCACTACTGATATACTTGCACTGTCAATACGCACTTTAATTCCACTTAATTAAACTGTGAACTTTAAGGACTTACGCACCCATTCACTTTACCAGCCTTAAGCTATATACCATATACCGTATTTGCACTACTGTTATTTACTATTTTTACTGTCATTCCATCTCAATCACCATCAATATTGCACTATTGTCTTACGTATGTTTATTGTGTCTTGCTGTATTGAACATATAGTGTCTCCCACTCTTTTATATTATAATTATATATCTATTTTTACTTATTTACTTATATTTATATATCTATTCCTCCCCCACACCACTGCACCTTGTTTTTGTCTCATGTATGTCTATTTGTGTCCCTGCTGTATTGTACACATAGTGTCTCCCATTCTCCTTTATTATATCTATTATCTGTACTTGCTGTAAAATTGGGAAGGAGAGTAACATAATTTCAATTCTCTGTATGTCCTGTACATATGCAGTATTGACAATAAAACTACTTGACTTGACTTGACTTGACTTGATTCCCATGTCTGACATTCGACTTCTGAGGGAGATGCATCAAACTGAAAACGTAACAAGGGCAGATTCAGACTTGTGTACACAATACAATTCATTAAAATGATACATTTTTGGTTGAAATCACTTAACACTGATCTCAGACCTTCTGGTGAAATGCTGCTTGCCACACTTTGGCAACTTTAGTTGATAAATTAAGCTTTTCGGAATTTCAGAAGAAGCCCTATGCTGCCTTTATTGTTGGATTAATTGCAGTAGTCTCTAAATGAGCATACACACACACACACACATTCAGAACAAAATTCACTATGTATTTGCTATATAAACAAATGAACAATAACAGAATTCAGGCATTATAACTAAATAACAAGAGCCTATTAGCATTTTCCCTTTGTTAGATGTGAAGGCTTATTTTAAAGACCTGCTCTAAAGTTTCTCTCTCATTGATCTGTTTGTATTTTCCAACATTCTTAATTGGTCAGCTTGTCATCCGTAAGACTATGGGTTTGGGCACAGATGGATGTGTCCTGGCTTTGGTGATCTTGTGTTGTGTGTGTGTGTGTGTGTGTGCATGTAGGAATACACACAATACACAAAAAACACAGGTTGATTAATGGCAGTGTGTCGCTCAGGTTGTGCTTGGTTAATCAGACAGATGAATGCTGCAGTAGGTGTGACTGTGTTTCCTCTCACTCACAGTGACACTGCGGTGGTAGTCAGGACACAGAGGCTGTGTTTCAAATATAATTGATAAAGTATGATTCTATCAAATACATGGAGATCTGCACTCTAAGAAATATAAGTACAGATTTGTACTTAAAAGAGTACAAAGCTTGTCGCTGCGGCTGTACCTTATATTGAGGCACAAAAAAGTACCTTTTAGTGAAAGTCCTTTTTTGTACCCATGTTTTTTGTGGCAGTAAAGATCATAAAGATTATAAACATTATCATCAACTAAATATGGCTCAAAAACTTGATGATACAAAATTGTCTGGCTTTCAAATAAAAAATGTGCAATTTAAATATATATTGTTCATTAGTACAGTGATGCAGAATACTGAATGTACCCTTTGGCTGGTTAAATGGTACAAATTTGTACTTATTGCTGTTAGAAATGACTTTGTACTTCAGAGGGAACAAATCTGACCCTGTAAAGACCAATATTGTACCTTTGAGGGTACAATTATAAAGAGTGTACCTTCGAGTACAAAAAAGTACTCATATCGTACCTCTGTTTTTTAGAGTGTGAGGTGAGGTGGCACTAATGTCCTTCTACCTTCATGTTCAGGTTGTATTTAGAGTCACTTTACTCAGAATGGAGACATTCTTTTTGTAAATTGACCCATACATGCTCTGTCCTCAAACACATTCTGTCATAGCATCTGTTGCCAACTTAGACAAGGTGTGTAGAATGTTGCCAGAATTCCATGTTAAAATGCTGCACTACTAAGCTGGCCTGTGTTGTAGCTAATCAAAAACAGTACTTTATTAGAATGACGAGACCAGCCACTGGTTAAAATATAATTAACATTTCTCGTAACACCAGCATGGCATCTGTTGACGGGTAAAATCCCATATCAGATTGCTGCTATCACACCTTAACCATTGTATGTATTGTTATATTCTCATGAACAGAAACAAACACAAAACACAGGGAAGAAAAGAAACAAAACAAAACCTGAGGATGAACCAAGACAAGAGGGAAGAACACCGGACAAAACCCGGTGACTGGACAAAAGACTGGACATTGGACAATTACTGGGACTGGACAGGGGGCAGAAAGGGATATTAGACAGGGCACTTGACAAAAGACTGGACACTGGACAAATACTGGGACTGGACAGGGGCTAGAACAGGAAAATGGACAGGCGACTGGACATGGGACAAATACTGGGACTGGGCAAGGGACTGGTCATAGGACGAATACTGGGACTAGACAGGGGCTAGAACAGGAGACTGGACAGGCGACTGGACATAGGACAAATACTGGGACTGGCCAAGGGACTGGTCATAGGACAAATACTGGACAGGGGCTAGAACAGGAGACTGGACAGGGGACTGGACATTGGACAAATACTGGGACTGGACAGGGGGCAGAAAGAGAGACTGGGCAGGGGACTGTACAAATGACTGGACACTGGACATGAACAGAGACTGGACATTAGTCAATAACAGAGACTGAACAGGTGACTGCAATGGAAAATATGATGAAGACAAACAAGAACAAAACAAGCACAGAAAGGACCAAGAAAAGAAGAAAATAAGACAGACACATGCTAGTCTAGGGTCAGGCCGTAACAGAAAGTGAAAGTGGGCTCTCTCCCCAGACCCTCTGCCAGACCAAACACCAGACACTGAAAATGAATTAAATCCAAACGATTTTATTGATAAAAATAAGGTAATATGACTTCAGGAGTGAGCATAGGCCAAAATAACAAATAAAACCAACTAACAAACAAAGACAAATAACCGAACCTGCAAAAAAAAAGAAAACAAAATACATAAACTACCCTGACTGCCTGTCACCAAAACAGGAGGAAAAAGGAAGCAAAACCAAATAGCACTCACCCCATACTTTACCCAAAGAATAAGGTAAACTGTAACAAAAACTAAAGCAACGCAGAATACAAAGAAAGAAAGGGGAGGAGCCCTGAACGTCTCTCTCAGGTCAGGATTTCTCTTGTCCTTTTATAGAGTGTGCCCCTGGTGGCCAATCACGGTCCGGCAACTAAAAACTAAACCCAAACAACACAGAGGGCACACAGGAAAAAAAAAAACAACAAGACCAGGGGTCGTAACAAGGTATGACAGTTGCTTACGCTGCAAGCAAAAGAGTTTAAGCAATCTAGAGTTTCTGGTGCGTCATTGAGCCAAATGCTGTAAACTGTTCACAAGGTTATAAGTTTTTATCAGTGATTTAAAGTGTGTAATTGAATTTGACCTTCAGTTTCCAGTATTTTGTTTTCTCATCATCTAAAGAGATGAGAAGCTTGTCACATATGACTGGAGATAATTTGCCAACCAGCATTACAAATTTGGCTACTGAGTGATCAGACTTTCTTATAAGGAATTTTAAAAACTAGTGAAGATGGAAACAGCAAAGTTGAATCTTCTACAATGCTATTTTTAGCTTAATTTTACAGTGTGAACAATCTTTTATAAACTGTGTTAACCCTATTTGTGTGTGGAATATGGCTAGGTCACTTGGAAATGGCAGGGATCTTCAAATTTAATGCTGTGTTGTTCACACTACTGTTGAAAAAAATGCAGCTGCATAGCAGAACAGAACACAATGAAGGTAAATTAGGAGATTGAATGGTCTGTTAAATGCATGGCTGGCTGTCATCCACCGCTGGCTTATGGTCATAATAGCTACCACACACTGGATGTGCCAATGCAGAGCGCAGTAAATATTAGTGGCCTCAGTCTGGATTTAATACATTTAATACAGTAATGGCAAAATTATGAGTGATGAACAGTGACAACTGATCAATGGTAAAAGTCATCAAGCAGTTTAGAAGAAAAAGAAAAAAAATGGATGACACATGTCTTGTGTCTGGTAAATGGTATCTGTAATCTCTTTTCACAGGCACTCTAGTAGATATCATGCATACAGAATGAACATTTACTTACTATGTGTTACTTACTGGTTTGTATTCATCACCAGAGAGGTTACAGCACTGGACGTACTGTAGTAGAACAGGGCAGCATGTTGAAGCAGTGTATAAAATACAGCTCTGGAAAAAGAGACTACTTCAGTTTCTGAATCATTTTCTCTGATTTTGCTATTTATAGGAAAAGTTTAAGTAAAGTTTTTTTCTATAAACTACAGACAACATTTCTTACAAATTCCAAATAAAATGTTGTAATTTAGAGCATTTATTTGCAGAAAATGAGAAATGGCTGAAATAGCAAAAAAGTTGCAGAGCTTTCAGACCTCAAATAATACAAAGAAAACAAGTTCATATTCATAAAGTTTTAAGAGTTCAGAAATCAATATTTGGTGGAATAACTCTGGTTTTTAATCACAGTTTTAAGCATCTTGGCATGTTCTCCTCCACCAGTCTTACACACTGCTTTTGGATAACTTTATGCCACTCCTGGTGCAAAAATTCAAGCAGTTCAGCTTGGTTTGATGGCTTGTGATCATCCATCTTCCTCTTGATTATATTCTAAAGGTTTTCAATTGGATGCATTGTGTTTTTGTCCCTTATGTGTTTCTGCTAACAGGACAGCAATGTAAATGTTATTTAACATAATTTTATCATCTAAAAAGCTAGTAGGATAATGGCTAGTTTATTTAGCTATGGAATGTGTGATTCTGATTATAAACTTGCCATTTTACAAAGTGATCTACTGCACTGTCAGATTACATTTTTGTTACACCAGTATAAATAGTGTAAATGTTCCTCTTTATAAAGGAACTTAACAAGTACTCTTTACAAAGAAAAGAGTGGTACCATTTCAGTGACAGTTTGGTGCCTTTTTTTCTAAAAGCCTATATCTGATGAAACCACCTAATTGTATTGATAAGATCCTAAACCATTTGCTTTTAGTTAAAGCTTGTAAATTCATAATACAGTGTGTTCAGAAACTGAAAAAAGAATCTGAAAAGAGGAATGGAGGTTAAGCCTTAGCATGACCTCCCTCTCCCGGCCACAGAAGCAGCAGGAGCTCACTAAGTGATCAGGCCCAGGCCAGCATTTAACCACCATTTGCTAATATCTCCTGTATGAGAGACAGTGTTCCACTATGACTTCATGTTTGGGTGTCTTTTGAGGGAGAGTGAAAGCTGCTTTGAGGTCATAGGTTGGTCATGCCAGTGGTAAACACCAAAGGCTATTTTCAGATTTGTGTGTTCTCTTAAGGGCATGGGCACTTTGGCCAGGCAGCCGGACCACAACCATGATGCAATGGTTTGGCTGAGAGCAGCTGAATGAAAAACAAACTAAATCGCCCGAAGCCGAGAAGTTACCCAGTATGCAATATCTGAGGAACGATAGATGCTTTATAAAAAAGACTGCCAAAATGAAAAACGCAGACTGAAGCATCGCCAGCAGTTTTATTTTGCCCTGAATTGCTTTCCTCGTTGGTTTGAATTGGTTTCTCAGTGACAGACAGTTGAACTCTTATTCATATTTAAACTGTGGCTGGATGTTGGAACAGGTTGGTCTGAACAGTTCTCTGGATTTAAAGCTAAAATCGCTGCGTTTCTTCTGGAGGCATTCCTGCAACACACTGACTTTTAGAAGCAAAAATACACACTGAAATTATTCTCACCACAGTTATGCAAATAGCGCTGTAAATGAGTTGTCCTGGTGTGTGTTTTGCAGAGAGACTGTAGCAGCAGAGTTCTTGTCCTCTGTGGACTTTTTAAAAGGGTACATGATAATAGTATAGTATATGAATATTGGAATTAGTATTAATAATTTAGAAAGTGTGTTTGCCAGAGGCTTTATACTATGGTGTATAATTAAATTAGAGACTGTCCTGCCTGTGCTGCATTAGAAGATCAGAAGATCCTGCATCCAGGCTTTCATTAGGCCTTTGTCTTCTTTGTTCATATAAAAAAATATTTAAAAATAATTTATAATTGTATTTTTATGTTTAATAGTAGTGTACATAATGTAATCCTAAATATTGGACAGATACGATAATTTAGTACAATATATTATCAAGTGTAAACAATAATACGTTTTTGTTATGATCTAATCGTATTATGATATTTTCTTTATTTATCATCTTTTTACAATATTGCTATTAAATTAGCTGTACCGCTTAAGCCAATTCAGGGTTGTATACTTTTAAAATATGTTAATTTAAGACATTTTGTCTTGACCACCAGCCTCTGTAGCACACACACACATTTATTGTGTTGTAGAATGTTCCTAGTATGTTTTGCTATTTCTTAATATATCTGGACTTAAAATGGCACAGAATGAAATGTACACTAGCAGGCAAAAAAAAATTTGAATATCCCCATTTTTGCAATTTAAGCTCTTTAGGTCCAGTCTGTAACTGGCAATGGTACGAAATCCACTGTACAACATATTGCAGTAAACTGAAAGGGCCTTTAAGTAAAACAAATGAACTAAAAACTGGAAAAAGTGTCAAGTGAAAAATGTGCAATGTAAAAAATATGTATAAACATATATTTGTAAAAGTGTTATTGTTTATATTGTAAAATATATTATACATTCAGATTTTAAAGAAAAACTGAATATTGATTAAATAAACAGTTGAGTAGTTCACAGCTTATAACAGGTTAGTAGCAGTGGGGTAGAAAAGCAGTCTGTAACAGATTGTGTTACTTCAGCATTTACACACTTATACACCACACATTCACTCTTTCATCATAATAACTACAGAAAGACACAGAGAACTCTGTAACCATTTAAACTAAAAGTATTTCCTTTAGAGAAATTACTGATGAAGCCAGACAGCAGTATGTACTGTTTCCAACACCTTTAAAAGACTCTGGAAAACAGGAAAAAAAAAACTGCTACAGGAAAAGTCACGTCTGGCTGACCCACATGGCAACAGCTTTAGCTCAGCTTAACACTGAACCAAGTCTCAGTTTCAGCAGAAGATAGAGAAAAGGTCTGAAAGGTGAAGTGATACAGAACAGAACAGTAATTAAGTCATTGCTAAGATGAGAAAATAAAAAGCAGCATGTATGGGCCATACAGCACTTCTAGTAAACAAATAAAAAATAGGGGTGATCCCCCATTCATCTGCTGTGTATATTATATTATATTCATAGTTTACCTTAATTTGCAATCACACAGTAAAGTAGATGGCTAAAACCCCTTAAAGCACATTTTATATTTTTCAATAGACTCCATTCTCAGGATGCACTCATTCTGCCACAGATGAAAAATAGTAAAGAATATAATTTCCCCCATTCTGAATGGAATCTTTATTTAAATGAGATTCATTTTCATGACAAGACATCTATCTAGTTTGAATTCTATTACAGTAGGACAACAATGCGCACTATTAGTATGTCACATGATATATACACTCATTTCCACCCATTGCAGAGGAGGAGCTCTGCATGCACAGCAGCTCAGTCGCTCTGAGTGGTGAAATATGGCCAAATATCCCAAATGGAAGTCTGACTCTCTTCCTGTTTTGACAGCCAACACATCACTGTGCATACACTTTTGAGTGTGTGTGGAGTGCTGTAGTGTATTATAAATAAATGACCTAACTCTGCTACTGAAGCCTTTACAACCGGACTGCTAACTGGTCTAAATAGATGTACCTCACCCTCATTAGCAAAAGCTAGGCTTGGCTGCATCAAGAATAAAAAAGAAACAAATAACTGTAGAAGTGTAGGTCTGAAAACACCCTAATTGTTGCTTATATATATATATATAGCTAATATAGCTAATAAGTAATGAAGGTCAGTATCACACAAATTAGCATTAGGCAAACTACAGATCTGGAAAAAATTAAGAGAGCACTTCAGTTTCTGAATCAGTTTCTCTGATTTTGCTATTTATAGGTTTTATATGGTTGAGTAAAATGAACATTGTTGTTTTATTCTATAAACTACCAACATAATTTCTCCCAAATTCCAAATAAAAATATTGTTATTTAGAGCATTTATTTGCAGAAAATGAGAAATTGCTGAAATAACAAAAAAGATGCAGAGCTTTTAGACCTCAAATAATGCAGAGAAAACAAGTTCATATTCATAACGTTTTAAGAGTTCAGAAATCAATATTTGCATCTTATGCATCTTGGTATGTTTTCCTCCACCAGTCCTACACACTGCTTTTGGATAACTTTATGCCTTTACTCCTGGTGCAGAAATTCAAGCAGTTCAGCTTGTTTTGATGGCTTATGATCATCCATCTTCCTCAACTATATTCCAGAGGTTTTTCAATTCGGTAAAATCAAAGAAAAAATCACCACTCACTACCCTCAGACTATTCAAGATAATTTATTACACATAGATAAAGTAATGTATCTAATAGACTGTCTTATGTGGTTTCTGATGAGGTGTAAAGCATATTTTCTATTAGAAAGGTCTTAAATATTTGTGTAAGAATGCCTGCTATACTGTTTTTGACAGGTATCTGTAAAAAAACACAAGAGTAGAAAAACATGCTGATCAATGTCTCTCCAGATTCTTCATCTGACAAACACTTCACACTCACTGCCATTCCATATCCTCCCTTTTTTTCTTGGGTTCGGTTTAAAGCTCCTACAAGAAAGCCATCCCAAAATGATATACTCTCCTGAAAATTGCAAAGAAAATACATTATTCATTTAAAATAAGTAAAAAGACAGAAAAAGTGTATCCTCAACAATGATTTTGAAACATTTGACATTGTTTCCTCTAAAGTTAAGATTTCTTATAGGCAGCAGCAGCAGGCCCACATGTAGTAGTGTTTAATAAATATTTTTTAATGGTAGTTTGTAATTGTATGTTTTTTTGAAAAGCAAGGCAAAATACATGTATTGATGTTATAATGGTGAAAAAAGTGCCAAATTGAATGAAAACCTTATTACATGAGCTTATCATATTAACTAATATAAATTATTCTAGAACATTCCATCATTGCTTGGTGACAGATGCAGGACATATTCACTAAACAACACAACTATAACATAAATCTGCTTTTACAAGCTGAAGGAGTTCCTTCCATACTTTTAATTGTCACTTTTTTAATATTCATGCTCTCTTTTTTCTGATTGGCTGATCCAGGTTCCCTCCTCATGTTTATTCACGTTTGAAGAGCACAGTCAGTCATGGTTGGTTTTTAATGTGTTGTTAGCTGAGTTGGATCAAATGGAAGGGACTGCGATCCACTTTTGATTCCACTCTCGATGCTCTTGAGCCGTTCACCCTTGGCAAACATCCAGAGCTTCCATTAAAGCCTTGTGTAAAAATTGATCGGGGGAAAACCTTGGTTTATAGTGCAGCTCGCTTTAAGAAAAAGGCTGCTCTTCCATTATTGCTCCAGAGGGGCTTCCCAAACCCCACCATAGCCTGACCAGCTCAGAAATACATGCAGGTTCATGAAAGTAAAATGTGCCTGATAGCCAGCCAAGGAATTTTCAAAAAGTTTCTCTGATTTGACTATTTATAAGTTTATGTTTGAGTAAAATAAACCCTGTTATTTTATTGTATAAACTACTGGCATTTCTCCAATATTCCAGATAAATATATTGTCATTTAGAGCATTTACTTGCAGAATAAAAATGAGAAATGGTTAAAATAAAGACAAAGCAGTGCTTTTAGACCTCAAATAATGCAAAGAAAACAAGTTCATATTCATTTAGAAACAACAATACTATTTCCTATATCAATATTTGGTGGAATAACCTTTTATGTGCCTTGGCTTGCTCTCCACCAGTCTTTCACACTGCTTTTGGGTGACCTTAATCCATTCATGGTGCAAATATTTAAGCAGTTCCGCTTTGTTTGATGGTTTGAGACCCTCCATCTTCCTCCTGATTACATTCCAAATGTTTTTAATGTTTTGTATAAACAACAAACTGTATGGCTCCCAAACAAGACATATAGTCAACATCACTTAAAGCACAGTGGTGACTTCAGCACAGAGAAATCACTTCAGAAGTGGCCTTTGATTCTGCGCTTAAAATAGCATCACAGCCCAAATCTGCTTTAGTTTAATAGTTTGTAAAATGTTCATGTTCATCAGTAAATCTGAAATTCTTTGTAAGAAATTGTCTGTGCATGCCTAATAGGGTTAACTTTACTTTTAGTGTTAACTGTACGACTGCAGCCATGTTTTAATGAACGCTGTGTAAGGTTCTTTACAGCAGAATTGCTGCTTTAATTCATTCTGCCACACAATGTTCATCCTTTAACATGCTCTGCTTTGCTAGCACCCTCCAGTGCATCTGAGACATGATGTCCTGTTCTGTTTATAAATAAGGAATAATCTACACTTACAGTAGATACAGGACACGCAAGCATACGCATTTGCGCTCATACTGTTGCGAGACATGCGTTCATGTAAAAGGGAGTTGGATTTTATTGTTGAATAGATGATGATAGCCCAGCTCATCTTCCTGTAATTGGTCCAAAAGACTAAACCATGCCACCAAGCTGATCAGGACCGAGACCACCCCTTTTAAAGTCACAAAGTCCAGACCAAATAGAAAGGTGTTAAAGCACCCTGATAATATGTTCTGCACATTTTTTTCTTATCTTAAACCCAGCTGATTAGCCAAGAAATTCCCACGTTTGAAGTTTTGCCCTGAAACAACAAAGCTAGCTAGAGTAGCTAGCTAACCAGAAGTGGATGCTAATGCTCAACCAATTAGCATCAGACAGATTGTTTTCAAAATGTTCTGCACTGGAGTTGAGAGAGAGTCATTTATCTCAAAACTTATGTCACTCAATACCTGTCCATTTAAATCAGCAAATTTTGAGGATTTGATGATCTTAATGTGGCTAAACCTGCAGTTGATACCTAGCTTTTGTAATACAATATCTGAGTGCTTAAATTGGATGTATAAATGATGGTGGCCCATCTTGTTCAGCATAGCATTACACCTCTGAATTGCTTTGTGTCTCACTTTTGACCATTTTTGACCATCTATTTTTCTATATTACTTCCATTCCCTTTAGAGACAGACATACAGTTAGTAACATATGTTTATTGTCTAAAAATCAACTCTGACTTTCTTAGAAACTGTTGCCGCTGGCAATATTAAAGTTAACCCTTTTGTGGTGTTCGGGTCTGTTGGACCCGTTTTCATTTTTCATCAAATGATACTAAAAAAATATTTGCTTCATTTGTAAATTTTAAACTAAACAAATTTTCTACTCATATCTTGAGTTTAATTCATTTTCTTTTACATTTTATTAAAAAACTAATAAAAAAAAAGAGTAGCACTTTTTAAAAGAAATGTAACATAAGAAAGGTAAAGGGCAAATATTAACCATGTAAGCTGTTTATATTGCTTGCAATTTAGGTGAAGCAAGCATGTGTAAAGCATTTTAATGTAAAATTGCTTAATTTTGCTGAATTAAATACAAGTAACAATGTAAACGAGTAACAAAAATATGAACACCACACAAGGGTTAATAGAAATGGACATTAGTTAATTGATCCTTTATTTTTTCCAGACACAGTGAGTTTGCATGCATTCCATTAGTAGTAGAAGCATGCAGTTGTTTCCCTGAGTGTGTGAGGCGGGTCAACGGCCTGGGAAACAGAGCGCTCGCCTCCTGATGCTGCTGGGACCAGTCTGCCACTGCCAGGCTTCGGTGCAGTGGTGTGTGTTGGTGCAGTGGTGTTAATGAGTGGTTTGGGCCATCTGCTGGAGCTTTCGCAGTGTAAAATGCTGTTGAAGCAAACAAAAGTTTAACAAAACTTTCTGGATAAAACATAATACAGAGATTGCATTTACACATTGGGCCCTTAGAATGTACAGTATACTGTAGAATGTATTATCTCAACAAAGGGCCAAAATGTAATATTTATATGTACAGTACATGCAGGGAAATAAGGAATTTAATAAAAGCAATTGAATTAGTCATTAACAATAAAGCATTACACAGTTTCTAGTTCCCACCATCAGTTATTGCTCTCTTATAAGATGTCATAAGCACTGGGAAGGTAAAGGCATCTTTTCATTTTGCTGCTGGCACAACATTATTGGATGCTAACTGCCAATTCTGTTACATCAGCTAACAGATGCCCTTGTGGACTAGTGGGAGATAGAGATCTGCCCTCAATTACAGGGCAGTCTTGAACTCCTGACCACAGAAAGCTTTGGATCATTTATAACGATAGCACTAACGTTTCTGCTTATCTGCTTACGTTTTTCTGCATTTAGTTTTGCTAAATAAATGACTGCACATTATCTGGTGGCTTTCTAACTGTTATATTTTTTATTATTTTAAATATTAACATCTTAGATGTTGCAGATTACATTTTGAGGAATTGCCATTTCAGAAATGAAACACTCAGGGTCTTATAGTTTTTTATAATGTATAATGCTTTGTGAAACTACACAATCAGTCAGAAGTTTTTTTTTCATCCAGACGCCAGTTAAATAACACACAAAGAATTTTGTAGTAAACTAAAAAAGGTGATACAAACCAAACTACACTTTACATTTATGTGGTTTCTTAACAAAGTTTGTGGTTGTGACTGCACTTAAGGATACTTCCATGTTTTTAAAATAAGTTTCAGATTGACTGTTTTTTTTTTTTCGTTACTCAGTTGAGTAGTTCTTGCCATAATATGGATTAGAACATTACTCAAATAGAGCTATTCACTGTTTACCAACTCTACCTCTTCACAACTTACAACTGATGCTCTTAAACACCTTAAGAGACAAGAAATTCAAGTAATTAACTCTTGACAGGTTCAGCACAGCTGTTAACTGAAAGCCATTTTCCTCATAAAACTGACTGAGAAAATCCAGACAAGATGTATAGAGTTGTTATCTAAGCAAGAGGTGCCTGCTGTGAAGTTTTTATAATATAAACCATATTTTGGATTGTTTTTTTCCTTACAGTTTGTATGGTATTTATCTTTTAATCTATTTTTTGGAAACCCCTTTTTCTTTTCCTTACTCTTCTTTTGAAGGCGATTTTTTTTTATTCTCAACACTAAATACCAGTAAGGATAGGAATGCTACCATACTTTGTCCATATTTAGCATTCATTTTTTTCCATATTTGTGCATGTGCTTTCAATACATACAGATCTCTAGATAACATAGTAATACCATTTAAAGTTGTGAAGTTGTGAGGCAATGTGGATAATAGTTTAAGCTAGAATGATGAAGCATAAACTGTGTTAGAAAAGAAAACAATATTGGAACTGATGACTGAATTGTCATTCATGTCAGCGTAAAGGGCACATGGAAGTACAGTATTTAAGCAGTGATAGGAGAATAATTAAGCCATTACACTGTGTCTAAGTGATCTGCTGCCCTGTTTTGTGCCTCGTTGGAAAAGTAGTCAAATTTATAAGAGCGTCAATGAGCTGGATTGGACTACTATAGGCTGGAAAAGCTGTTTGTTTTATTGTACAAACTACATAGACTGGTGCTGGATGTTCTGAAGCTTGTGAAACAGTTTTGAATCCTATATCACACTCATGTTTCTTGTGATATGGACACTTTAATATTTTCTATGGCACCAGCGTACTATAAGTGTATGCTTGTTGGTCTGTCAGTAGTGAATGAGCTCTTAATGAGAGTGTACATACTGGCAAAGACGTGACTCACACATCTATTCACACACACACATACACACACACACACACACACACACATACTCAACCATAAGGATGTTCATGCTGAAGGTGACTCACATACTCATCATAAAGGCTGAAATGGAGAACCCTCAGAACTAACTGCCCTGCAGAATATTAATGGCTTTGTCAGTAAGCCAGCAAAATCACTTCTCAAACGCACATGCATGCACGTGCACGCACACCAACACACACTTATACACTTGTAGGGTCACAAGGGAGTCAGTTGTGGCCTTAACCCAACAATAAAATATTAAAGTATTAAAGCATCACTATTAAATATTTAATGGGCGTTTTGTTCATCTGCTACAAACACAGTTCTACATTTCCGAGCAGTTTATGAGAGAAACATAAAGGAAGCGCCCACTGACTTTATTTTCTTTTCTTTAGTGTCTCAGTAATGATGAGGAGCTCCTGAGCTGATTACACAGGCTGTTAACTCAGCTCAAACCCGTAAACCCAACTGTCCCTGTGGGAGGGAAAGCATGCAGGGTTGTAAAGTTCTGATTAAAAGACACTTGGAGAGTGCAGAGAGAACGGAAGAAGGATGTTCATGAAAATGCTTTTAGAAGCCATTGTCCAAGCATGTGCTGTGCAGTGCAGTTAGAAAACAAACATTAACCCCTTATTGTCTGCATCAGGAAAAAAAATAAAAACAGTTATTATTTGTTTCCTTTGTAAAGACCTCTCTAACAAATGTTTGAGATGTCATCTTGTGCTAAAATCAAAAAGCAAAGCTTGAATACACAAGACTACACTACAATACAATACAATATAATGCAATGCATGTCAGAAATTGCAGCAGAGAGACGCAGAGGCCTTATTATTTATACTGAGAAACCAAAATATACACAAAACCAGAGAGACAAACAAACAGGACTAACTAACAAAACAAGAAATAAACTGAGACTAAGCACATGAAACAAGCAACCCGACAGACGTGGAACACTCTCAAGAAACAACAACCACACGCTGAAAAAAACGGGCTATATATGCATAAAGAAACAGAAAACAGGAAACTCCTGGGACAGGTAATGAGGGGGCGGACCTACAATCAACACAGGTGGAAACCCTAAAGGCAAATGCAGAGAAAAGGAGAACAACACAGAGAGCCATGTGCTAAGGAGCAAGACATAAAACAAACAGGGAAGACACGGAACAGGACGGGAACTTGACAATAGTATACACTAAATAGTGGGTTATACAATTAAATAATTCCTTTCAGTAAAACCTGGGAAACTTTTACACGCTAAAAATAATATGCATACATTAGAAATTTCCAGCAAAAACAATCCATACATGTGTAGAGATTAATAGATAATAAAAAGACAGTGACCTATAAGCATTTTTTACTCTAATATAATTTGGCTGATTGGTAGAGAGGGCACAATCAGGATGAGTTTAGTAAAAATGTTCTTTAATAAGATACAGTAAATAAAAATGAGTTCTACCAAAAAGCTGAGATAATCGCTAAAAGGTTAAGCCATTAGAAGTCAAATTTGTGGGTTTGTGTTGTATAGTATTTTTAATATAATTAGATTAGATTGTATAATGCATGTAAGTTTGCAAAAAATTTAATAACATTGACATTAAAAAATTAAAGAAATATTTTTTTTTATCATCCACTTCAGAACAAACTTTAAGAAGCATTCAGGGAGATACACAATTCACTTCATACATATTTTATTTTAGATTATATACAAAATTAAACTGAAGACATCAACAGGCCTTATAACTACAAATTACCTCATTTTCTTAGATGTGTTTGTAGATATGCTTGCCTCTTAAACGAAATCTCATTAATCTTATTCTCTCCATGTGTACCATTTTCAGTTTTGTTAAACAAAGTGAAGGTAGGTTCCTGTTTTTTCCATGTATAATTGAAGTAAAAATACAAAAGCTACATCATTACATAGCTATGTTTTATGAACCAAACTTGAGAAATATTGTAATGAAATTACAATATTGTAATGTTGTCTAAAATTGAAGTTAGGTAACATTTTACAATAAGGATTACAATTAACATTAGTTATGACAGTACTAAACATGGTTAAATGTTTAAGTGAAGCTAATTATGAATTGACAGTAATTCATTAACAGTAGATTATTAAACATTACTAACTTGTGATGCTTAAGAAAGTTAAACATGATAATAAATTCACACTTTGGTTAACATACTTATTTATTTTAATAACCTCTTCACTACTGTCAATTGATAAATAGTTGAGACATTCGGTTGTAGGTACTGTTAATTAATGTACCCTGATTGTAATTACCCTAATTGTAAAGTGTTATCAGAAATTAAAACTAAAGGTTCAGCTAGACTTGGATAAACTATTAATTTTTATAAGGATGTATGTAAGAATGGCAAAGCTATAGAGTACATAGCCCAGAGTACTTTACCTGACCATGCACTCATTGTAGTAAAACAAAAAAACATTCCTACCTTCAGGTTTTTTTTTTGTGATGTTGTGTTTTCTCTCCTGTTCTTCCTATAATCACAGTTGTGGTATGGATTATAGATTGTGATGTGAATAATACAATTTTAAGAGATCACAACAGGCATTCCTTACTAATGTTGTCCACAACTGACATCATTAAAGCTGGTAATTTGGGTATTCTTACACAGGGCTGGGACCAGAATTAAGCCTAATTACTGTGTAATTACTGTGTAAGTGGTCTCAGTGCAGATATTAGCTCTAGATGTGTGTGAGAAACATCATTGAGGTCCTCATTGTAGAATGTTTGTCTCAGATTTGAATTGATAAATATTTAATCCTCTTAAGCTAACCAGTTTATTTTGCTCTGCGTTGTTGTACACTGAGTTTAATAAAGGCAGTTAAACTGCTTGACATCACTTTAAATATGTCTGGGGGTTTGACTGACAAACTGTTTAGTGTACAATTAAACAGTATAAGTGGTGCTGATTTATTTACTCAGCTTAATATTTGATCTAGTGCTGTGTGTGTATAGGTGCGCTTGTGATCGACAGCCTGGGCTTTGTTTTTGTTTTTTTTTCATGCATAATTAAAGTCTTTATAACAGCTTTTTGATTTTCTGATGCTCTGTTTCATATAATATTCAGTATTTGCTAATTGCTGTCCAGTACAGTGGAGAGTGAGCAGGGGTTTAATGAGGAATAGTGCCTCCACAGTGGCTATCTGTTCTTTAAATCTACCCTTTACCTTTATTTAGGTGAGGACACATTTTCCGTTTTATGATTCCTTTTATGAAGTCAAATGACCTTTTCAAAGCAGAATACCCATATATAGAAATATATTTCACACTTCCACAGACCTTGTTTCATTAGTAATAAGCAGAGCCACCGAAACATGAACTGCGTTTTGAATGTGTGCCTGCTTAACTAGAAACTAGAAGCACCCAATAATACAGGTAGCATAGGTCTTTTTAATACAGTTATCCAGTTAGATAAGGGTAATATTGAATTTTAGGTGTTTTATGATGTGCTGTGAGCTTTATATTTATATTCTGTGAGTGTTTAATAAGCTACTTTGCAAGACATTGTAAGATTACAGCAGTTAGCAAGACAGTCAATATATGATCTGGGAGTGTATGATATTAGGATAGATGATTGGTTGTGAGATTAAACGATGGTATGCTCGCATATGGAACGATGACATGAAATATTGGAGTTTAAGGGAGGACTGATGGTGGGTGACAGATGGATGAGACATTCCAACTTCTGAAGAAATCATTTAACATTCCTCGATCCACAGTGTTATGTCTGTACTGGGAATACATCATAAAAAGTAGTATCATGTACTGTTCTATTTTTAGCACTTTTTAGCAAATTAAAATTTATACTGTTCTCATTTTCCATTATATATCTACTAGAGACAGATTATATCTGTCCAGTATCATTTATTTTACTTTAATCCTGGATATAGGGAGATATTTAAAGTGCATTGTAAGTATCATGACATTCTGAATCATTGACTTCTATTACAAATCTGATTCAATTCTTGCATTTTTTAATATCTCGGGTAGGGGTGTGACATAAATCATATGCAATAATAAAATAACATTTTCATTTTGTTGCAGTAGTGTATTCTTGAAAAAAAAAAAAAGATTATATCGCCAAGAGTATCGTTATCGCGAAAATACCATGAAATATCGTGATAATATTTTAGGGCCATATCGCCCACCCCTAATATGTTGTGTCATACATGTTTACATGTGGCATATACATTTAAATATATATGCTAATCCATGGACTGAAGTAGCTGCCACTTCTATTTGGCTTTTGTTCAGCCAGACACAATTTGAATAGGAATCCAGGAGGCTTTGAGGGCTGCCTGTGTTGGTGTGGAGACTGATGCTAAAGCGTGAGTTTATGGATCAATCACACTTGGAATATTTCCCAGTGTAAATAAGCTCACTTACTTTTGGAACAGAACCAAGCAGCACAGTTTCTTTCTCACGTCTTGACAGACACTAAACAATCGATCCACGGAGGATCTGTAGCGCTGCCACGGGAGTTCAGAGAAACTGTACTGCAAGTCTTAGTGATGGCCAAGTGACCTCATTGCCTATATATATATATATATATATATATATATATATATATATATATATATATATAGTTCTCACTTCTAAACATGGCTTTTTTTTATAATATTATTTCTAATTTTTCCCATTTCTCCCCAATTTACACGGCCAATTACCCACTCCACTCGTTAGATCTTCCCCTGTCATGCCCCAACACACCAGGAGGGTGAAGACTAACACATGCTTCCTCCGATACATGTGAAGTCAGCCACCGCTTCTTTTTGAGCTGCTGCTGATGCAGCATTGCAGAGTAGCATCACAGTGCGCTCGGAGAAAAGCGCAGCGACTCGGTTCTGATACATCAGCTCACAGACGCCCTGTGCTGTGGATATCACCCTAGACATGATGTAGGGAGAGAGCGCCATCTACCCACCCAGAGGGAGCAGGGCCAATTGTGCTCCCTCTGAACTCCGGCAGCTTGATGGCAAAGCTGCATGAGCTGGGGTTCGAACCTGCAACCTCCCGCTCATAGTGGCAGCGCTTTAGACCGCTGGACCACTCGGCTTTTAACACAGTTTCTGACTCTCTTATATTCCTTACTACATATAATGAAATAAGAATGTGTGTTCTGTGTTTTTTTATCCACAGGGCCTTTTATCTGGACAAGTCCAACCTGAACCCGAGTCCTGCTCCAAAGGCTGCTTTCATAGACAAGGTGTGTGTTTACCCTACCTGCAACTGGACAGAAACAACAAGAGAGGTTTTAAATATTGCTGTGCCATGTTACTCTTCAGCCTCTTGTGTGTTTAATTTGATCTCTCTGTTTCTCTCTCTCTCTCTCTCTCTCTCTCTCTCTCTCTCTTTCTCTGCAGCTCCTGCGTCCTCTGAACGCTGTAGATGAGCTCTACAGGTTGATGGAGGGTTTTGTGTGCTCTGGGCGGACAGCTACGTGTGGAGCGTCTGGGGTGGGTCTGATTTCTGTAGCCTCAGAGCTCTGCAGCCGCCTGGGGGCCGTACACATCGTCCTGTGTAACAGCGGAGTGCACCGGTCAGTATGATTAATGCACATTAAAACACACACACACACACACACACACACATACACATCTTCAGACTCGCTTTATCCCATTGGCTAAAGAGCATTTTGCATTTCAACCTTAAAAGCCCTGTGTCTCTGAATAATGCATATAAGTTACTTAGCGAGGTCTTAAAATAGACAAAAAAATAATGTACAAATTTCCTTTAAATGTAGTGTGTGAACCATAGTGTGTCATTTTTTTTTGTTTTATTTATTATTTTTTTTTTGAGGGAAGTGGATAGAATCCTCATGTAAACTTCGCGCTTTAATGATTGCACACTTATTTATGGACATGCTCTATTACACTATATAACATATTATTATTAATATTGTTACTATATATTAAAGGTGTAATTTCTGTTTGAGACAAGATATAATACAAGGGGTCCTTGTATTACACCTTACATCTTGCCAACAGTCTATTTTCATGCCTTGCGCCCAGGCCATTTAAATCGTATCGTCGTTTGTGAATATATCTATGCAGATGGGCGTGGTGGTATTGCTATATTGGCAACAGAAAACACAGATGCGCCACTGACTGAAATGAACCCTGACAACAGTCAACTGCTATCCTTGCTATCTTGGCAACGGGCATGCTTGGTAATGTAATATTGCATTGGCTGCAGTTCAAAAGAGACAGGGAGTGATTTCATATTTAGTGCTGGAGGCATGTGCTTGTCTCAATCTCTAAGGTTACGAGCAGGTCATTTACAGAAACAGTAATGTTATTTTATTGCATGTTCTGTTTATTGTTGACTTAAAAGTTGCAGGTTAGTCACTGTGTGTGTAAAGAGGATGGGTGTACATGCATCTGCATAGGCAATGGATGTTTGATGGGTAACTGTGGTCAGGGTTCAAATCAGTCAATGGCGCACCTGTGTTTTCCGCTGCCAAGATAGCAATATGCCAGAGATTGAACACACATAGTTTCCATACCACCACGACCATCGTCGATAATATATATTCCTTTTGCAGGGTAATAGATATTGCCCTTAGTGTTACTTCTTCTTTGACAGATCTGCTGCATACTTCTATTTAGCCTCTCTCTATCTCTTCTATTTTCTCATGTTTTATGTTTTTCTCCTAAATCTCATTTCTATTTTTCTCTTTATTTCCACCATCTTTCTAACACATGCCCTGTATTATAAATGTTCTTTTCTAATATGAACATTAACCCTCTTGACTTATTAATGTGACATACTAAAAATACCCATCCTGTAATTACTGCTCTAATAGGCTTATTAATATTCAGTCTCATGAGTCTGGATTTGGTGAGGTGGGCATTTTTTACACATGACCAGAGAGCTCTGTTTTATCTTTAGTCTGTTCAAGTTCAGAGCTTCATTTATCTCATGCATCCTGAAATATCCACCCATTTGGCTCATTATCCGTCCTCTTTAATATACCCCTCTTTTTATTTACTCTTTCTATTTTCCTTTTTTTATACTTTAAATATCTTTCTCTCTGCTTCTCTCTGAATCACATTTACTTTCTTTCTTTATCATTTCTCTCTATATTCAGTAAAATATATATTTTACCGAAAATAGGGTAGTTTAATCCATATCACATGAAGAGTATAGCATAGTGTGTTCATTACAGGTGCAGTATGTAGCAGTAGAATCACAGCACAGCAATTTGTTCATAATGTGTTAATGCTGGGGGCTGTAGAATTGTCTCCAGGCTATTTAAAAGGGACAAAAATATGTTAATATAATAATGTTAATATATAATATATAAAAAGAGAATTATTAAGATTATGGCACACCATACCTTCAGCTGTTACATATTTGTATATATATACAGTTACAGATTACAACCAAATAATGAATAGAGTTAAGGTATACCACATACTATATATCATTAAATACAACATATGAATAACATCTGAATCCGAGTATAAAAGCACCACTAATATATTTACTGGTACAGAGATTAGAGAGACAGAGTAAGAACGGACCTATGATAGAAAGAGACATAGCGAAAGAAATAAAGAAAACAGGATCCATCTTTTCTCTGACCAATTTGTTATATGTTGAAACAAGAGCCAATCCAAAATAACCAAGTTAACATGGCCCAACTACCCCCTCCTGCTTATTAACGTGTATCCTACTTGTGTCCATTTGAGGGGAGGTCAAGCAGAAGTTTTAAAATTTAAGTTAAGTCTTATAATTTGAGCCATGCCTGAAGCACACACTGTATACATGCATTTCTGGACAAGCTGAGATATGCAGAACCCTTACTGAAAGCGAAAGAAGCAGCATTACAAAGTTACTGGCAGTTCAGGGTTATGTCCTACTTGCTTTACCTACCTGCAAAGTTACAGACTGCAGTTAGTAGCTTGTTGAGCCTAGACTTACAGCAGTAGGTAAAAAATACTACTGTTTTTTATACTCGGTCCATGTGAGAGATACACTCTCATACACACACATGGCACTCTATGTTTGCCATTTATCTAAGGGATATTGGCTGGAGCAGGCTGAGGTGAGTATGAGACCGTACCCTTGTTTTGGTTGGGCAGCTGTGTGTCAGTGTGATTACACCTCGCTCCCCTTTGGTCGGGCCTCAGGTGCTGAGGCCCGTCACGGACACGGCGATTTACTGCCCTGTCTCTTCATTTAAACAGCTTTCACTCTCACACACATTGGCTGCGGCACCCACACACAACCTCCACTTAGCCTGTGTGTGCTACACTATGTTATAAAAATCTGATAGAGCTTATATTACTCTCACACTTCTAGCAGATTGACTGCGAGACAACAGGATGTGTTTATGTGTGACAGTTTATCTTTCATTCAGTTTGTTAAAAAGAAAAAAAAACACAATTTCCTTTCTTACAACAGATATATTTGATCAGCTAAAAATAGTTCACTGCTACTGTAAATTACTGGAGACTGATTGCAGTACTTTATTGTTCCGTATTAACAGGAAATAACTGTAGCTTTACAGCTGCACTGTGAATTACACATCAGGCTTACTGTGGTTTAGCTGTGTTATCCTGTAAAGGCTTACAAAATAAAGAAGAGGTCATTGTTATACTACTGTAATTAATACTGTACTTTAGCATAACAGCTGTAATAGTAATATAGTACAGTTGGTATTAAAGTAACATGATGTGATACTTAAGCAATAGAACACGAGAGGGAGTGTGTTATCACGAATAACGGCGAGTGCCGTAGATCATCACAGCCGTGATGTTATTCGTGAAAACACACGGCCTCGAGTGTTTTTTTTTTTTTTTACAAAATGAAGAAAGAAAATAAATCAAGGAGCTTTAAAAATTCAATTTGAATATGCTTTAATATGGACTGTGCCTTCCACCAAAAAGTAGTTCCACAAAAACTGTAACAGAACTGAAACTTAACTACAAAACGGTGTATGGTTCATACACACCAGCACCACAAGTTAGCTTGAAATCAAAATTGGGAATAATTGAAGATGGTAACGTTAGGAGCGTGAAATAACGCTAATACTCTCCTCTCCTGCTCCGTGGAATCGTCTTCAGGTGAACACTGCGCATTTTTTGAGCATTTCTGCTTGTTTTGCTGGGTGGTGTTGGTTTTAGCTAGCTGGCTGGACTGTGGTTAGGTTAGCGTAGCTTGCTTTAGCTCAGCATTAGCTTAGCTTAGCCTAGCCTGGCTGGTTAGTGTTCTTGCTCTCAGACGGCATTAACCGAGCGATTTTCTTTCCCGTTTTCCACAAAAGAATCAGCGCTGCGGGCGAGCGTGCCGCGGCGGAGCGCTAGCCTGTGCTAAGCTAAGTGTGAGTGATAAGTTTGGTGTGAGAAGGCCGTGATGTTATCACATATATCAGCACGGCTAGAATATTTCTCATGGGAAAGAAATATATAAACAGAGGTGTCAAGTAGCAAAGTACAAATACTTTGTTATCCTACTTAAGTAGAACTATTGGTTATCAATATTTTACTGGAGTAATTATTTTGAGATGACTTTTTATTTCTACTCCTTACATTTTCACATAATTATCTGTACTTTCTACTCCTTATATTTTAAAAACAGCCTCATCACTCCTATTTCATTTCAGCTTGTTTTCATTTCGCCTTCTCATAGTAAAAGAAATATATCCAGATAAATCTCTCCATCCAGAGTGGAGTGAATCTAATTTGTGGTTGGATGAGAAGTATAAACTTATACCATTCAAACACCCTATTGGTTTATACGATCCAGCACACCTGCACACGTCACGCCCACACTCCAGCAAGAACAAAGCAGATATATGTAGTCTATTATGAATTTTCTATTATGATTTTTTTAATGGGCATATATGCAGCTGAAACAGGGAGCCAGATGCATTCTATTTTTTTAACTTTGTAAATAAATGAGACTTGGATATAACTCACTGAGTATTCAGTGTACAACTTATATAGCAGTATATATTTTCTGTCTTCTAAAAATAACTCTAAATATCTAAATGGCTGCCAACACAACTGAGTACTTTTGCTGGATACCACGTGCAAAAAAGCATGCTGAGAAATAAACACTGCTCTTTATTGGCTCACTCATTCTAGCACTGCCAACTTTGGTGTTTGTTAATTGCCCAGAGAGCCAAATCCTCTGTGATAAACCAGCAGGGGGATAATAAAGTCAATTAACTTTCACATTAACGTTAAACTAATACCAGCCACATATCCCCAGCTAGTTCACACACCCTATATACAAAACTGTATTACATTACAAAGCTAATTACAAGCTAATCACTGAGATGCAATTGAGCCCTAAATCTAACTCTGGTGTATTTGCAGATTCTCAGCAAGCATTAGGTGGTTGAATCAGAGTTATAATTTTGCTTGTATAGGCAATTTCGACTTTAGGTAAATGGTAATTATACCACAGTTAGTTCCGACCCTGCAATGTGACTGGCTGAGAGGCATTTTATGTGTGAAATTATTAGCTGGTAATGGACTGTAACCAAAGTTCTCTATGTATTACTCCGCCCCATACAGGTAACCTACCAACGATGCAGCACTTACAAACCAAATACAAGCCAAATGCGATGCCATTATACTCCAATGGGAGCCGCTGGATCACATAGAGGCACAGTCAACAAACGACATGTCTCCATGAGATTCGAAAATACACATTTTTACACACATTATCAGCCACCAATATCAGGTTAAGAGCTGTTATTATTAAAATAAAAGCTTAAGTGTATTTTCCAGTTAATATAGGGTATTTTAAATCTAATTGTTAGATGGACTCTTGTTATTCCGCAGGACTCCCAAAGTAAACAAAACTTCTTGAAATTTTAATTCTTAAAAAAAATATTTTTTTATTATACTTTTAGTCAAACAAGTAGTGGACTTTATTCTACACAGATTTCTCTGTTGAAAAAAGTAAAGCACTTCTGTTTATTTACAGTACGCCTAGATTTCCACATTTTTTACTTAAATGGCCGATAATGCAGAGCTTATAGCGCAGCTACAAGCAGAGCAGCGCTATGGAAGTATTTTAACTCGCAGAGTTTTTATAACCAAACCGATTGCATTTTCTCATCCTGTTCAACTCAAACTCTTTTAATAAACAGTGATAATGGAACTGTGGTATATTCGCAATAATACACTCGAGGTTCATGCTATAACATGTAACATTGGCACTGCTGTGCTGATCTTCCGCACTCGGCTCCCTCTTATGTATTATTGCTTAATTGTTTGCTGGGGAATCAAGACGAGACAAGACAACCACATTCATTATTTGTGTTGGATACCCATGGAGTATGGCTTCTACTTTAATCCATTCGTAAAGTGAACACATACATAAAAACACAAGTGAGCACACAAACACACATGCACCCGGATTGGTGGGCAGCCTCTGCAATGACATTCTAGAGAGTGAAGAGGGATGAGGGCCTTTCTAAAAGAGCAAAGAGCAACAGTGGCAGCTTGACCAACCTGTGTATCGAACCTACAACCCTGTCATCAATAACCTAGTGCCCCAACCACTGAACCACCACTGCCTCCTACTATTAGGATGTTACTATGTAATGTAATTGAGGCATACATCACATCCTAACAGCAAACAAGCGCTTAAACAAAGAAACACATCACATAGCAAACCCTACAGAATATCAAACATCCATTAACTGTGAATCTCTTTTAGCATTTATATTTTAAAATGAGTATGTTTTAGCTATAGTGTATTAGTTGCTTACTAGGGGTGTGACGAGACACTAATCTCACGAGACGAGATGAGACATGATACTGGGTTCACGAGAACGAGACGAGACTAGATTTAAAAATAACATTTTAAAGAAAACCTCAAAAATGAAAAATGAAAACTAGAGTTTTATTTGACAAAATAATATAACGCAAATTTAACAGATTGGTTTCTCTCAAGTATTGATTTTATAAGAAATAGAAATAAGAATAAGAATAAAAAATTAAAATAAAACTTTTCTAGGTCTTATATAGTGCAAACAATAAGTGCAAACTACAACCAGTCATATTAAGCCTAGGGTTTGTGTTTTTTCTCCTAAATCTCTTGTAATTGAACTATGCATAACCATATTCAGTCACATTAAGACTATGCTTGAAGTGCAAACAGAGACAGAACATGTTTTTTTAAATACAGTACAGAGCTAAGGGATTAGTACAACTGCCTATGAAACAGTCACGTGTAGGATTTACTTTACAGTATTTACATATGCTTTGTGTCTTGTTGGTCACTCTGTTACTGTTTATTGTTTCCACTGGAGCCAAAATGCAGCCAGACATACATCTTAAAAAGGGGGTATGAGACCTATGACCTGAAACCAAATGAAAGCCCCAAATACATTTTTTCTCAGGAGAAACAGCCAATCAGCTTGCTGGTTTTGCGGAGTGTGGTGGGCTAGTAATGACAGAACGTATCTCCTCCACCCCCTCCACCCCGGGGGCGCTGATACTATGTTTGCATACACCACAAACAGAAAGTAGTTTCACTCCTACTGTGTTGCCAGATCCCGCTTAAAAAAAGTCCACACTAAACTATTTTTTTTCCCGCAAGACAGGTTAAAGCTTGACGAGAAATATCGTCACACTCCTATTGCTTACGGCAAGAGCCAACAAAATACTGTTATTAATACCTGAAAAAAAAACATTCCAATAGTCCAGTATCCATATTAAACATTAGAGGACTGATTATGTTGCTCTGGTGTCTCCAACACTTGGTTTCACTCTGTAATGTGTAGCTTTTTAATCTGCGTTTTAATTAAGAAAAGTATTAAAAATTTAAGTACAGTATTGAGTGCATCAGAACATCAGTGCAGTGCAACACAACTCATCAAAAATAGAAATGAGTCCATCAGAAATGGGGCATCCATCAAAAATGGGACGAGTGTCAAAAACGGCAGTCTGCAGTGGTCTTATGGCTTGCAGCGGGTGCGGACAGCTTCACTGATTACAGTGCGCTTGCTCACATCACTTGTTTTTAGGAGAGTTACAGTAGATGTCTGTGTATTACAGAGAATGCCTTAGGATGAGGAGATGTCACTAAAAATGATGAATAGAGTAATTTACTGTGGGAACATTAGGTTAAATATATTGTGTCCTGGCAGTGATTAACAGTATCTTTTAGCCCAACATTTAGAACTGTAAAAACTGCATAATCTGCCTGAATCATCGAATGCTCAAGTCTAATAGACTTGAGCCCAATCCCATTTCTTTTTTGTAACCCTACTTCATGTTTTCGAGTGTAACCCTTGCCCCTAGAACAGAGTTACAACTGGAACACACCTCTAACAAACTAACTACTTTAACCTCATTTCCTTCTTCCCCTTCTTTACTCCTCTATTCCATTATTTCCCTTTGACCTCCTTTAGGCCCTGTCTAAAACTGTTTTACCTTTAAAGTTCTATTACTTTTGTACCTCACTATTCTAAGTCGCTTTGGACAAAAGCGTCTGCCAAATGTAATGTAATGTAAATAAAAAATAATAATAAATAAAAAAAATCCTCATCCAAAATACACACGAGGATTACAATCAGAGAATTTATTAAAGACAGTAACAGTACCACAGTGAAAAACAAGCACAGGTGTAGCTAACAACAGTAAGGCAGCATAAACAAAAAACATACCAGAGTGATTGAAGCAGAAGGTCATAAACAGAAGATTATTAACACAAACCATGGGTAAGGCAGAGAGCAAGGTCCAAAAACAGGCAAGGGTCCAACGAGAACACAATCTTTAACAGAAGGGCAAACCTAAAGCAGTAGTCATCAAACAACAGGCAGAGGTCATACATGAAATACAGAGAAAATAGAGAGAATGTGAGGTAGAGGAGCTAGGAAACTAGATTTAATACCGGGCACTGGGGAACAGAAAACAGGGACTTTTATACACACTGGGACAGGTGTGAGCAATTAACACTAATTAGTAGGATGGGGAATCAGAGCGAGTGGCACAATCTGAGTGGCATATGACCAAATGAGTCCGGGGGAGAGAACACAGGTGAATTCTGGGAAATGTCCATGGAAGGCAGGCAGGAAGTGGCTGGGCTCACACCAAATATTTGGGATAGCCTTACAAGAACCAGATAAATATATATATATACAGTGTATCTGTGTAAATATCTGTGGGTTTCTTTGGTGGATTTTACTGCCATCTTGCCAGTGATTCTCAGCACCATGTTATTTAAGTGTGCTTCTAAAAATACCTCTTTAAAGGTTATTGTAATGCCTAGACGTGCACACACAAAACAAAGAGGTAAGGCTAAGTTGAAGAGCCAAGGGGCGAAACATATTTGGGCCTTAAAATAGGCTTATGTGGTTTCTTGCACATTCTTATATGACACACTGTTATCTATTAAGCATTTGTTTAAAGTACATTACACAACTAAGACCACTAATTACTAATTAAACTTCCATTATGTTCATATGTTTATATACAGTATTTTGTCCTTTTTACGAAGTTTGACTTCTTACTTGTTTAATTTCCAGAGCAAAACTGTGGAACATTTTATTCATATATATAGTTTTATGCTCATTTAATAAATATTTTGTGAAATGAGGTTGAATCGTACATACAGTCAGTGTGTTATGAAATATTGTAATTGCATTACTGAGTAGATGTACTGTTATAGGAATAGACCCACTCTATTGTGTTTGAGGCTGTGTGGTATTAATAGAAGCTACATGGCTCCTCTCCAGCAGATTAGTCACATAAAAAAATACTGCTTGGTCAGAGAAATTGCCCCATGTTTGCTTTATTGATTAGATTTCCCAGCCCGATGGGTGAAGTGTAATAAGGGTGAAATGACGATACTCTATGATTCAGCACTGCACGCTGCACTCTCTGCCTCTTCAAACCTCATTTCTGTTTACTGTGGATGATAAGTATAGGCCAGCAGAGCATGGGTGCATGCAGAAATGCTAGGCGCTCTCTTTGATTTTAATGAATGTGCTGATTGCAGGAGAGAGAAGAGCCACACTAGCGGCACAGTCTGAGGAACTGATGCTGTTACTGTGTGGAGATTGTTCTTGGTGGCTCGTTGTTCTTTAAAGGTTTCTACTAGTGCTAATGTTAATACTAAATTAAGCAGCGCCTATCTCTATAAAACACTGTACTGACTTTTAATTCATCTAAAGTAGGTTTTTTATAACAGTATCTGGATGTAAACTGCATGGGTGGCCAGAAGTATCACAAATTTTGTAAATTAGGTTTGTGTTGGACCATTTCTTTTAGTATTTTTATGGAGGATTTATACTAATATATGACTTTCCACTTTAAATCACTATGTACACACACCTTAAACACCATAGAAATCCTCTTGTCTGCACTGTTAAGCCCTGTCTGGACGGGATTATTTTCTCAGGGGAACGTCTGTGAAAAATATTTCACACTTTTACTCAGTGATAAAACTCTTGCATCCGGAATGCAATTGAAAAAACAGGAGGACCAGTGAGTTTTTAAGCTTTCTCGGTCACATGACATCGCGTTCAGTAGCTCCTCCATTTCCACTCTCTGTTGTGTTTACATGGATCTCCGTGGACATGTGCACCCAAAGTGTAATTACGGTGCGTAGCGGTGGACAAAAAGCTATTTTATTTAAAGCGGGGTGACGAAACTCACAGATGTGCGTCTGGACTGGACTAAAATTACCGTAGGACCACGGAGTTCAGCAAAAAACAGTAGATAATTCAGTCTGACAAAAACACATACATGGTCATTCTGGATGGAAAAAAAAACACAGAGGGCCCCCATAAAAGAGAAAATTACCCCAGGACCCCCTAAAAAACTAATTCAAACCGGATACGGCTTTGGAGAATAAAATAAGCTGTAGTGGGACCTTTTTATTCCAAAGGCACAAATAAAAAAAAAATACCATTAAAAGTATAGTGTTGGGTAAACTGTTATTAAATGTAACTCTACAATAAATAAATTAGGCAAGATTGTATGAAGGAATATGAATTGGAAGAACCAACCTAGTAAGTAAAATCCTTGTGTCTGTAAGGCTCGAAATCTTGTGTATTTGATTCATTTTTATTTACACCAAATTAAAATGAATAAACCACTACAATAAATTATCTTAAAATCAGTGAGAGCTAGTACTAACCATTATTTACGGCATCACACACCGCAACATTTCACTTGGCCAACTAGCATGTGGTAACAGGTTATAATGGGTTTCATGGCTAAATTGGAGCAGCCTGGTGGCCAATCTTCATTAGTTGCACATTGCACCAGTAAGAGCAGAGTGTGAAGGTTCAATTAGCAGGGTAAGAGCACAATTTTGCTCAAAATATTTCAATGCACACAACATTATGGGTGACACACCAGAGTTCAAAAGAGGAGAAATTGTTGGTGCACGTCTTGCTGCCGCATCTTTGACCAAGACAGCAAGTCTTTGTGATGTATCAAGAGCCACGGTATCCAGGGTAATGTCAGCATACCACCAAGAAGGACGAACCACATCCAACAGGATTAACTGTGGATGCAAGAGGAAGCTGTCTAAAAGGGATGTTCGGGTCCAAAAAACATAAAACCACGGCTGCCCAAATCATGGCAGAATTCAGTGTGCACATCAACTCTTCTGATTCCACCAGAACTGTTTGTCGGGACAATAAATTATTGTGGTCTAAATCCAGGTGTTTCAGTTTCATTGTCCAACCCCTGTATTGGTATGGTATTATACTGATATGACTATAGGAATCTAAAAACAAATCTAAAACCAACCACAAGCTTAAAATTGAAGCTTAAAATTGGCCAATAACACAAAATCTGGTGATAATAAACTAAGTGTTGGATTTAATGACTGACAGTATATTTTATTGTTGTTCAAAATGGCCTCACACTCACTTGTGCATTAACATTTTGTGGAAACTCTGTCTACACCATTTATTTCTGTGGGTTTCTTTTGTAAAGTGAGGTTCTGTGCCTGCTATCTTCGTTTCCTCCTTCCAGTATTGGAGCGCAGGAAAGAAGCTAGTAAATCAGAGGGTTGTATAAAAAACAGAAGCTCATTCTGCATAAATCACAGCACTGCTACCATCGCCCAAACCAGAGTGAAAACCGTCACACTTCATACAGACACCACCACATCCTCCTACTGCAAAACACACACACACAGACAGACAAACACTCTCCCCCGACTCTTCATCTTCTCTTTTTCGCTTCTGCCATGTTGTAGAGCCCATACATTATAGAGCAGTATTAAACGCTGCAGCCTGCAGCCTCTTGGCTCAGTATTAATTCAGCTTTAATTATCCTGGGCTGATGATGTGCAGCAGAGCTGATATACTGCTGGTAATGGAGGTAAAACTGAGTCCATAGAAAACTGTGTAGACCTGTACGACTGTCAGTTCCCATAACTGTCTACTAGTATAATTTAATTACATACAGCTCTGGAAAAAAAAAGGAGCCCACTTCAGTTTCTGAATCAGTTTCTCAGATTTGGTTATTTATAGGTATATGTTTGAGCAAAATGAACATTGTTGTTTTATTCTATAAACTACAAACAACATTTTTCTCAAATTCCTAATAAAAATATTGTCATTTAGAGCATTTATTTGTGAAAAATAAGAAATGGCTGAAATAACAAAAAAGATGCAGAGCTTTCAGACCTTCAGAGTTCAGAAATCAATCAATATTTGGTGGAATAACCCTGGTTTTTAATCACAGTTTTCATGCATCTTGGCATGTTCTCCTCCACCAGTCTTACACACTGCTTTTGCATAACTTTATGCCACTCCTGGTGCAAAAATTCAAGCAGTTTAGCTTGATTTCATGGTCTCTTTTTTCAGAGCTGTATGTTACCAATTTACGAAGGTCTACCCCAATGTAGAGTTAGTTGATGGATTGCTTTAATTACGTTTATTTAATGCCACTAATTAGGTCTGATGCACCTTAAAATTGTCAGGTAGCAGCTTTAGCACACTAATAAAGAGGCAAATTGAGCTGAACTAAAGTATCTTCTAGTTGTCCTGCCCTGAACTCTAGCTGTAGTGTACGTATATAACTGTAGAAAGTTATAGTCCAGTTCAGTCTCTGGACACAGATAAATGGCACAGTGATTGATTGCTTAAGGGAATTACCATAGAATTATAGACCTGATATCCACTGTTATGGGATTTTCCCTGTTCAGGAGCTCCAATCTGCTCAACTTTTAAATGCTAGATTCAGAAACACATGGCCATCAGCTATATTATGTTTATTACCTGACTAAGATGTGCTGGAGGCTGAAATGGGAGGAGCAGGGCACAAATTATTTTTTATTTACACAGATACTTCTCTACATCTCAGCTGTTTCTAGATTTTTAAGTGTGTTTATATAGTGATTAGTGTTAGTGATTTAAATTAAATGGGTTTCAATAGTGATTTGAAACTTCTGTATGTTTCAGATCTCCCTCTTAGCTTTAAGAAAACATTATTTAAGGCAGATCAACAACTCACAGTGAGGGTTCGCCAGGCTAAAGTACAACTTAGTTTATTGCACAAGAGGACCATTAAAGTAGACTATAGCAAAACTTCATATTACTATTATTGTAATGCTTTGTCATTTTTAGCCATATGAACTCCAGTATGCCTGTTTTTTTTTATTCTAGCTCCAAAAACTCATGGCTAACAGCTGTATAGAGTTTGTTACTTGACTAAGATGTACTGGAGGCTGCAATGGGAAAAGCATGGCACAAACTAACAAAAATATATACGATATTCTCACCTGTGGTCATCTTTGATGTTTGGCAAGCTTCAGACAAATACTTCTCCACATTCACTCCTCTGCAGGCTGTCCTGTACACTAAACGTAGCTGTTTTTAAGTTTGTTTAAATAGTGATTTTAATTTAAAAGTCCACTTCTGTATGTTTAAAATCTGCAAACAACTTACAGTGAGGGCTCCCCAGACTACAGCCTCCACACCATGGAGTTAGTTTAATGCACAGTTACAAAAGGAGCATTGAAGTACATAAGGGCAGAACTCCATATTACTATTATTGTAATGCTCTGTTATTTTAAAGACATTTTCTATTATAACAATGTAAATGCACCAATCAGACAAATCATCATGAGCGCAGGTTGTTTTTCCACGTGCCAGTATAAATGCTTCCTCTACAAGACATCTAAAGAGAGTATTATTTGGTTTTGGCACCAATTTTAGCAGATCCTTTAAGTCTTAGTCTAAGTTCTGAGGTGGAGCCACTGTAGTTTAGGTTTCTTCTTCCAACCAGTGCACATCTGCATATACAGCTCTAAAAAAACACTTAAAAATGATGAGTTTCTTTGATTTTACCAAAAGCTCTAAAAAACTGAAAACCTCTGGAATATAAACAAGAGGAAGATGAATGATCACAAGCCATCAAACCAAACTGAACTGCTTGAATTTTTGCACCAGGAGTGGCATAAAGTTATCCAAAAGCAGTGTGTAAGACTGGTGGAGGAGAACATGCCTAGATGCATGAAAACTGTGATGAAATGCCAGGGTTATTCAACCAAATATTGATTTCTGAACTCTTAGAACTTTATGAATATGAACTTGTTTTCTTTGCATTATTTGAGGTCTGAAAGCTCTGTATATTTTTTTGTTATTTCAGTAATTTCTCATTTTCTGCAAATGAATGCTCTAAATGACAATATTTATACTTGTCTGTAGTTTATATAATAAAACAAAAATATTCATTTTACTCAAACATATACCTATAAATAGCAAAACCAGAGAAACTGATTCAGAAACGGTCTTAAATATTGGACATAGTGTGCGTGGCAGTAAGTGTGTATTCACTCTGCTGCTTTCCGTCAGCTGTCCATCTTAGAGATGGATGTTTGCAGGGGGTCTCAGGGGCTCGTTGGTGTGTTTTAGAGTGGTGGACGGTATGGTTTGAAACAGCAGTGCTCTGAAAGCTCTTGTTTGTCCTTCAGTCACTCTGTAAGATATTAATGGGAACACAGAGGCAGACATGCCTTCTCTAAATCAGAAATGACATTTTAGTGCTAGCTTTATTCAGAGAGGAGCGAAGTGCTGAAAGTTACTGAGAGCAGCTGCCATCAGTTTAGCATAAAAACACCAATGTACTGAAAGTAGTCTTAACCTTTAGCTTTGATGACAGTGATCTGAGGTGTACCTTTCTTTTTATTTGTGTTTTTATCTCTCTCTATTTTCCTTTCTCTTTTTCCCTGCTTCAGTACATCTTTTCAAAGTACAGTATGTGTGTGTTTCTATGCACGCATAATATATGTTAATGTCCTGTTCTTTTTCTGGTCCTGTAGGTGTACTCTGAGTGTGACGCTAGAGCAGGCCCTTCTCCTCGCCCGCAGTCACGGCCTGCCGCCCCGCTGCATCATGCAGGCCACTGACGTCATGAGGAAACAGGTACAGATCCAGATGTTTCACACTCCTCATCTCACTCCCAGATTTAACCTTTACAACCCACAGTTAACCTTAATGAGGTACACATGGAGTCCTGCTGTGTCTGGTGAGCCCACTGCATTTTAAGGCTTTTAAATCAAAATAATCAAACTTTCATCCCTAATGCAAGTTAAATAAACCACACATCTTAAATTAGTTTCCTTTACCTTTAGTTAAATCACATATATGAATAGAAATGCCACTTGTTTTTGTTTATTTTATAAACAACATAATCAGCAAATGTAAAAGTGAAACAATTATCTTTTTTCATCTTTTTGTTTATTATTTATTATAAAACAGTTAGTTCCGTCCCTGCAATGTGATTGGCTGAGAGGTGTTTTATGAGTGCAGTTATCAGCCGGTAATGCAGTGTAACTAAAGCTCTCCACGTATTACTCCGCCACATACAGGTTACCTAGCAACAGTGCAGCGCTTACAAGCCAAACAGCGCAGCTACAAACAGAGCAGCAGTGGAACTATTTTAACTTGTGGAATTTTCATAACCAAACAGATCATATTTCTCGTTTTCTTTAACTCAAAATCTTTCAATAAACAGTGATCATGGAACTGTGGTATAATCACAATAATACACTCGAGCTTTATGCTATAACATGTAACATTGGCTTAATTTAAATTTCATTAGAAATGTAATCTACTCAGGTCAGTTTACACATAACATCTGTTTGAACAATGCATTAGCCCCATTGAATATGGCCATTAATACCAGACTAAACCACACCATGCAGGGCAAAGTTTCATTGTGTGGATTTTGCATATGTAATTCTCCTCTTTAAACTCAGTGTCAGACACTGGATCTTCAGAAATATGATCCTCACATTCTGAAACTTTTTTCCTCTGCATCACCATCAGATTCATATTTCTCTTCCATTATTAGCTGTTAACTGTCTGAACAGAGAATCACTTTGCCATCTTGATCAGTTGTGGTATGGAACCACGCAAAGCTATTTATAGTGTCAGGTCCCCAAGTTTTTGGTTAATTGAAAATATTTTCTGATTTATGTTCCTTACAGAAAAATTGCCAAGGCCAATGAATCATACTTTGAAAAAATATTTTTTTGTATCATTTTATTAGGCTTAAAACTGAAAATAGGTCCAACAGACCCAAACTTTCTACAAGGACTAGACAAGCTGTGTGTGTATCAGCAATGGATGCATCTTAAACTAGCTGAGTGTGTTTATTTGAATGGACATATAGTGTAGGTGGAGTTGCCCTTTAAGGATGGAGTAAAATGAAGCACTGTGCTTTATCTTCAGGAAGCTGTGCAGCTCAGATAATCACAGGCCACTAATCAGTCCTCTGTGTTTGTTTTGCTGACCCAGTTAGCTTAGCATGCGTTACCTTTACAGAAATATCACCCGCTGCTGTTGGTTTTAATGGTGGATTATTTTTATCAGAGGCGTGTTTATTAATCAGGGTGGAACAGGCTTAACAGCTTCTCCTCCGTTCCTCCGTTTCTTCACAGCTGTTAGTGGAAGCTTTCTGTCTGTCAGTTTGTCTGTGTCTTTTTCTCTCTTATTTCTCTCTTAATTCTTTTCTCTTTTTCTTTTTCTTGAAAATTCTGTCTTCCTCACTCTCTCACCATTGTTTTGTTTTCTATCCATCTCAATGTTGTTCCCTGTCCCTAAGTGTGACTATCAATAACACTCTTTTTATTTTCTTTTTCTTTTTCCCATTCCAGCTTCTATCTTTTTTCCACTGCTCTCTCTTTTTTACCTACTTTCTCCCTTTTTGTATTTTGTCTTTCTATTCTGCTTTTTATTACCTCTTTTTCTTCGTTCTTGCCAAGACAATCTATATTTCTCTGTTGAGGTTTAGCTCTGTCTAATTCTCTCTCTCTCCATCTCTCTCTATCTCTCTCTCTCTGTCTCTCTCTGTCTCTATCTCTCTCTATCTATCTCTTCTCTAATCCATTCTCTCGTCTTATTATTCTATTTATCTTTCCTTTTCCTATATACCCCTTTCTCTAACTTCCCATTACTCTCTTCTGTTCTCTTTTTTTTCTGTTTTTCTATCTTGTCTCTCCACTTCTCTTTTTCTCTCTCTCCCCTTCTTTCTCTAGTTTCTTTTTTTCTGTTCTCTCTCTACCTTCTCTCTGTTTCCTCTTCTCTTCTCTTCTCTCTTCTTTTTCTGTTCTGTTCATTCTACCGTCTTTCTCTCTCTCCTCATCTCTCTCTAATATTCTCTCTTTTTCTCCTCTTTTTTTTCTTTCGCTCTCCTCTCACTTTTCTGTCTCTTATCTTTCCTTCTTCACTCTATGTCCTGTTCATTCTCTTTCTCTCTCTCTCTCTCTCTTTCTCTCTTCTCGCTGTTGGTGGTGGTGGTGGCGGTGGTGTTTGTGACGGGGCTGTGTAATTTTCTGTGCTTCATTATGAACTCTCAGGCTCCTGTAATGCAGGGCAGGAGAGTCTGGGTGGAGCTGGAGGTCACACTGCCGACTCACTGGCCCTGAGCCAAAAGAGGAGGGATCCAGGGAGTGGACTGTCCTTCAAAACAACTTCATATTCATACAGAGCCCTCAGCATTGCAGTGCAGCAGCCTGTCATACTGCCAGGAGACATGGACGTTTATGAATGATAAAGAAGTAGTCTGGCCAAAAATCACACGTACACAACCCCCCCCCCCCCCCCCCCCCCCTCCACCACCACCAGCACCAGCACCCACCCTTACCTCAGATGCATTCAATCAGACAAGAAAAGATTTGGGTATCGACAGTTGCTTTTGATGAATGTAGCTGATGTGCAACACTGACTTTGGTGCAGACGGCATGCCTAACTTTCCTGTGCTTGTTAATGTGTGATTATGTATGTATTTATGTATTGCCTGTTTGAGGCGCGTGATTATTTAGTCATACTGCATGAAGCTAATTGGTGTAAATAAGCTTTAATTACTCATTAGTTACAAAAGCCTCTAAGCTTCAGTACAAAATTTTGAAAAAAGAGCTAAACTTCTGACTCTAATCATGTTTTCACTGATCAACTACATTTGGCATATGGAGGACATTATGAAAATTAGATTTAGGCTAAATTACTATTAATTTTAAACTGATTCATATACTGTATTTTAGTATACCGACCCAGGATGCCAAATTCATATGAAATTAGAAATGTTTGACACTGCAGTGAAGCCCAGGCATGTCACCTTCAGACCACAGTGTTTAATATCCTGTTCCATATCCACATGGGTGGCTGAGATGGGCATAAATCCATATAATTCATTTTTATTAAAACTGATTTAGCCTTTATGGCCTAATGAACTTTACCTCAAAATCAAATGTTTACTGCCTTAAAACAACCCTTGGAGCACCCAGAAAACTTCTTCTGTTCACTACTGTCCAAGATAAACTAAGAGTTTATGCATTCATGCCCACCACAAAAGCCAAAATGATTCCAGTAATTAATAGTAAAATTTAGCAAGGTGAATAAAAGTACTTTGAATGGAGGTAGGACAAACATTAATGTCTCCTTTCTTTTGAAGTCGTTTAGGCTTGGGGTGCACAAGCTTGCATAACTCATAATTATCCAGGCTCAAAAATAAAAAAACACATATAGGCTGAGGAGAGATAATTCTCCTCTAACTATTCAGTTTTGCATTGTCATGATTAAAAATTAGTCACTCAGAGACGTACTGTATGGACCTAAGGATTGGGACAACTGGGACAGTTGGGACAATGTTCACCACCCTCTGCACAGGAGCTCATTCAGCGGCAGACTGCTGTCCCAGTCCTGCTCCACAAACAGACTCCGAAAGTCTTTTGTCCCTCAGGCCATAAGACTGTTCAACTCCTCTCAGCACAGCAAACTGAAGACTCTGTGACACTTTTTCATTCCGACAATTCTGGCCACACCATGGACACACCCCTATCTATGTACACACTCTCAGGCTTGCTGATGCCTATAACACTATTTTTACAGTTCTACCCTATTTTGCACTAGTAGTTCATTAGGTTAAATGATCAGCAGCAAGTATTGGATGGAACACCATCATTCCAGAGAGCACAGTTCTGAAACTGCTCCACAGCTCAGCTCAATACTCAGGAGATATGTGTTCTCTTTTATTGGCAATTCCTCTTTTCTTAGGGACTAGACAAGCTGTGTATGTGTGTGTACATTTGTCCACCTGTGTCAGCAGTTTAAGTACTTTAAGTGCAACTTAAAGTAGATGAATGAATTAATTTAAATGGGAGTCCACAAGCATTTGGACATATAAAGTGTATATATATGGAGTGTAATGTGCTTAGAAAAACCATCATACGTTTATGAATAGATTAGAAATACTTTAAAAAAACTTTTTTCACTGTTGACTAATATGATATTTTATTGTAGCTGAAATGATGTACATTTAAACATGATGAGTCCTGAACTGCTCATTTAAGATTGGTACCTTACCTTATCTGAAAATTGGCACAGGTCAAAGGCCTTGTTCCCGCCTATATCATTTACATATGTCTATCTTTAGGTTAAAAGAAGTTGAGCACGGTTGATTGGGAGGCTGCAGGTTCATGCTGGTACCCTCAGCAGCCCGTGATAGCTCGATTTGTTGCAGTTGGCAGTTTAATGAAGTATGCAGCCGTCTACGGCGCCTGGGGAGACGAGCCTCTGCCCCCACCGGTCCCCTCAGACGTCAGATTAATGTGGATATAAATGAGCGTCTCTACAGCTCCCTCTGGCTGGCTGTTTATTCATTCACCAAATGTTCAGCACCTCAAACAGCTGTGGGAAAGTTTCATCCGTCCGAAACGTCCAGCGGTGACTGATAGTGCTGCAGTAGTTTCAGTTTCTGAGCACTTCTCATAAAAGGGTGAACTTTGTTCAGAGCTGAGTTATGAAAATGAATTAGTACGGTACTTTTGTTAAGGACAATTAAGTCGGGTAATCCAGGAGCAGCTGGTGTGAGGAGAATGTTCCTTTGTGTCTGTAATTTGTAGATGTTAAAAAAGTAGAGAGGGAGGATTGAGTGTCTAATGAAGGCTTTTTATGGATGTGGGTTCAAAATGTGATAAAATGAATTTCCAGCACAAAAATTTTATATGTAATTGGCCAACCCAACATATTCCAGAATGACTCGTGAAGTGGATTTTTTTATATCAGAGAAAATACATACCATATATGATTATTTAATAATGTACAATAGCTTACTAATTGGATATGTCAATCAAATTGAGTGAAAGAAGAAATATTTGCCTTTTTGAAATCCCATGTATTTTTTGTATTTTTGTATTTTTTCAGAGTTGGTAGTAAAGCAGAAACAGTCTGTACTTTCAGAAACTGTTTGTTGAAATCCATTCTCTCCATTCAGTCTGTTCTGTTTCTTATCTCTTTTGCTTTATGCTGAGATATCCCTCACTGCACTGCTGTATAGAGGTGCTTTAAACACCTGACAAGGTGGTTGGACATTCTGTCAGTGTGTCTGGTTGTATTGGTGGTTATTTGGACGGACAGATGGATGGATGGATGGATGGGTGGATGGGCCTGCTGCTCTGTGTGTAATTGCTGATGTTATCCTCAGACACGATAAGGGAACTGAACAGCACATAAAGGGCCTGCTTATACCTGCCCACCCTAATGCACTGCCTGACTGCCTGGTCAGTTCTCCCCAGACTAAGGGAAATCTAACGCTTTCATTTAGTAACTACCACCACCAAGCTTAATAGTTGGTCCTATGTTCTTGGGGATGATTGTCTCATGTTTACTACTCCCAACAAACCACTAATGATACCGCTGCAGACTTTAGTTAAGCGTGAAGTTGTTGATTTTGAAGTAGGGTTCTTTGGCTCAGGTGGTGATGTAAAACTGACTCTACTATGGGCAGGTTCTTGGGTTTCTGACCATTCACAATAAAATGAGAAAGACAGTTTGACAGTTTGAGACCCAGGCAAAGTGGTCATAATACAGTAGAATTGACATTTGACTTTTTTATGTGATGGTTAAGAATTTAATGTTGCTTAGAAATCATTTCAAGTGACTTTCGTGGCATGGTGTAGATCTACAGTTGACAGGTTTCCCATTGGACTTCCCATTGGACTGTGTGTTGGTCTATCCAAAGACCTCTCAAACAAACCTTCTCATGAACCACAGACAAGCTTCCAGCTAGAGTCAATCATGATCACTAACATGAACTTAAAAGATCCTGCTTCAGACAATTTAGTACCACTGAATTAATAAAATAAGTAAACGTCTGTACAGTTGTGACAGTGTGTTGATTTCAGTCATGCTTCCCCAGAAAAAAGAAACTGTGAAATACTTCAATAATTATTATTGAAAACTGAATATAGCCATTAGATTCATGTCCATAATTAGTGTATATAAGCTTTCCACTGCAACTGCAAAGAATACATACAGGCCAATTTACATATATAAGTCACTTATACACGTTCTGCATAAAATGAAAATGCAATGTTATTAAACCTATATACTGTATATATATGAATCAATGCTTTAATGAACATAATGCATGTGTAACATATTTATTACTTATTTATTACACGCTTCCATGACCTGACAGGGTATACATTTAAGCGTGTGCATTTCTATATGCAAAGGATGACTGATTTTTGCCTTTATTGCACCATGCTTGCGTCGCACTCCCTCTCACAGCTGTGTTCCTGCAGCTGTGCTTTAGCAGCACTTCATTTTCCCCCTGCTGATTCTCCACCTGCGAAGCCCCCAACTGACCTGCCATGCTCAGGCAAATTGTGTGCTATTTGCGGAAACTGCTAATGTCTGGAAAACGGCAAAGATTTACGTTTTCATTCCCTCTGCGTCAGAGTGCAGGTGGGCACTCGTCTTTCTGACATGATGGAGCTCCACCTGCCTGGATTTAAAGGAACCTGTGTGTTACCCCTTGGAGATCTGCTATTTGATCAAATTATGGATTTAGGTAGTAATATAAATAGCTGCGTGTGGAATGTACATTTTTATTTCCTCTCTATATGCAGTTATCAACAGGTTTGTGTGGCTGTTGAGACTCTTTTAAGGGTTTTTGTATCAGAAAATTAAATATGTGTGTAAATGATTAATTTGTATATTTCCTCATGATAAAGATGGACACAACACAATGCTTTTACAATACCTATATCTATTCTTCAATGTACAATCACAACATTGCTGTGTGGAAACTCAGTGAAAGTTCATTTCACCACATTAGTGCAAGGACAAAGACAAGTCTGGTTTACTGCCTTCCATGGGTCTTGGATGATGGTGGGTCAAGCTGAGCTAGAAAAGCTCTTACTACAGATCTTGCTTTTGATTATTGACCATCAAGGATGGAGGGTCTGGTCTACTTTTGGCTTTGTAGGCCAGAGTCTGGGTTTTGAATCTGATGTAGTTGATGACAGAAAGCCAGTGAAGGGAACGCAACAGAGGTGTTACATGGCTGAACTTCAGAAGATTAAAGACGAGTCGTGCTGCTGAATTCTGAATCAGTTGCAGGAGCCTGATGCCTCGCAAAGGAAGAGTAGCGAGAAAGGAGTTGCAGTAGTCAATTCTTAAAATGACGAGAGACTGTGCAAGCCCCTGGTGGGTTCTGTAGTGAGATATGGTCAAATTCTCTGGATGTTGTAAAGGAGAAATCTTCATATTTTCTATATTTAAGAATAGAAAATAAGTTTACCTAAAAATGGTATTACCTAAAAACTGTCCTGAAGTGTAATCATTCAGTTTGGGACCACAAAGTTATTCTGTATATAATGATCAGGAATTCTATGGGCATTTGTGTTTTATATAGTAATTTACAACCAAAAACAAGTCCATCAAACCACTCTGATCAGGCCAGTGCTCCTGGACTCCAGAGAGTTATATATGAAGCACATAAAGTCATGAGTTCAAGGTTTTGGCAGTGCTTTTTCTTTTCATCTGAGTTATGAGATCACAGCATCTGTGCAAATTGCTTGTTCATGCTTCTTTCTGCTTTGAAAGGGTTCCAATTAAAAAACAACAGCTATGACCAACACACATTGCTCTTAACACTGAGTCATGAAACAGTAGCGCATGTTTTGATCCAGCCGTTGGCGGCAGACTTCCACAGAAAAGGGATCTGCAATTGTGATCCCGCTGCTGGCTGCAGTGTTTAATGAAAGCACAATTAGATTCATCCTCCCATTTGTCTCTAATCTAATTCTGAGCAGATAATCCAGGCTTAGCTTTATGTTGACACTCTTTTGAAAGCAGTGGTTCTTACTTTTCACAGGGAAAATCTGTGTAATCCGCCTACTGTCTCTGATCCCTGCTCAAGTGCTGCTTCAGTTTCACAGCTTTCCTTCTGGTCCTTACAAAAAGTGTTTCAATTGGACTGAGAATCCAGTCCAGTTTAGAATGGGCTGCAATGCCAAAATGTAAAGTAGCTACAAAGTATCCAGAAGTTTGAGGACAATGACAAATCTGGAACAATGTCTCCCCTGGACAGCAGGACAAACTTTTATTTGAATACCTTTAATTTCAGAAGAAATTACAGTATATGAGCTGGTCATGGACATGTTTAGTGGGTCATATTAAATTTAGTTTTTATAAGCTTTGTGAGAAATCAAATAACATGAATAATTAAATAAGATGTTATAATGGACAGGATTTCTGTAATTGGCCTCATTTTTTTATTTTGAATGATTTGTGGATTTGTGCAGGTGTTCAATGATCTAGTACTTCAGGAACCCATGATGATGTACATTAAAACATTAATATTGTGATGTGATTAATATTAATAATTAATAGTAATAGAATAGAAGATTTGCATTGCCATATTGTCCTATATACACACGCGACAAATGTAATGGGATAGCAAAATGTAAAGTTTTCATTTACATTGCATTGGTATTCCCACACCTGCATATGTTGCAAAATGTTAACTTCTAATAACTGGCCAGCGTGCTCATGGCAAATTGATGGCAAAAATCATGGGACACAGTAACTAATTCCAGAATAATGACCTTTGAAATGTCAGCATATATACTGTATATATGCTGCTTATATGGTGCTTATTTAAAGTATAGCTGTATTCATGGCTGCTCTGACAGACCTGTGTCTTTGTCTTCTTCTGTCTTCTTTCAGGGGGCCAGAGTGCAGAACTCTGCTAAAAACCTTGGTGTGAGAGACCGCACCCCATCTTCAGTGCCAAGGTACCCAGAACACACACACACACACACACACAAACATACATGTACACACACAGCTATGAAGATATGTTCCATAAGAACTTCCATATGTATTAATTTCTAAAGCTCCAGAGCTCCATCAAACTACCATCAAAGTAATACAAGAAGAAAGAGCAGAGCTAGTCATTAATAGTTAATAGGATTAAATACACACTGGTTTAATCAAACCCTGAAGATTCTAGAAAAGCACATTTCCTCTAGCTGAGGAGTAAGCAGTGTTTTTACACTGTACGTTTCGACAGCCGTCACATTATTCTGCGGATGCTTGCAGGCCTGTTTCTGGGAGAACTTGGTGCTAGGGTGTTGTATTTGACAGTAGGAGAGTGAGAGAGAATAGTATGCAGCAGAACGCCTCCTAAGAAGCTGGGGTTTTGTAAAACGAAACAGAAATGCATATTTTCACATTACAGTGACTAAGGGCTCGCCCACCCTGTGCTGAAGACAGCTGTTACAGTAGAGTCAGTGTGAAACCTGGGCTGCTCGTCAGCCTGCACCCAGTGAACAAACCTGGAACGTTTGATTTAAAAACTGACAATAAATCAGGACTAATTGCAAATTAAGAGTTATCAGCTGTGGCTCTCTGCAAACTGCCGGGATCATGAAGTCCTCACTTGAGGGAAGACTTAAAAACTCTGGAATAACATCTCAGAGAACATTAGGGATGTCTTGATGGCACTTAAAACTGTTTAGGTGAATACATGCCTAAAACGATTGAGATATTTTTCTAAATGCAATGTAAATCAAGTCAAGAGGCTTTTATTGATATTCCATCTGAGTACAAGTACACACTGCAACAACATTAAGTTCCTTTGGAACCATGGTAGAACACTGGTACAAGACTAAAATATAGATAGCAAAAATAATAGCACATTTAGTTCTTACCCTGCAAAGTGATTGGCTAAGATTTGTTCTAGAAGTGCCGGTATAGCAAGATAATGGCACTCTGACCCACCCTGGAATATCTTAATATAACCTGTAGTTTTGCCTATAATATTTTGGCTTTTGCTTATAATCATGAATACACTAAATTGTTCCTTAACTATTATGACTATAAAGGTCGTATTCGGAAGATAATTTTTGCAGTGGGGTATCTATCTATTGAAGCATATTATGTCCACCTTAACTTAAAATATAAAAACGGACAGAGATAACAGAGCAGTGGTATAATAACAGTAAAGCACTTGATGTTTGTGCTATAACATGTCAGTACACCAGTGGCAGTATCTCATGTTGTTGCATGGTCCTTTGATGTAATATCACTTAAAATGTGGGCAGTGTACCAGGTGAGTTTAGTTTAGTTGAAAATGTAAGCGCAGGTACAGTAAAAAAACATGCTATCATGAGCATGTTGAGCTGAATAGCTGAGTTAGGGGGAAGGAAACTGCAGCTGTGCCTCGATCAGCTCCCTAGGTTGTCCAGTTTGTTGTCAAGGTCTCTTGAGGTTAGCTTTTAGCCTGGTAGGAACAAAAGCCTGCTTGCTACGCTTCTTTTTCTTCTCCCAATTCTTGCAGTGGGTGCATTAGACAACACTGCAGTCTCAGGGCTTGCAACCAAATTCCAGCAGTTGTAGATGCACACTCGGAGATGGACGCAGAAATATAAGGGACACTGTATGAGACATATAAGATATGTCGTAATGTTTGTGGACACCCCTTATTATAAATGCATTTACCTACTTACAGTTACAACTTATAATCCATTGCTGAAACAGATTCTCTCACACACACAGCTTTCTAGTTTAGTCCGTGTAAAAAAGTTTTAAGGATTATTTGAATCAGAAAAACATAGACCTGTTGCCAGGTGTAGTTTAGATATTTAGGTAACACTTTATAATAATTTTCATTAAAATATTTTTAGCTAATGATCAGTAGATGCAAACAAAGCATTAGTTAATCAGAATTTGAATATTAACCCATGCTCACACATGACATTTATTTATCAGCATGGATAGTCATATTAAACATGTTAGCAAATCAATAGCTTATCAGAATTTGAACATTAATAAATTGCTAGTAAATACCAATTTTAAACCGGGCAAATGTTTATCAATTGCAGTTTATGTTTCCAATATGTTCGCTAGTATTTACAAATGTGATAGCAACTTTTTAGTTTCTAAAAATGTGAAAAATAACAGTTATTAATGATTAGTTAATGGTATATTAAAGAAGGTTATTATAAAGTGTTAGCGATATTTATCAGAGTCTCACAACAATACTTCAAAATCTTGTAGAGAGCCTCTCCTGGACAGTAGAGATAGTAGAGATACTTCAGCACAATACAGATGAACTCCTTTTAATGTCCATTTTGTTTATAGGGTTTAAATATTGACTTTATGCTCTAAACTGAATTTACTATTTTTTTTTTGTACTTTCAGATTGTATAAACTGTGCCAGCCTCCACCCCCGGATGGAGACCCATGAACCCGATCAACCTGAATAATTTACACACAAACACATACACACACACACACACACACACACACCTCCTAAGGGGACCGTCTGGAAGTCCACCCACTCTCACAGTTCGCAGGACCTGCCGTGCCATGTTTCAGTGCGAAAGAGTTTTTAGTGTATATATATATTGAATTTTACATTGTTCTCATTATAGCTTCATAAAGCCTGTGTTTTATTCTCATTTCTGTTTTGTTGTTGATGTTGTTGCTTTGTTGCTTTGTATTCACTTATTACAAATGTGCATCTCATTTTGGACTGAAACTCAAAAGAAACAGGTCGTCTCTGTCTCTAGGCTGCTGTCAGAACCTCACAGTCCGTCAGACTACAGTGAACAGAATAATGCATTTCATTTACTTGATTCATGTGTGTGTTCATATATTTCATATAAGAGAAATGAGAAATACCCGTATATTTTCCTTTAGATGTTTTAAGCACTTCAAGAGTTTTATTTTCTATGTCTATTCAGTAAAATATGTGCATTTTATACAGTAGTTTTTTATATATTAGTGTCAAATGTAAAAAAAAAAAAAGTGTATGGACCACCACTGTCTTTTAGCCACACCACACACAGAGTTTGTTGAAGAAGGTTAAGAAATTAGTCTAGGCTAACAGGCTAACAGTACGTGTCCACTAGCACTTAATCCTCAATGCAATATATTCATTTTAAGGCTTGGTTGCGTTGCATTGGACGCAGCCTTGCCGTTCAGCAGAGCTCAACTTTACTCAAATGAATATGGCTGCTGCTCTGAGTCCAGCCTGAGTAGACTATGACCATAATGTCACACACACAGAACAGGCGCCTTTCTACCACACAAGCAAAGTTGAAAACAGCAGAATATAGATTAATAGACCTGTATATAACAATTAGGTTGATTAAAAAGCTTCAACTTAGGATTGTCTACACTGTAAACCCGGATAAGTTGAATTTACTTTAAAAATTTGAGGAAACCGGTTGCCATAAAAATGTTAAGTAATGGGTTAAGAAAACTTAAGTTAGCATAACTTAGAACATCAAGTTATTACAACTAAAGGAGACGTTGATTTAACTTTTTTATTTTTGTTATACTGTAAGACTGCACCGTAAAACCCGATAAGTTGACTAAACTCAAAACTTTTGTTGTAACTGATTACCTAATCAATTTTAAGTTCATGTAATATAATTTTTAAGTACAGTGAACTTAACAAATACATATACATTTAAAATGAATATTTTCCTGAACTTCTTTTTAGTCTTCTTTCTGGTTTCATTCAACTATTTTTTTAAATACTCATAGAAAAGTAGATGAAATAAAACAGTAAAGTATTAAAAGTACTGAGAGCACAGTGAGAACACAGAGTTACTGCAGCTCAGTAAATGATGCTTGTTCTACAGCCCACAACACAGAGACCAAGTATTTAATTATAATATATGATCTACAAGTTTACCTAAGGAAGCCCCGGGTGAATCACTACACACTGATGGTGAGTGTTTGTCAGAAACTGTTGGACACACCCAGTATGCAAATCAATTGTGACAGAAGCCAATGGAAAAGAAGCTGTTAATGGCAACATACTATTGTTTAGAAATCTCTAATTTTATGTAAAACAGACTTAATTTATTTGAGTTCAAACAATTTCTGGGTTTACAGTGTACTTAATTTGCGTCATTTGAATTCAGAAATGTCACAGACTGATCTGGCATGGCAAAACGAGTTGAAGAAAAGTGCTAGAGGACAAATAGTGTAAACTAATTACACATTGTATTTAATAACACATTGTACCTGCATTCCAAAGCCTAGGCAGCAGTCTAGGTAGCATGCTCCAATGCTCCAAAAGGACATGGGATACGTAAGGCAGCCATAATGCATACGATCACTTGCAAACAACACATAGTGACCTTAATTTTAATTTCTTTACAAAAATAAATACATTGTCTGCTATCTTCTTCTTTTTTATCTTCACGTTGCACATGTACAGAGAATAGTTTGCATCCTCCAAAACACTCTTATGTCAGCTGCATTTCTCAGCTGTATACAAAAAAGGTCCTTCTATGATTTAGAGGCCAAGAATTGTAGCCCAACTTGGCTGAAGCCTAAGCTTTGGAATGCAGCTAATATGGCCAAAAATACCATATTACAATACCTTAAATTAAGTAAAAAAATCTTATAATTTCTACATATTCACACCTGATTCCCACATACAGCCTTAGAATGGGCTTCTTAAAGGTTTCCATGATTGATAATGATAGAAACTGTGGCAACTCAAAATAGCACTTGAATGCGTAAATGTGTGTTTGCATAGTTAAATGGTTCTTCTCAACAGAACCAGATAGAGAGCACATGTTTTATGGGGTGCCTGAATGGTTTTATATAGCGCCAAAAAGGGTTTCCATGTTGTTACGGATCAGTCCGTGCACACGATTTCGTACTATAGCGTTAAATGTGTGTGGTTATATATGTTATTCATGTGGAAAAGAGTGGATCAAGTCAGTTCAGTGCATTGTGTTTTTTTTTCATGTGTACAATTTTAAATTCCCCTTTTTAATGTAAAACAAAAAAGTAAGTTTTTATGAGTTTCTGTAGATTTTTCTTTCTTTTTTGTACATGATATGTTGTTGTACATGAAAAGTATATAAATAAGAATATGAACAGGTTTAAAGCCTTTATAGCCTTACTATATAGCCTTTATAGCCTTGCCTTCTACAGTCATATGTTATGTTCTGAAAGTAAGTCTGTATAGTGTAATCGTTTTCTCTAGCTCGTCTAGAAGTGTTTAAATGTTGAATAGAGCTGATTAACTCATTCCTGCATTAAGCTAAATACAGTACGCTCTCAGTGAATGGATGATAATGTGCTGGAAAAATGTGTGTCTATAATAAAATACGATGCCATCAGTGTTACTGTTCTAAACAGGCCTCACGTATGTAGCGCTTATGAATTATGAATCGGCTTAAATATTCAGTACTCAGGAGTAATTCTATATGATGTTATGTCTTAATGTTGCTTAGCACAACAGAGTAAATCGAGTGATTACTATGCAAATGAAGGGAGCAGAAAAAGAGTTGTACCAGCTGTCTTCGTGCCTGTAAATGTCGTTTATTAATAAAACTCAGCGGTCGAGACAGTTTATTACAGTACAGTGCCTCTACGTCGTGTCTTATCCTTTGTGTTTAATCACAGTGTCAGAAGTGTTAAACCATTCGTACTGTACAGGAATACTAACAGCAGCGTTGTTTTAATGGAAACAGCACTAATTTATTATGATTAAACTGACTCAATATGATATATATCATAAACATGTCACATTTTGGGTGAATCTCCCTGTTGAAGTTGAAGTATTCTGTATTATGAATTGTGTACTATGTCAAATTGTAGTTATCGGTTACTATTAAATAAAAGTTTTGGAAGTATGTCTATTGTTTTAAGAGTGGCTCTTGTAAAACCATAGATGGGGTCCATCTATCTACCTACCAACCTACCTACCTACCCCGCCACCTAGCTATCTACAGTATCTACACTGATGTGACAGAAGTCGTGGGACAGGAACCAGTCTTGTGTTGGACCACATCTTGCCTCACAAAGTGTAGCAATTCGATGGAAGATGTCTGGTGGGATGTTGAGCCATGCTGTTTTGATCTTAGGTGTGAATGAACCTCTTCACCACATCCGGTAAACGCTGGATTGGGGCAGCAAATGCTCACCAAGCACTTCTTCTTAATGAGCACCAGTCAATTATGTGATTAAATGGACACATTATTGACAAAAAAACTGGAACAGAACAGATTCAGATTTTTTTTTGTTTGTTTATGTCAAATATTGATTTTCTTAATCCAAACTATTCCGAAGTATTTGATCTGAATAATATAATCTGAGGCAAGAATTAGAATATATAATTTTTCATTGGTTCATAGTACCTGCAGTGTATGGCCATTAGCCAATGGTGGACAGCAGATTTATTTGTCTGAGACAAATATTACACTTCAGGCTTTACCTCTAGAACTTTTCAAATTCAAATGTAACCGTTTAGGAAAATCCATTAATAAAACATTTAGAATTTTTATAGATAGATTGATACACTAAATGTGATTCCAAAGGACAGAAAATATACCAGTGTACCAAAACCATGACAATAGAAGGCCCTCCACCACATCCTACACAGTGTTTTGTTGACAGCTGGGGCCATGGCCAGTTATGCTGTCTAGGTATCAAAGATGACTGTGGCATCTCTGGAGGTTGATCCTGATAGTCTGTAGCCCAAATTTAATATATTGCCACAGTGAAAGACGAGCAGAATTGGAGCTGGATAGAGAAAAAGAAATGTAGCATATGAACTTTTAAGTTGAAGCAAAAGTAGCTATGAAAAACAGACTAGAGTAAAATAGTTTCTGATCCACAATCTCCAGCTGTGCTGACAAGCTTCCAGAACTGCAGTTGAGTATCTCAGTATGTTTAGCACCTCTCAGCACAGGAGCTGAAGTCTGCTAGAGTCAGTTCTTTTCTTTTCTGTTCTTCTCTTTTTCACTGCTGCTCCACAGTGAGAGGTGTGAGTAACAGTAAAGCAGTCCAGGAGCTTCACCATCAAAACCGTAAGAAAATGTACCAACAAAAAGTCCACAAGAAACTAAGCTTAAAGGACTAAATTCAAAGATTTAAGAAATTTTTGATTCCACCCAAATATTCTCAATGTCTTTTTCATATTTCATAATATTGTTTTGGAAATGCATCAAACCTTGAATTGATCTGAGCAGAATTTACATATTTTTATACGTTCAGCAACTTTAAGCAGTCCCAGGGATGGTCTGGGTATACGATGTACCAAGACAATTCCCGGTGGGAATTGTGTGTGGGCCACTTAAAGAGCTAATACTATCTGATTTAAATATTCCAATCTTACATTGTGCAATACCCACAAGGCATGGCCATTGGCCAATCATGGACAGCATATTTTTTTGTCATAGAAAAATATTACAGTTTAGACTTCTAGAACGTTATTGACACTCGATGGGGGAGCTCCAATTTAGCTGTTTAAGAAAATCCATTTAGCTAAAGTGTGGCTACCACTGGATAGAAAGCTCAGCCGCCCCTCCTACCTATGCCCAGCACACTTACACACAGGCTGCAGGCTTTACTTATACTTACTAAAAGTCCATAGCAATGGTCATAACAGTATGATCATTTAGTTACTTATGTTTTATTTGTTCCAGAATAGAGTCATGGTTAGGTGAACATGCACATGAGTGGGTGATAGGGAGACTGGGTGTCATTGCTGTGGTTGTAGTGGGCTGGTCTAGAAAACGTCCAGTGCTGAATTTACATTATTACGTAATTCATAGTCCAGCTCTAAACAGTCCATATACAATACCAGTCAAAAGTTTAGACACACCTTTACATTCAATGTTTGTAAATGAATACTGAAGTCATCCAGACTATGAAGGAACAACAGAGGTAACTCTTGCTCTTCCTTTACTGTGGGGGTCCTGATGCGAGCCAGTTTCATCAAAATGTTTTTGAAGGTCTTTGCAAAGTTTTAGATTTTTTTTATTGAGTTTCATTTCTTAAAGTATTTTCTTCTTTACCTAGTGGAGTAGTTCTTCCCATAATATGTAAACTCATTTTTTGACATTACTGGTAAAAAAAAAGGCAAACATATGTTCATGTTCTGTTGTACTGAAGCTGCTCATTTTGATTTGACTTTTATCATTTTATCACGAATTTACTCAACAGTTTAATCAGCTATTAATGATGAAATTAACTAAAAACAAATGGAAGAAAATAGAATGAGATTTGCTGTGTTTGATATTAAATATTGATTTTGTTAATCCAAACTTTTCCAAAATATTTGATCTTCAAACTGAACTGATAAAGCATTTATACAATGCTTTCAGTCAGTTCACCTGTTTTATCACAGATCAGCTGGATGCATTGCTTTGCTTTAGTATATAAGCCATACTACTGTGTTGGGCGGGGCTTAGGATATAAACATAAAAAAAGAGAGCAGCCAATCAGGATGGGCGTTAGGAATGCTGGGTTTGGATTGGTTTGAGAGGGGAGCTGGTCCAGTGAGGGGTTTGTGGGCGGGGTGTGTGGTGGTGGTGGTTATAGTAAGCAGGAGGAGCAGGGCTGTGTGGGACTGTGCAGTCAGTAGTGATGAGCTGCTGGATGGAGGAGCTGAGCTGAGCGGTTTGCCGCAGTGTGGAGGAGCCAGGAGTCAGTCCGGAGGAGCATGGAGGCTGAGGAGTGAGCGCAGCCTGTTCTCACCAGGGTTCTTCTGTCCTACAGACTCTCTCCCTCCATGGCGTCTGAGCAGCAGTCCCGCATTCAGTCCTACCTGGAGAAGAACCGGATCGGACCCCTGTTCGAGGTGGGTTCCTGCACGTCCTGTAACTTTAGGGGGGGCGTCAGTTAGAGCTGTAGAGAGAGAGGGGGGGGGGATGTCTGTGTGGAGATGCTGATGCTGGTGGGGCTTTGTTCTTTACACAAACTCAGGTAAAGAGAGATATGAGTGGAGATAACCAGGCTGAGGAGACTGAGCTGAAAAAAGTCAGACACCTGTTCAGATCAGGGGGATCAGACAGTCAGATACAGTATGTTCATGTGTTTTAATAGAGAAATCATCAGACAGATGTTTGAGGTTGAGGGAGAAGCAGCTCAGATCTTAGTTAGTCCAGTTAGTCCTTCATAGTTTAATCAGATCTGCTTGGTGTGTTCTGCTCTCTGCTCTGTGAGTTTGGAGGTTTGGAGGTGATCTGAGGTGATGTGTTGTATTGTGGCTGCTGTTTTTTAATGTTGAAAAAGCAGCATTAAGACTATATTTTGCATTACTTATTAAAACATTTTTATTCTTGATCTTCATAATGTGCTGTGCAAATATCAATCTAATGATATGTCACATGATTTTTCTAATTTTTCCTAATTGCCAATTATTCAATCTGCAGGGTATATTTATTAATCTTTGGGTATGCAACTCATCTACACGATTATATATAGATCATTTTAATACTAAAGACTTAGTACTTACATTTTTTTTTACACGGTTAAGCTATATTGTACAGCTCTGGAAAAAAAAAATATCACTTCAAAATGATGAGTTTCTTTGATTTTACCAAATTGAAAACCTCTGGAATATAATCAAGAGGAAGATGATTGATCACAAGTCATCAAACCAAGCTGAACTGCTTGAATTTTTGCACCGGGAGTGCAGGCATAAAGTTATCCAAAATCAGTGTGTAAGACTGGTGGAGGAGAACATGCCAAGATGCATGAAAACTGTGATTTAAAACCAGGGTTATTCCACCAAATATTGATATTGATATTCTAAACTCTTAAAACTTTATAAATATTAACTTTTTTTTTATAGCTCTGCATATTTTTTGTTATTTCAGCCATTTCTCATTTTCTGTAAATAAATGCTCTAAATTAAAAATTTTTAACCGGAATTTGGGAGAAATGTTGTCCATAGTTTATAGAATAAAACAACAATGTTCATTTTAATCAAATATATACCTATAAATAGCAAAATCAGAGAAACTGATTCAGAAACTGAAGTGGTCTCTTATTTTTTCCAGAGCTGTAGATATATCCTATACAATTAAGTATCTGAATACTGCTTTGTAGGTTAATGCTATTATCTCCTAGATTGTATATTGGATAGGTTAACATTTTTATCACATTAATTAAACATATTTGATGTAATGATTTGTAATGAAAAAACATGTAGATTAATTGCAGTCACTTGGTCATTTGTAATTAATTTTATATTACGTTGTGTGATCATATCATAGAAATGAGTCATAGGCAAGAAAATATAGGTTAATTGTGTAATTATGTAGATTAGTCACATTATCATTATTTAGTATGAAATTATTCCACACAGAGCAATCTTAAAATCATGTTATTGTATATATTATTCCAATTATAATCTAGATTCTTCTTAATCTATATATATATATATATATATATATATATATATATATATATATATATATATATATATATATATATATATATATATATATATATATATATATATATATTATTTATAATATAGAGTAATATACAGTAGAATCATTGACACACAGTTTTGAAGATCCTATACATGTCACTGTAATTTATACTGTCAAGACAAGACAAGACAAGACAAATGTAAGTTTATTAAACCCCTGTGCTAAGGACAGGGATGGTTTGTATTGTAGCCAGTTAGCAGAGAGGATGTAACATACAGTTAAATATAAAACAAGAATTTCAACATGATCAGTTATATCCTATGACAAAATCAGCAAAAATGTTGATGAGAAATCATTGTTTCAGTGTGTTACATTAAAACTCTGAAGAAAATGAGTGGGGACAAAATCTGGCATTGTGGTGATGTCTACATTACATCTCCCATGACTAAACAAAGTCATTCAAACTAATGTTACATAAATACATTTTCAATATATGTTTTTTGTATTTAAAATCTCCCAAAACACTTCAGGTCTTCCCTGTAGTGCGCATGTCTTTTTAGAAACTTGTTCTCACACTTGATCAATCACTTCATGCGTATTTTACAGTCAGGCTGGAGTAAAAATACTGCTAAGCACATTTAAAGTTTCATCATTGCTGCTCGACTCCGCCTGCAGCAGCGTGTGTTCTGTGTGTTCCTGCATTTACAGCTCTGAAACACTTTAATCAGCCACTATTACTTTGTTCCTCTCAGAGTGGTGTGGTGCCACCCACCGCTCTCCTCTCCGTGCCGTCTGTGGCTGGAGGGGAAGCTCTGTCTACATGAGACAAACTGCTGATATATCAGCTCTCCTGTAGCACTGACTGTGTGCATGGGTGGAATATCAAACAGCAATAAAGCTAAAAGCAGTGCGAGTGAGGTTCAGCACCGCGGACAGCGCCGACTCTCCTCTGTGTAGTATCCTGCTCTAACAAGCCCTGCCTCCCCAGCTCACACTGCCTGATACTGCCTCATCCTTATCCCACCACTGTACCTGCTGCACTACTACTTACATATTAGCATAGTAATTAATGCTGCTGCTTTACGACTGGTTGGTACTTCATACTGTTTTTTGAGACTGGCAGGTAATTCATATTTTTAATTAAATTAATAGGGACTGATTAGTAAGCCAGAATAGTATTTTAGTCATTTTAGTGAATCATATAGCTGCATTAATATTGGCTAGAAATTCATACTGTATTAAGTTTGGCCAGTAATCCATACAGCTGAGCTTGGGTTGCCAAGTAATTCATACTGATTTTTAGGATTGGTAAGTAATTCAAACTGGTTTTTAGGATTGTCAAGTAATTTTAATGGGTTTTTAAGATCGGTGAGTAATTCATACTGGTTTTTGTCATTGGCAGTTAATTAATATTTTTTAGGGACTGATTAGTAAGCCACTATAGTATTTTAATAATTTTTTGTGATTTATGTAGCTGCATTAGGTCGTACTGAATTAAGATTGGCCAGTAATTAATACAGCTATGTTCAGATTGCCAAGTAATTCATAATATTTTTTTTGAATAGTAGTTTATGTTGCTACATTAGGATTGGCCAATAATTCATACAACTGCATTCGAATTGGAAGTACTTCATACTGTTTTTAGGATTTGCTAGTAATTCATACTGCTTTTGGAATTGGCAATTAATTAATACAGGTGCATTTGGATTGGTCATAGAAGTAGCTAGTAATCCATACTGGATTTTAGGTTTAGCTAACAGTTTATGCTTCTGCATTAAGAGTGGCCAGTAATTTATTAGCAAATAATTAATACTGGTTTTAGAGATTGATTGGTAAGTTGTTAAAGTCTTTTATGACTGTTTAGTAACTCACAATGATGCATTAGGATTAACAAGTAATCAATATAGTTGCATTAGGATTGGCTAGTAATTCATACTGATATTTGGCTTTTAAACAGTAATTCCTGCTGCTGTATTAGCTGGTAGTTCATACTGCCCCTTAAGGGATTGGCTAGTAAGTCATACAGTTACATTTAGGATTGGCTAATAATTCATATATATACTGTATGTTAGGATAGGCTAGTAAGTCCTGATATATAGATTTTTAATAGAATTGGACAAGTACAGATTCTTATCTGCATGTATCACTATACGTGTTTTACTGCTTTTTAGTAGCATTATAGAGTTTTTAAAGGGTTACCTGGATGTTTTATATGCTAAGCAGCAGGTGTAGACTGCCAGGTTGTGAGTCTGCTTGTGTTTTGTTAGCTCAGTCTGTGTGTTAGTATAGCAGCCAGTGTGATAGTGATGTTTGCAGTCATAACTGATCTTCTTATCATCTCCAGCTGTGTTTATCTGCACACTGTTTCAGTTACACACCTTGTGACTCTGAAACCTGACTGTGGCTTTGTGCACCAGTACCTGCCCGAAAGCAGAGTGAACAGTGTGGAGAATAGGTTCATTATTTAGTTTAACACTGTGTGCATATGTTTCACTGGATTCTTCTTTTGATTACTACTCTTATACAGTATGCTCCTACCTGCTTTTACATAGCATGGACATACTGTATATAACCAAGTTTCTGAAGGGTATTATTATTGGATATATGGATTAAAGTCTTTAACTGATTTTTCATCTAATTATACACAGTCATATTAAATTATCATGATCACCTCCTTTTTTCTACACTATTGTCCCTCTTATCATCTTATCATATCTTATCATATAATAGCACTTTTATAATTACACATTTATATATTTATTGCTTTGTTACCCTTTTTTGCCCTATTCTTTAGTGGTCAGGACCCCACAGGACCGCCGGAGTGTGTGTTGTGCAGCCTTGTTTAATACTCCTAACTGCATAAAATGATCTTATATCATTATATCATTTACTTTGTGTTATGACTGTATATAGTCAGTCACCAAAATGGAGTTTTATTTACTGTATGTCCAAAGTTTCACCCATTTTGCAATCACAGTGAACTGCAGATGAACTGCAGATGTTTCTTAAGGCCATAACTCTGACTATTTCCTCAGCATCACACAGGTCCTCCATCTTCAACAGCAGAGCTCTGTTACATAATATGAGGAGTTTACAGAGCTGGAGATATACAGTACTGTACTTGCTGTTTGACCATGTGTTTATATAGAAAAGAAGATGCACATTAATGTAATGTACTTGCTACATGCTACGTGTGTATAGACTGTTGTTTCATTGATCCCAAAGGAAATTTAGGTATTCTGTGGCTTATAAGAACATAATAGGAGAAATACACTCAGAAAACACACAGGAAGTACATGCATAGCTCTGAAAAAAAAGAGACCATTTAAAATGATGAGTTTCTTCGATTTTACCAAATTGAAAACCTCTGGAATATAATCAAGAGGAAAACGGATGATCACAAGCCATCAAACCAATCTGAACTGTTTGAATTTTTGCATCAGGAGTGTCATAAAATTATCCAAAAGCAGTGTGTAAGACTGGTGGAGGAGAAGATGCCAAGATGCATGAAAACTGATTAAAAAACAGGGTTATTCCACCAAATATTGATTTCTGAACTCTTAAAACTTTATAAATATTAAGTTGTTTTAATTGCATTATTAAGGTCATCATTTTTGTTATTTCAGCCATTTCTCATTTTCTGCAAATAAATGCTCTAAATGACAATATTTTAATTTGGAATTTTGGAGAAATGTTGTCTGTAGTTTATAGAATAAAATAATAATGTTCATTTTACTCAAACATTTACCTATAAATAGCAAAATCTGAGAAACTGATTTTTTCTAGAACTGTAGAACAGTGGAGTAGATCTACAGAGCAAAAGTGCAAGATGCAAATGTAATTTACAACATTATTAATATACTGTATATACACATTTTTGCATACACATTTGCATATATTTGCATACTCCATACACTTGTGGATGAGTAAGTGTCCATATAAATTAATATTTGGTGGAATTACCCGGATTTTTAATTTTAATGTATCCTCCCCCAGTCTTACACACTGCTTTTGGGTCCTTTGCTTTGTTGCATGTAAGCTACAGAGCACTGCACTGACCTTTTTGTCCTGTGGATTTCTGATGACTGTGTGCACAGATAGCCAGATGTTGCAGAAAAATTCAGTTTGTATCCTAAAAATTGTTTTGCCATTTAAAATGTTCAAATTGTTTTATTTGAGTAAAAAAACAGCTGCAGGTTGCAGAGTAGATGAGCATGTGTTTAAAGACTTTGTCTGTGCATACAGAAGCACAAGCACTGTCCTCTCACTCTCGCTTTGTTCTTGTGATCCATATTTGCTGTAAACAGACGTTGTGTATTCACTGAGAGAGCTCTCTGCCTCGAGTCCACATCTGGACTCCTGCCAACTTTTAATCAGAGTGCTCTGCTTAGGTCGCAAGGACTTTGCTCTTTGCCTCATTAGCTGAATGCTGGGAATGACACACAAGGAAGCAGGAACTGCAGCAGCAGAAGAACACATGTAAATTCATACCTCTCTCTGTTACGCCTTTACATCCCTGTCCTGTTCCTGTCCCCTCTTTTGCCATTGTTTAATTGTGTATGTTAATGTCTCGGTCACCATCCTGTCCCTGTTACTGTGATCATTACTGTTCACCTGTCACTGTCTATCAAGTACCCTGTCAACGTACTGGCCTCATAACCTGTCCCATCTCTAATCTGGTCTTTTGTTTAACTCACAAACCAGTGTTTTTTTGTCCCTTTCTATAGTGCATTAGTTCTTTAGTTCAATAATACACTCGAGGTTTGTGCTATAACAGGTAATATTGGCACTGCTGTGCTGATCTACAGTACTCGGCCTACAGCCTCGTGCCTAAAACCGCAGCACAGTAGTGCCAATGTTACACATTATAGCACTCCCCCTCATGTATTATTGCTTAATTATACAACGCCCTGCATGTTCAATAACCTGAAGTGCATGCTTTTTTTTAAACCTGTGGTGTTGCTTGTTGGGTTGCTTAAAAGCCCTTTTTCTATGCCCTGTGCAATTACACATTCTCGACAAAAACATACAGACTGTCACTTTAATTTTATCCTGTTAAAAATGCACTTTTTGCATGCTCTGTGCAATTACACATTATCGCCAAAAACATACAGACTGTCACTTTAATTTTATCCTGTTAAAAATGTACTTTTTGCATGCTCTGTGCAATTATACATTATCGCCAAAAACCTACAGACTGTCACTTTAATTTTATCCTGTTAAAAATGCACTTTTTGCATGCTCTGTACAATTGCACATTCTTGCCAAAAACATACAGACTGTCACTTTAATTTTATCCTGTTAAAAATGCACTTTTTGCATGCTCTGTGCAATTACACATTATCGCCAAAAACATACAGACTGTCACTCTAATTTTATTCTGTTAAAAATGCAGAATTTTGAGGAAAATTGAGGTGAATATGTTCGACCAGCCCTCCAAAACAGTCCTAGTGTATTATGTGGCCCCTTGGGAAAATAAATTGTCCACCCCTGGTTTAAGCTGTGGTCTCTGTTTCTAGTCTGATAGGCTTTATCATGTCTTTCATGTTACAGATTATGAAAATCATACCATATGTGATCTGTGTGGGTTAGTAAATGAATTTTGTGACAGAAGTTTTTAGTTTTTCTTGTTTTTGTCCCTTTATCCCTGTATAACATGAAAGCTGGAAAGTTGTAGGTGTTGCTTCTCTAACACCTAGCCCAGCCCCTGATCCTGTCTTTCTCACTATTTCTTTGTTTACTTTGTCCATTTACTTCGGTCCCTTGTGCTTGTGGTGCAGTTGCTCTTTATTTGTTTTCAGTCCCAGTCTCTGCATTAGCCCCGCCCGGTCTTCAGTGTTCTCATCTGAGACTGCTCTAGACTGTGATCTGCCTGTGAACTCCCTGGGTCCAGCCTGTTGTTTGTCTTCTGTTTCGACTTTGTTTCATCATGAAGCAGAAGCAAGGTAGAAACATGTTAATAAACCAGTGCTGACCTGGACTATTCTCCTGCTATCTTTCCACTGTTCATAAGTTTATAAGGACCATCTAAATGCACCACATTCTTGTGTAAGCCAGACCTGGGCACTTCACATATCCACCCAGAAACCGAACAGGACTTTACTGTACTTGTTTTGCAGCCCAAAATAGATTTCTCTCTCTAAACAAGAAAAAAATACTGAAAAACTGTAAATGGGGTAATTAGACTACAAACCAAATAGCAACAGTACTTAGTATTAAGTGAATTTAATGCTGTTTTTTTTTTACAACACACACATTTTGTTCACAATTGTTTACGTGAATTTGGATTGATATGATATTGGTGTTATTTGCAGTACTATGCCTGCTTTGCATTTTTATTTCCTAATTAAATGTCTACTCTTACCTGTAAAACCATATCAAAATAATAATAAAATATAAGTAGTGCATTTTCAACAGGATAAAATTAAAGTGACAGTCTGTATGTTTTTGGTGAGAATGTGTAATTGCACAGAGCATGCAAAAAGTGCATTTTTAACAGGATAAAATTAAAGTGACAGTCTGTATGTTTTTGGTGAGAATATGTAGTTGCACAGAGCATAGAAAAAGGGCTTTTAATCGTGGTTGCTCACATAATAAATAAATGCTTTCATAACCATAAAAAGGTCCCAGGACTTACCAGATTCATGAATACCTCGATCTGGAACACTGCTACTTTCAATTTTAAGAAAAAAAATCTTAAGAACTGCTGCTTTAACACTGAGCAAAATTGAGGCGAATATGTTCGACCGGCCCTCCAAAACAGTCCTAGTGTATTATGTGGCCCCTTGGGAAAATAAATTGCCCACCCCTGGTTTAAGCTGCGGTCTCTCTTTCTAGTTTAAAATGCTTTATCGTGCCTTTAATGTTACAGATTATTAAAAAAAAACATACCATATGCGATCTGTGTGTGTTAGGAAATGAATTTCGTGACAGTAGTTTTTACTTTTTCTTGTTTTTGTCCCTTTATCCCTGTATAACATGAAAGCTAGAAAGTCAAGACATGCACAAATTAGTGCACACGTTAAAGGTGGAGTCCACAACATTGACAATGATTTATAACAATTAATAACTGACAGGGCATAGACAATAAATGACATCAGGTGGAAGCAATGGTCAATATACAGACTTATGTGGGAATAAAAGTATGCAGAGTGGCTTATGAATTCTTCTGCAGATAGATATGAATGAGGCCAATTTGCTCTGCTTCAGATTATTCTGCATTGTCAGCATTTTCTTTGCAGATCAGGCCTGCAGGCCTGAGCCCACAGAATAATGGGGGCAAACTTGCGCAGTGACGATGGAGGGGTTAATGATCTCATGCATTAAATCAGTTATAAAATATATATTTTTTGTTTTTGTGCAATACTCATTCTATAAAAAAAAAATAAAGCCCACATTAGTTTAATTCTATCTTCACTGCAAAACACAACCTTTTGTGGTTTGTTGCTTTCTTACAAATTTCTCATCATTTCCATTGGAGAAGGAGTCTGTTATGGTTAGAATCATGCAGTCCAAATCAAGATAAAGCACCTAGGTTTATGTATGCACCAGTAGCACCATTATCTGTTAGCTTGTTATTGCAGTCTGAATAGCTAATAGTTTACATCACACGATTTTAGCCATGTTTTCCAGTTTACGATTATTTTTTGTTGATAGCCAACAAAAACCTCTGCTTGGAGGAAAATCACAGATCACTAAGTGCTCATTCAGTCGTGTAATGTGAACTACAACACCAATTAATCATAGATACCTTGTAATAGTCTAGCAGGTCTAATATGTAGACCAGTCAGTAACTATGAGTCAAGAGCTGCCTACAAGCGATAAAATCACATAGAAAGAGAATTATGTGTCCAACAAACATTTCTTCTGCATGGCATCACAAGATCTTGTGTGTTCTATACTAAAAATGTGATTTGGGAGACTAGCCAGGTGAGTCGCAAAATTTGTCCCTGATTAGTCATGTAGTCTAAATATCACAATAACTGATAGACTCACAATTATAGCACAACCACACAGCTGGATTTAGGGCATGTTAGTGTTTCTTAGATATTGAGAGGAAGCACAAATATGCCTTGCATGGCTCAAAATGCGCAAAAGCCATGTTCTAATTTTCTTAAATAATCATGGGTGTGTTTTGGGTGTAACCTGAAACAAACCAATCAGCGTGTCACTTACTCTTCCCTTTGGCAGATTACTAATTTAATGGCGTATCACTTCTGTGCTTCTAAGCAAAGGAAACTGATCTACGAGAACAGTAATGTTATTTTATTGTGTATTCTGTTTATTGTTAATTTAAAAGTTGGGTTTGCGTGCTGTGTTTGCAACAAGCAGGAGTTTACTCATGCTGAGAGCATGTTGCCAAAGAAGGAATTCATTTCTAATAGTTGACTGTTGTCTAGGCTTATTTTAGTCAATGGTGCACTTGTGTTTTCGGTTGCCAAGATAGCAATTAGCAAGAAATGTATCTGAACACACCTTATTTCCAGAAAAAATGGGTAGGTTCAGAGAGAAGGTGCTATCTTCTAAAGTGTGCATCAGATTCAGATGTAAATAACCTGAAATAAAAAAATTAAATGTTGATCTTTTGTCTTAATTAATTTTTAGATTCAAATTCAAATGTTTTTTCAGTCTACAGCAGAAACAAATGGTTTAACCTCACTGTTCCAATATGTTATTCGTATATTAACACATATATTCGTAAGCCTTGTGCTGTGGGTAAGTAGAGTCCAGATGGTAAATGCTGTAGTTTTGCGGTTATTATTAATACACATCCTTGAGACACACTATATTGTGTTTGTATTTGCACTTTGAGCACCTTTAGTTGGAGCATCAAGGAATCATGTTAATGCCAGGTGTGAACAGGGCCTTAAAGTATTAACAACCTCCACTGTAGTAAAGAAGCTCATTGTTCACCTAAAACCGATTAGCATGTGGAATTTTCTGTGGTACCATGTGTTAAATAGAAGCTCTATGCTGCCTTTATTGTTGGATGAACATTTAAACACAATTCACAATCACGCTACTAAGACAAATCCATGACTTTTTCCAGCTTTGTTAGATCTTAGTCTTAGTTCCATATCATTGTGAATCAGAGTGATGGGGGGAGAATTGGGAAAAGTGAATTAAAAAGCAGAAGCAGAGACTTTTCTCCTCTGCACTGAAGAGTTAATGTCCTGCTCTATTGCTGCTGACTGCCTTCAGAGGGGTTTCATTAGCAGGGCTGGAGGTTAGCTCAGGCTGCGTATGATTTGCAGGAGGAAGTCTGTCACACACAGTGCTTTCACTTTATGCACTCGTATAAAACTCAGACACAAGACCTTACAGTTTTATAGAAGCTGTGCTATATTTAGAGCTGTGAGAGCATGATGTACAGTATACTGCTCACGTTTATAGCCACTGATTGCTCTACTGATGGGTCTGATGAGTTCCTGTTGAGTTGTGTGAGTCGAGATTGAAAACTGACACAGATTTAAATGTAAAATTCTCTTTTTTCTTTTTAGCCTCATAAAAATTGTGAAAAAAATCATCATATTAAAAGCAACAAAAGCATTATTGTAGCTCTAATATCATAAATAAAAAGTCACTGAAAAAAGTCATGATTCAAATGTCATTTCCACATAAATACAAATACAACATTCCACGTCATGTTACTGGAGCTGGTATTGTGTCTCATGACTTTCGCCATGTCCCATGGTAGCTAAAAAAAACACTGCACAGACCTGGGGGATATGCGTGTGTGGCCTCCTGCACTGACTATTACTGTGGTTTGTCTGTTGCTTGACTGTTTACCGTATTTTTTACACGATAAGGCGCACTTTAAATCCTTACATTTTCCCAAAAATCGACAGTGTGCCTTATAATCCTGTGCATCTTATGTATGAATCTTATGTATGAAAATAGACCAGGAAATAGACATTCACTGATAGTGTGACTAATAATCCGGTGCATCTTTGGACGGTTCTTGCCAGATGCTGCAGGTCACAATCATTAAAACACAAGTGTGGGCATTCCCAAACCATCTCTTGAAGTAACACTTCCTGATCAGTTCACATACTGCTATTCCATGCCTTTTAAATTTCTACAGGAATATGACTTGATGACTATGCTTTTTCTCTCCCATTTCACCAGAGTTACACAGTGCAGTTAGAAGCATGAAGAGTCCAGAGAAGCACAGACTGAGACAATGTTCTCTCTGTAATGGATATTAACTCTGTTCATCAGCATAATTTTGAACTTGCTATTTTAAGATAAAAAGCTACATAATGGTGTTTTAAACAATGCTTTACTGTTTTAAGATAACATTTGAACCAAACTTTACACTGTAAGAAAGTGGGGGTGCTGAATGTTTGCATTGCCGATGTTGTGTTACAATTTTCATAATCAGTAGCTGGAAACTGTGGGACATAGTAACAATTATTTGTTTTGTACATTCATATCTGCTGATTTTGATACTAATACATTAACATGTTATAATGTACATATTGTCACTGTTCAATGAAAACAAGTATCTTCATTTTTGTTTATTTTTAGTTTACTACATCATTTGACACACAAACCGAACCTTAAACTGTGACAAAAGTTCTCAATGAATGGGCCAATATAAATTATCCAATTACCTGAAATAAATTCTTTTTACATTGACTTCCATTGAAAGTAAAGAAGGTTTTTTTCTCTCTCCTGTTGATGTTTTGGAGAAAGTTGTTTTGCATTGGATAGCGACAATAAGTAGAGATCAGCATTACAAAAAGGAACATTTAGTTGTACAGTAATAGACAAAAAAAAAGCAAAAAGTATCTTTTATAGCACTGAAAAGGGGTTCTATGATGATAATGAAACCCTTTTTTGCTACTACATAGAACCAGATAAAAGAGGTTATTCACCATTGAGAAGAATGATTTAATCAGACATGGTTCTTTGAGCTGTAGTGGTTCCATACAAAACACCACCTTTAGTAAAGATATGCAATAATATAGTTTTAATAATGTTCACACATTTTTCTTTTTTGTAATTGTGAGCATATTTGAGCTCAATAAATAACCATATATAAATGAGTTATTCCTTTTAAGAGAATTTAGCTGTTTTTATGTGATTTTATTTGAAGTAACTTATATTATAAACCTAAATAAAGCACATTTTAGTGCTTTTTAAATAAAGCACATTTTAGATAGATAGATAGATAGATAGATAGATAGATAGATAGATAGATAGATAGATAGATAGATAGATAGATAGATAGATAGATAGATAGATAGATAGATAGATAGATAGATAGATAGATAGATAGATAGATAGATAGATAGATAGATAGATAGATAGATACTTTATTTATCCCGAAGGAAATTTAGGCATCCAGCAGCAACAACACAATACAATAAGAAACATACTCAGACAAATCAAAACACAGAAGAATAGAAAATATATAAGGCTATAAAAAAAAAAAAAACTAACTATACAATGTAAGGATCTATCTGTAAACGGAGCAGTGCAGTAGATGTTGCTAATGGTCATAAATAATTAAATAATTAACAGAGTAAAGTGACATCGATTACGAAAGTGACTGATGTGACATAGAAATATAATATAATATAAGTATGCATACGTTACAAGACAGTTACGTTACAAGGAGTTAAAGAGTCTGATGGCTCTCGGAATGAAGGATTTTCTGAGTCTGTCTGTTGTGCAGCTCTGTGACAGCAGTCTGCCACTGAACACACTCCTCTGCTTCATGATGGTGGTGTGAAGTGGGTGACTATCATTGTTCATGATAGAAAGCAGTTTATCCAAAGTCCTTCTCTCAGCTATTGTAACCAGAGAGTCCAGCTCCATTCCAACCACTGCCCCGGCCCTCCTGACCAGCTTGTCCAGCCGTGATGCATCTCTCCTCTTCATGTTGCCTCCCCAGCACACCACAGCGTAGAAGAGAATGCTGGCCACGATTGATTGGTAGAACATCTGCAGAAGCTTCTTACAGATGTTAAAGGACCGCAGACTCCTCAAGAAATAGAGCCGGCTCTGTCCCTTCCTGTACAGGGTGTCTGTATTTGTTGACCAATCCAGTTTGTTGTCCAGCTGCAGACCAAGGTACTTGTAGGTCTTTACTGTCTCCACATCAACCCCCTCGATGGAGACTGGCTGCAAGGGTGGTCCAGACCTACGGAAGTCCACCACCATCTCCTTGGTCTTGGATATGTTCAACTGCAGTTGGTTCAGTCGGCACCAAGCAACAAAGTCATCCACCTGTCTCTTGTACTCCTCCTCCTGACCACCCTTCACACACCCAACGATGGCAGTGTCATCCGAGAATTTCTGCAGGTGGCACATCTCAGAGTTTTAGTGAGGGTTTCTAATGTTGCCCTAGTAATAAAAAAAGAAAGAATATGTTTGATTGCTGGTTTGATGATTGATTAAATTCAGTTCCTAAAATGAGCAATGCTCTGAATGGCATAATTCAAAAATGTACATTTGTTTTCTCATAAATGAACTATTTTAGCTCAGCTACTGCCAAAAGTAAGCATTGTGAGGGTGTATTGTATGTTCTTTATGTGGAAATGATGTTTACATTAGAAGATTTAGAATAGTAAAGCTGTAGTGGTTGAGTACAGTAATAGCAGAAGCACAGACTGAAGGAAAATAATAGCAGGTGAATTCCTGAGCTGGCACACACATCTGCTGACCTCGTATGTGTTCAGTGACGGAGTTGTGGATTTTTGCGCTCCTGGGAGTTTTAGTGGAAATGATATATGACCTATAGTGTGAGCCACTCAATCATAATCTTACACACAGCTCTCAGAAGTGCAGCGGTGTGCAGAGAGTATTATGGGACATACTATATACGGTGGAGCTTATATACAGTGTCTTACCTTAAAGGCAGAGTAATTAAAATAGCTTGTTTAATCAAAGGAAACTGAGCACGTAATTACGTTTTTTTTTACACCCACATAAACCTACATACATGTTCTATGCATTTCTTCCTACTTCAGACCACCAGATTCTTTCATTTTCATGATTGAAGATCAAATAAGCTGCAAAAAAATGTATTTGCATTTCTTTCATGCATAACGGCAGTACATTTACCCTATACACCACACATGTCAATGCAGTGTATACACTCGTACTGTTACATAATAATGAACGCAAATATATATATTTATATAAATACATAATACTGAATGATAAATTCATGACTGGCAGGAAACCGATGTGCATTTTTCTGCCTTTATAACAAATCATGCATAAAACAGGAGTTAGCATCATGAAAAATTCATACAGTGTAAAACACAGCTTTTCAAATTGTGCAAAAATATACAATTGAGGAAAAATATATGTAAAATCTATTAAATAGGAAATCCACCAAGCGATTAAAGGGCTGACCAATCAGCTCCTTCACATATGTGAGAACAAACCTGACAACCCTTCAGCCCAGATTTAATTAAAACAAATTAAAAAGTGAACCTCAAACTACATTTTTATTGACCTTTTCATTTAAGTAACACATTTACATCCAAAACACTTTTTTTATTAGTCCTTGTCTTTACAAATAAATATAATGTAATACAAAATGTTTAGTAATATTTCTTATTTTATTTTACAAAATGCCACAGAGAGGCTAGATCTAGATAAATAAGTTTTCAGATGCTGGGGCTCCAAGTATGAGAGATATCAGATCTTGTTCTGTGAGGATCTAGTGCGAATGATGCACTACATACTCATTCCATTCGCCACCAATGGGAGCAATTCTGATATGCTCTGCAGTGGATCGTTTTACATCAAACACTCTAAATAACTTTTCAGAAAATGTTTACTTTGAAATTTTAGATTTTTGTAACTCCATTACGTGGGTAGATGATGCTGTCTGCCCTGATCATCATTTTTACAGTGATGAAAAGAGCACAGGCATCTTTTAGCTGGTGTTTGAATGCTGGAGATTTGATGCTTTCCTCTGAACGTGTTGGCTGCCAAGCAATGCTATGATGTTGGCAGTTGAAAAAAGGGCCGTACGCAGTCTTCTAGTTTCAGGACCATTGCAAGTGATATGAATTTGGGGAGAAATTTTGGTAAAGTTGTGAAGGGTACTGATTGTGGATTAAAGCTTTTTAATCCAAATTTGCCTGTAACTACTACTAGTATAGGTGTAAAATGCATTGCCAGGAATATGTATATTGTTTTTCTTTCAGTTCCTCCAGTTGCATTTGGAATGTTTATTGTATCTTTACAAATAAAATGATGCATGATCCATTTTGTGATGTCATAGATATTTTCTTAGTCAGCACTGTGCTTAAATAAGTGAATGAATCAGTTGCCTTGATGCTGTGGTAGCTAGATAATCTACACAATAAAAGCCTCAGCTAAGCATTACTAGGATATGATACATTTCACACTTGACCTTCATGAAGAGAACAGGTTGAACGTTGAGTGAATGTGGTGCATCTGTGACAACGGTGAAAGTGCTTTTCTGGACGGAGGCTTTTTAAAATGTGTGTTAGAGTCTCTTTGGCCCAGAGTGTAAAGGGGTCAGCGCCGAGTCCGTTCTGAAATAGCATCAGTCCACCTCCATCGATTGGCTGCTTAAGTGGATAATTTATATCAGTCGATAGCATGGCGATCAGGGCAAGTGGCTGTAGGCCTGAAGCATACACTGCAGACGAGCATGCTGATGTATGGCTGTTTCTGTGTGTGTGGGTGCTGTAAACTGCAGCAAGCATAATGCTACAGAGGTCAGACGGACTGTTTCGTCAAATCCTATCATATCATATCGTCATCAAATCATTCAACACATTACTATATAATTCAACAGACATATACACTATTGAGCCATAACATTAAAACCAACAACTGCAGGGAAGTGAATAACAGTGGCATCTGTCTGGAGGTGGGATATATTTTGGAAGTTGATGTGTTGGATACAGGAAAAATGGTAAAGCATAAAAATCTCAGAAAGTGTACAAGACTGGGTCGGGTAATTGGTGCCATAGACTGCATAGATTAATGTAAAGGACCTGTTCATGGCATTTTTTTCTAAAAGCAGATGTTAGAGGCAAAAAAAGATGTCAGGAACAGATGTAAGACAATATTGTACATATTGTTTGAACTATTGCAAAAATAAGCTTTGTAGATGGCCTGTTTTCCTTTGCAAATATGTTATATAATAAATAGTATATAGTATTATATTATACCACAGTTAGTTCCGACCCTGCAGTGTGATTGGCTGAGAGGTGTTCTATGAGTGTCGTTATCAGCCGGTAATGCACCGTAACGGAAGCTCTTCATGTATTACTCCGCCACATACAGGTAACCTAGCAATGATACAGCACTTACAAACCAAACAGCACAGCTATTTTAACTCACAGATTTTTTTATAACCAAACAGATCGTATTTTCTTGTTCTCTGTAACTCAAAATCGTTTAATAAACAGTGATAATGGATCTTTGGTATAATCACAATAATACACTCAAGGTTTGTGCTATAACATGTAATATTGGCACTGCTGTGATGATGTGCCTTCTTGTGCATTATTGCTTAACTATTTATAACATGCTTGTATGATACACAAGTTTTATTTATATTTCAGACAGGGGGAAGGTTTGAGTTAAGGCTAGGAGTGTTTAGTAACGTCTGCTTACACTATTAAAAAAAATCCTCCATCTGCTTTGTGTGGTATTTACAATATAAAATAAAAGTGATGGTTCAGGGTCATCATCGCTGTTGGTCTTTTTTCCTCAATCTGTAAACTTGTTCTAAATATTAGTCATTACATAAATACTACATTAATGAAGCTTCATTAATCTCTCCATAATACAAAAAAAGAACATTTAAATGAAGACAAGATACTTGATTATGACAGAATTTTTATACCCTACCAGTGTCAGTGTGACTGCTATACTGAAGATGGTCCACCACCCAAATAATATCTGGCCACTTGTGGACCAGCTTATCAGTGAAGGGGAAGCAATTTAATAAGTAGTCTATCTACAATATAAACCTGGAAAGTTCACATTTATATACAACATATACAGTACATAGTGTTTCTAATGAAATGATAATACCGTAATCTGGTCACTCTGTTTATCTCATATAGTGTAAATTGTAACATGAGACATGACAGTTTATTGATCTGTAAGTAATGAATATGTTAGTGTATCCCACCGCATTTTGTTTAAATAGCTTTCGTTTTTTCGACACTCAGCCCTCAGACGCTCGCGTTTTTTCAGGTCTGTCATAATAGTGTTCCTCAGAGTTCCACGACTGACAAATTGGATGCTGCTCGAGCCTAGAGAATGTCAATAAAATCAATTTGTCTGAGAATCGTCGCGTTTCCCTGTTGTAATTGAAGCCGACAAAAAGAAGAAATTGAAACCCCAAACCTGAGCGTGGCTCGCTGGGAGAAACAAGGGACCTTTGTCACACTCAGAAGGAGTGGGGTTATTTATGGCTATAGGTGTAAGTCAAACACAGTGTCACAGTACAGCTGTTGAAGTGCTAACTAACAGACATGCACTGGCTAGCTCATGCTGACTGATGTCTGTAATGGATGGGCCATTTAATTATACCAATAGCAGGGCCAACGTGTAGACGAATACACCACACAGTAGTGCTGAAGTTGACTTAGCTAAACTTTGCTGGCTCCAACAGCTCCAAACACCAGAGAACATGTTCCATGTTTTGGTTTGTTAACTAAGCTAAGCTAACGAAATTTGACTAAGTCAACCCAACCTTGATTGTCTATTGTTTAATCAGTAACTGCAACCATCGGTTGAGATTAAACTGTGATGGTTGATGATGCAGCTGGGAAAATAATTAAGTCTATGTATATCACATTTTTCATGTGATGAGTGCATCACATAGACATTAAGAGGGGCCCATATTCAAAAATCTAAAATGTCGAACAATTTCTAGCAAAGGAGTCCAGCTGCTTTCACAACTACCTTAAAACACCCAAGCTAATGTTTATGTTTAAAATACAGACTTATTAGGAGGCTCCGAGTGTTCCAGCAGGCTAAGCGCTGCCACTATGGTCAGAGATCGCTGGTTTGAATCCTGTTCGTGTAGCCAGCCATCGGCTACTGGAGTCCTGAGAGAGCACAATTGGCCTTGCTCTCTCTCTGGGTGGGTAGATGGCACTGTCTCCCCACATCACAGCAAAGGGTGATGTCGCTCACCTAAAGGTGTCTGTGAGCTGATGTATCAGAACCGAATCGCTGCGCTTTCCTCCGAGTGCACTGTGATGCTACTCAGCAGTGCTGCATCAGCAAAAGTTCAAGAAGAAGTGGTGGCTGACTTTACATGTATTGGAGGAGGCATGTGCTAGTCTTCACCCTCCTGGTGTGTTGGGCTAGTAATAGAGGGGATAGAGTCCTAATGAGTGGGTATTGTAATTGGCCGTCTAAATTGGTGAGAAAATTTGATGAAAAAATAAATTGAAATAAAATATAAAAAAAACACAGAGTTATTATCATAGGTTGTCTTAACCCCCATTTGGTAGATAGCTAGATTATAACGGCTGAATAGCTAGTATAGCAGAGAAGCTATGCCACCTTCCTCTAAACCGTTAGGAAGTTAGGAACATTTTCCTCATCCTATTAATTTAACATATTACAGTTTGTAGATATATTATCAGCTATTTGACAAAAGCTGCCACCTTGACCACCATGCAGGTAGCTAACATAAACCTTAGCCATAAATTTTGTTGCTAGCCTACCTGCTGCTTTGTTACACATCATTATTACACCATTTGTACAAGACATGTAGGACTAAACTATCCAGTGTAAATTAAAGTACTGCTATCTTGTTTTTTTTTTTCCTTTCTCTCTTTTCTTTTCTGGCTTTCTGGAGGATACCTCCAAGTTATATTTTGCCAGCTGCAGGAATCACAAACCTACCTGGCTGGCTACTGTCAACAAATTGATTTGCTTGCCTTGTTGCAACGGGCGTGACTGTGGTAATTGTAGCACTAACTGGATTTAGCATAAGATAACATTAGCATATAGGCAGCTGTCTAAAGATGCTGTACCTAAAATAGAACTTTCAGCTTTCGGTTTCTCCAGTACCACTCACTCTTAAGCAGTCATGGCCTAGTTGTGGTCCAGTTGTGGTCCAGCATTTGACCATCTTAGGGTATGTTTATGTTTAATAGTTTGAGTTTAATGGTTTAGCTAAGTACAGTACAGTCATCAAGTGAACCAGTTTAGTCATATAGTTTATGTTGGTGGAAGAGTTTGGTCATACTGGTTATGCTGATCAACATGCAAAATTGCAAAAAAAGTTCAGAGAGGGTGGGGCTAAACTGCTGTGAACACAAGTAATAAGTAAATCACAGGTAAAATATAGTAAATAAGTAAAATCACTGTTTATATGACTTTGCAAGGGTAATTTTAAGATTAGCTGTTTTAACAGTTATCAACATACTTGGATTTTACTGACTTAAAAAAATTATTAAAATATTAATTCATAACAACTACTAAATTATTACACGTTCATTAAACTTACTGGATATTTAGCCCCTGCAAGGTATTAAAAACACACACACTAGCACACACTGAGCCTGAGGCTTGCTGATGCTGAGGAATCAGAGTGTGAAGGACTCCCTCTCTCTCTCTCTCTCTCTCTCTCTCTCTCTCTCTCTCTCATGTCTTTACTTACAGTTCAATTGTGGAAGTGTGTCTTTTAATTACCTTTAAATACAAATTTCATGATTTTATTCAGGCTGTAGCAGCACAGCTGTAATAACTCTGCACATCCTGGGGTTAAAGAGTGCTCTATTTCTTCCAGCGGGTTGCAGCTGGTTGTTGAGTAATGTAGTCTACTCAAGCTGCCAGTCCTTGGAGCTTGTAGTCTTTACTGAGTCGATATCCTTTGAAAGCTGGGCTGGACTTGGCAGGCGGTCAGATCGTCTATTAGCAGGACAGTGATCGCCCCCAACCCCCCCTCCTCCACACGGTCCGTCACTGTCAGCCTGAAGAGTGTCCTTTTTTTTTCCGCCCTCCTGGAAAGGAAACCCAAAGAAACGATGTTAAGTCTGCTCTTATGCTCAGACGCTGACCTGAATTTGCATGCCCTGGACGTCCTAACGCGCTGTCCTCAGAGAAAGCAGTGGATTAAAGAACAGACACCAGCCCCCAGCCATCAAATGTGTCCTTCATATTTATTATGGTTTATAGTGTAAGGTTTGTATCTGGACTTGTCTTTAAGAGGTTGTTTAAAAAATCTACTTTAAATTTATTTTTAACCTTTTTCCAAAAGATAGAGGCTCATCATTGCCTGAGGGTTGATTGTTCTGCACTGTAGCTATGAGACTAAGGAATGAATGAAGTTATATTTATCAGGATGTATCAGGATGTACAGATATTTACATCTTTACATACTACATACTCACACACACACAAGGCAAGGCCATTTCACAGAAATCAATTAAACTGAACTCCATGTTTTTGGATAGGAACCCACATGAACATAGAGGACATGAAAACTTCACATTAATTCTCTGTACTGTTTTGTTCTGTTATTTGTTTGTTGCTTGTTTGTACTGAGCGGGTCAACCCGAGTAGGATGGGTTCCTCGGACTGAGTCTTGGTTCCTTCCAAGGTTTCTTCCTCTTAAAGGGAGTTTTTCCTTGCCACTGTGTCACCATAAAATTGGCATCTCTGTGGTGCTGCTCATAAGAGACGTGGACCTGTTTTTCCTGTAAAGCGGCTTTGTGACAACCTTTGTTGTAAAAAGCGCTATATAAATAAAATTGAATTGAATTGAATTGAATAGGGACTTGAACCCAAGACCCCAGCACTAAAAGTCAAACATGCTCAACACCAAGCCACAGTGTCATTATTTATTACCTATAGTAATGGTTCTAATATGTAATGAGAGCATATACTTCTTATTTAATTACATACATCTGGACTATAAAAATAGATCAAATCAAGTGTTTACATTTAAGTGCCTTTACAGGTATTGTTTAGGCATTTTGGGTATTGTTTACACATCCCTAAAATATTTTGGCATCCTTAGCGTGCATTTCCACCAACTTCATTATTTCTAAATCATAGAAAAATATTGTGCAAAAGATTCCATTAACACCTGGTAACTTCACGTGATGTTTTGAGTGTTAAATAAGGCAAAACCACTTAAAAATGCAAATATAAACACATCTAATCACTCAAATCACTTCAATAGGTGGCCTGAGATATGTAATACCGCATGTAATACCGGTGTAAAAGTATCTTCAAGACACAATTTTTTTAATAACAGAAATCATTCCCAGTACCACCAAAAACACCAGTACCAGTAATAACTGATGCACAACAAGTGTTTTTGCATGTTCTGTACAAAACAATGCTCAGATTTCATTCTGGAATAACACAATGTATATTTCAAATCACACAATTAAATTGCTTTTAAATGAGTATGACCTAAACAGAGCAGAAAATGATCTTCATAAAGATCTATATTGTTAAATATGTATTTTTGTTCATAATGATGTCACTGTGTATAAAACACTCATGGTATATGTAGTTCATACTGTCTGTATCTTCAGACTCAGCCCCACATTTCTAAAATTCAAGACCAACCATGACTGTTAGACTGTAAATGTTTTGGGCAGAGTTTAATCTCTGTTGATGTTTCTGGGATTCAAATGCCCAGACATTCCATTGATGGGTAAAAGCTAATATCACTTACTGCTCTTAGGTAAACTGGTCATAGTTAAACTATGATAAATGACCAATCGTATTAAGATTATATAATAAAACGTCGTGTAAGATCTAATAACCTATTAACCCAAAGCCAATTTGTTTTCAATGTATATTTAAGACGAGAGGGAATCTGAAAGGCCCATTGGTATAAGTATATCCGAACTGATCTCAGATCAGATTAGTATATATATATTTTTATTTACGTGTCTAAATAAAAAATAACCCTTGCTAGCTTTCTTTAAGTGTGGCCCACTCTGCACTTTCCTGTTTACCCCTAAAAGCAATTACACCCTCTTGAGCGTGGAATAGTTAACACAGCCCTGCTCACTTTCCTTCCTCTAAAACCCACAAATTACTGCTCTCGTTTACATGCCCCCTGTTGCTGGGTTCGTTTAATTACCCAGCAGCCCTTAGGGGAATCTAATTGCTGCGTTTACATCTTTGCATCTTAAGTGATTTATAATAGTGCACCACGTTAGCACAAAGCTGCACTTTTGCTGCGTGGAGTATCAGAGGAATCGTGTATTACATGAATCATACAATCAAGGAGTTTTAAAAAGTGCTTTAACTAATAAAATGTTAAGTACCCTGAATTATTTAATAACTATGCAAAGGCCCAAAAAGCCTGAAAATGCTTTAACGTCTGAGAGTTTTAAATACAGAGATGATTGAGTTAAACATTTTTGGATTAAATGTAAAAACAGTTTCATAAACATTAAAAGTGTTGAAAACTATGCAAAAGGAATGCTGAATATTCTGCTCTTGTTTTAGGTTAACATTCAAATTAAATTAAATTTCTAAAAAAAAAGAAATTTGTAGCATTAGTATATTAAATGTAATATATAACATCAATTCAACCTGGATTTTTTTTTTAAATGATCTAAGAGAATCAGTATACTGGGTCTACTTAATATAATATAACACTTTGCAGATGTATTGGTGATTTATATTTATCACAGATGTGTCTCCTAAATTTGCTGAGGAGACATGCCATGGACAAGGAACCCACAACCTTGTCATTGATGTCCCAGTGCTCTAACCACATAGCCATCACTGTCCAAAAGCTAGAAACATCATTCAGAAGTTAATATCTAAAGCTTTTTTAACCACATTCAGTTATACACATTCAGTTCAATCCAACACAAACACCTGTCCAATCAGTTTTACCTTTTATTCTTTTAACAAAAAAGAATCTTATTGCAAAAATAACATCTGAATGGAATCACATGTCTGATTAAAACAGAAAAACCAAGAGGAGACACGTGAGATCACTGAGCTCATTTTTTAAAGTCTCCATTGTCCTTCTATTGTCTTTGTGAGTCTTTACCCTCCTTGTGTTGTGCCATTACTTGTGATGGGGGGGTCTAGCAACATTGGCAGAAAAATAGTAGAAAATTAATGTTTATAATGTCTAGTCCAGCAAACCTGCACACATACACCCAGTGGAAGGATCACAGGGCCCAAACCCTCAGTGGTTGCTTCAAATTTCATGGTAAAGGTCCTTAATACTGCCTCCCCAACCATACAAAACACCACATAGAAGGGGAAGCATGCCAACTGCTACTGCAAACAACAAGAACCTCCATCTCCCAAGGAAGCAGGTCTTCACTTTTGTGTAATCTGGCAAGCAGGCTCCCCATCCTCAGTCTAGAACACCATCTGGCTCCCTCCCTATTGCATTAGACTGGGAGTTAAAGGAGAACTCCGGTGTAAAATGGTGTAGTAAAACATGATAAAAAGTACTTATCTTTGATGAATATCACACCTCCAAGTAGCTAGAATCCAGAGAGCCCTATTTAAAATTAGGCATTAATAACTTAAAAAAGTGCATAAAAACCTCTGTTTACGTCCTATAACACAATCTACAGCTCTGGGCACCGCCATTATTCCTGGCGCCGGCTGTTACTCTATGCGGATTCTATGTATATATACACGGACTCCGCATAGTGACCTATAAGCTTGAATTATTGGATATAAACAGTGTTTTTTAATAAGCTTCTTGTGCACTTTTTAAGTTATTAATGCCTTGTTTTAAAAGTTAGGGCTCTCCGGATTCTAGAAAGGAGGTGTGGAGCTACTTTGAGCTGGAAAACGGTGGAAAAAGCGATTTATCGGGGAAAATTATGCCCAGTGTCACCCAGTCTGAAGGGTGTTTGGATAAACTGTCAAAATTTCTGGATCTCAGAACACTGTAGGAGAACGGAGGTGGGCTATTCATCAAAGTATTTTTTATTATGTTTTACTACAAAAAAGTCCATTTTACACCGGAGTTCTCCTTTAAGAGCTGACTAGGAAAGCAGTAGCCCACATTGCTACAACATCCAACATCAAGCAAGCCTGACGCTGTCTTAACATCAGAAGCCTCAAAGCTAGCAGCCAGTCTTACTAGAACTGACTGTTTCCTGGAAAAGGTGAGCAAAAGGAAATGTGACATGTACCAGGAGCATGTGAGCACTGCTTAGGATGGGGATGGTGGGCTCTCTGCCAGCCCATCAGTGCTCGGGTGTCGAGGCTTTGCTGGTCATTCACTGTGCAGAGCGTATACCCTGCTCGACATGTTCTACCTGGGGAGAGTAAAAGAAGAGCTGTCTGGATCACCACTGAGGTGTCTGAGAGCCTCCAGATGGCTTTGGATCAAGAGAGCTGAGCCATGGATGACTGCTGTTGAGACAGGAGTCATCAGGCTTCATCATCTGGCTCGCCTCCATGAAGGGGTCTGATGTTACATCACTGTTACATTACATCACTGATGATGTGTCCCAGCACATCCTGGGATATACAGTATCTTAACATTTAAAGCTGTCCTTCCCATAAAATCGGCCACGGCGATGTTGAGAGTCTCACGTTAAGTGTTCTGCCTTCACTGTGCGTTTGCGTACACAGCTATGCATACAGCTTAACACTCTTCCTTAAGTAACCAAGACACGTGGAGCCTTTTAGTGTTTTTAATAGAAGCGGTGTAAAACTGGGAAAACAGAAAAAAAAAGAAAACATGGCTTTCAGTTCCATTATATAACTAAAAGAACAATTTATATACAATAAGTAGAATAACAGCCACATTGGCTGAGAGGTTACTACACCATACTACAGGCCAGTTGAAGCCATCACAAACACCACAATAGGAAAGCTAACATCCACTGACTAGCATGACTCCACAGATAAAATAATGCTATAAAACAAATCATCCACCAAAAATAAGATACAAACAGTCTTCAAAATAGGTTCAATAAACAAATTACTCACAGATAATGCTTGAACAAGGGGAAATAAAGATCAGATTTGGATAGATGCTTGCATGATCCTCCATGCTTCCAGCAGGCTGCTCAGTGTCTCTGCAGGAACTGCACCACTAGGGGGAGCTAACGTAAAGACTAAGCATGAGTCAGAATACTCCCCACCTGGCATCTTCTAAGATGCCAAACTGTCACAACAAATATGGTACGCATGTCATTTATTCACGTCTTCAGCCAACAGAAGGATGACCTCGGTGATAGGCCTCAAGAATTTTTTGTGTGTTCCACCCCTACTGATCTTCACTTCAACTTTCCTGACCTTCTTATCAGCACTGGGAAAGGTTTTCACGATCAAGCCAACTGGCCAGTCATGTCTCTTAGCTTGATTGTCCTTTAGCAGGACAATGTCTCCTTCTTTTAGGTCACGTTTGTCATTTTTCCATTTGCAGCGATCTTGGAGAACACTGGCGTATTCCTTTCTCCATCGTTCCCAAAAGGTATTGGCCAAATACTGTACTTGCCGCCACTGACGTCTGAACAGATCACTGTTGTCAAAGTTGCCTGGAGGTACGGGGGGTGTGCCAACCTTCTGGGTAAGAAGCATGGCTGGGGTTAGAATGAGTGGCTGATCTGGATCTGTAGACACTGAGGTGAGTGGTCTAGAATTAACTATGGCAGTGACCTCAGCCATGAATGTCACCAAAACTTCGAAAGTAAGCCTTGATGAACCAAGTTGGAGGAGCATTGCATCGAGAATACGACGTGCTATGCCGATCATTCGTTCCCAGCTGCCACCCATATGTGAAGAATGTGGAGGGTTAAAGATCCATGTGCACCCCTGATCTGTCAGATAGCTCTCAACTTCCTTGCTGTCGCAGCCTTTGGCTGTGATTTGGAGTTCTTTGCAGGCTCCCACAAAATTTGTTCCACAGTCAGATCTTAATTGCTTTGCTGCTCCTCGGATAGCAAAGAGACGTCTGAGAGCGTTGATGAAACTGGAAGCCTCCATAGTTTCAACAACCTCAATGTGGATGGCTCTTGTGCTCATACAAGTGAAAATGACGGCCCAGCATTTTTTGTTTGCATAGCTTCCACGTGTTCTCCTGGAAATAATGGACCATGGGCCAAATATATCCAGTCCTACATAGGTGAAAGGAGGTTCTGTGCTTAAACGGTCAACAGGCAGGTCTCCCATCTTTTGCTCTTGGGTTTTGCCACGTAGCCTGCGACAGATTACACAGTTATGTATTACATTACTGATGGCTCGTTTACCACCAACAATCCAAAATCCAGCTGTTCGTATGGATCCCTCAGTGAAATGCCTGCCTTGATGGTGTACTTGTTGGTGGTAGTGTCTGATCAACAACTTCGTTACGTGGTGTCTGCCTGGAACTATAACTGGGTGCATCTCATCTTGTGTGAACTGTGATTTGCGCAGTCTTCCTCCAACTCTTAGAACTCCTTGTGCATCAACAAAAGGGCATAAGTTTGCAAGGGAACTGTGTTTCTGAATGAGGTTTCCTCTGTAGATACATTCAATCTCATCTGCAAACACATCTTTCTGAACTGTGCACATGATACTTGCTTTTGCTTGTTCAAGTTCTTTGAGGAGGGGCTTGTTGCACACATGCCAGCCGTGGCAGGAGCTGTCTTTTGCTGCTGCGGTGAAGGACTGTGTGATGTGCAAGAGGTGAGCAAAAGCTCTTGTGACTGATTTCCAACTTGAAAAACGTCCAAACCGGGCACTTCCAAGCTGACTGTCTGACATTCGTGTAGCCTTTACTGTGACCTCTGGACGTATCTCTGTATCTAATGTGGGATCAACAAGAGGAAAGGTAGGCTTCCTTGATGTACTCTGTTGTACTTCACTCAGAAAAGCAGGGCCAATGAGCCAGGAAGAAAGAGCAAGCTGGTTTGGAGAAAGTGGTCTTGTGGCATGGTCAGCTGGATTCAAGCTGGTGGGCACATAGTTCCATTGGCTTGGTTGTGTTGACTGCCTGATTCTATGCATTCGGTTGTGAACATAAACATAGAATCGCCTGGATTCATTAAAAATGTAGCCAAGCACCACCTTACTATCAGTGAAGAACTTCATGTCATCTATTGGAGTGTCTAGTTCCTCTGTGATGATTTCAGCAATCTCCACTGCAAGCACGGCCGCACATAGTTCAAGTCGTGGTATAGTAAGTTCAGGTTTGGGAGCTAACTTGGCTTTACCAAAGATGAATCCCACATGGCTTTTTCCCTCAGTATCAGTGACTTTAAGATATGCAACAGCACCAATAGCTGTGTTTGATGCATCGCAGAAGACACAAACTTCCTTCTTCTGAGCTGCAGAGACTGGCAATGTTGTGTAGAGCCTAGGAATTTTCAACTCTTCTAGGTCTTTGAGGGATTTGGTCCACTGCTGCCATTCTGCGTACTTCTCTGAGGGTAGTGGTGCATCCCATTCTTGAGTGTCAGATGTGAGCTGTCTTAGGATGAATCGACCTTGGACACTGACAGGGGCCGCAAAGCCAAGAGGATCGAACAGGCTGTTAATTGTTGACAATACCCCACGACGTGTGAATGGCTTATTATCAACAGTCACTTTAAATGTGAACGTGTCTTTAGAGATGTCCCACCTAAGACCTAGACTCCGCTGCATGGGAGGCAGGTCATGCCCAACATCAAGGTCCTGTAGGCCTTTAGCCAAGTCTTCACCCGAAAATGCTTTCATGACTTCAAGGTTATTGGACACAATTTTGTGAAGTCTGATGTTGGACTGAGCCAGCATGTCTTTTGCTTTGCTGAGTACATTGATGGCTTCCTCTGCACAGGGGAAAGATTTCAAACCATCATCTACATAGAAGTGTTTCTTTATGAAATGTCTCACTTCAGCTCCAAAGGTCTTTTCTCCCTCTACAGCTGACCGCTTAAGGCCATACATGGCCACTGCTGGGGAGGGACAATTTCCGAAAACATGAACCTTCATGCGGTACTCTACCACATCACTGTCAAGGTCATGACCACGGAACCACAGGAAACGGAGGAAGTTGCGATGATCTTCTCTGACCAGGAAGCTGTAATACATCTGTTCAACATCAGCCATCACAGCAACAGGTTCCTTCCGAAAACGAATAAGAACCCCAAGCAAAGTGTTGTTCATATCAGGGCCCTGTAAAAGCATATCATTGAGTGAGACGCCACCATATTTTGCACTTGAGTCAAACACAATTCTGATTTGACCCGGTTTCTGGGGGTGATAAACCCCAAAGCTAGGCAGATACCAGCACTCTGTGTTGCTTTCCAATGGAGGGGCAGGTTCAGCATGCCCGTTGATGAAGATCTTTTCCATGAAAGCTACAAAATGATCTTTCATTTCTTGTTTCTTTTGCAGGGTGCGACGAAGTGACATAAGCCGGGTAAGAGCTTGAGCCCTGTTGTTTGGTAAGCGTTGTCTGGGAACTCGAAATGGTAGGGGTGCCACCCAACTGTTTGTCTCGTCTTTAACAAACTCCTTGTTCATGATGTGGAGGAATTTTTCATCCTCAATGGAAAGAGCAATTTTGTTGCTGTCCTCTGCATAGTTAAAGAACGGTCTGTCTGGATCCCCTTTCAAAGGTGTGTGAGCAGGCAAGACCTTGGAGCATGTGTGCTGCTCATGTGCTAATTTCTCTCTCACAGAGATGCTGTTCTCACAAGGAGTAAGATAGCTGTGACGTCCATTCTCCAAGACATTGGTTTTGAAGACATTCACAACAGGTCTATGAGCACCACCTAAGCAAACATCACCGATAATGACCCATCCTAAATCCAGGTGCTGGGCATATGGAGCATTGTGCTTCCCATTACGTTGGCTTCGAACTTTGTGTACGCGGATGATGTCTCTACCCAGTAACATAAGGATTTCAGCAGAAGGATCAAGAGGAGGGATCTTGTTGGAAATCTCCCTGAGATGAGGGTGACTGTGTGCAGCTTCTGGTGTAGGAATTTCCTCTCTGTTATTTGGAATTTGATTGCACTCAATGAGAGTTGGAAGTCGCAGGTGAACATCTCCATCAGCTGACTCTACCATAAAGCCCACAGCGCGCCTCCCAGCTGTTTCTACTGTGCCAGAGCACGTTCTGAGAGTATAGGGAAAACTGTCGCTGAGTACATTAAAAATGTCAAAGAATGCAGACCTTGCCATTGAAACATTGCTCTGGTCATCCAATACCACATACATCTTGACCTTCTTTTCTGGATGCCCTTCTGGATAAACATGCACTAGGCATATTTTAGAACAAGATTTGCCTTGAAACCCTTGTCCACAGACTTCTGTGCATGTAGAAGTTAGAACAGCTGAATCATGTTCTTGATGCTCCCCACCATGGTCTACAGGGTTTTTTTCAGATTCCTTTTTAACCCAAGGTGCAGGGCTTGCATGGAGAGCAGAAACATGACGATTGCTATCGCACTCTGAACAGTTAATGACTGCTTTGCACTCTTTCGCTTGATGTGCAGTAGAAGCACAACATCTGAAACAAACAAAGTGCTCCTTCAGGAAAGTCATACGTTCCTCAATTGGCTTTTCCCTGAAACCCCTGCACTTCCTGAGGGAATGAGATTTCTTGTGTATAGGACATTCCTTTTCAGGATCTATTACAGGTCTCTTAGTCATAGAGGAGGATGACTGCTGTTCAACCTTTGTTTTGCTAACTGTGACAGGGTCTCTCCAGCGTTTTGAAGGGACTTTATCAGTGCGAAGGGACAATGAGTTGGGTGTAGGAAGGCTGAAGCTTGGGTCAGTCCTCATTTCTGCATTGGAACGCACAAAATCAACAAAGAAGGAAAATGGTGGATACGGTACATCATACTCTCTTTTGTACTTAAACCCCTGACTCATCCATTGCTCTTGGAGGTTGTAAGGTAGTTTCTCAACAATGGAGTTAATTCCTCTGGCTGTGTCTAGAAAGCTGAGCCCTGGTAAGTAACCCTCGCATTTTGCTGCTTCAATTTCAAGGAGCAGATCTGCCAGCTCTTGAAGCTGTACATAGCTCTTATGAGCAACTCTTGGAAACATTTCCAGTCTTGAAAAAAGAGATGCTTCAATGGCTTCTGGAGAGCCATAACAGCGGTCAAGTCTCTGCCAAACCATATCTAGGCCTGTGTCAGGTTGGTTGATATGAACTGCTCTAATTCTTTTAGCATGTTGCAGTGCCTCACCGCTTAACCACTTAATAAGAAGATCAAGCTGCTCACTTGGTTTAAGGTCAAGCCCTTCAGTAGCATTGAGAAAGCTAGATTTCCATGACAAATAATTTGCAGGCTGATTGTCAAATGTTTTCAATCCTGCTGTGACTAGATCTCGACGAGCCAGGTAAATAGCTAAATCTGACACATTGGAAGACTTGGGCTGGAGATTGGGAACAGACTGTCTCCTTTTACATACCTCATCGTGAAACTTTGGAGGACTAAGATCAGTGTAGCTGACATTTGGCTGGGTGGTAAATCGTGGCCTTTGCTTCTGTTGAGGTTGAGAGTGAGAAACTATGCTCCCTGGAGTTGACAAGCCTTTATTGGCACTCTGATCTTCAGGGTTTGTAGTGTTAACATGCTGTGGCTCTGATGTGGCAGCCTCCTCCTTTACAGTACTTGGCTGAGTAGGGTGGTCAACTTGCTGAGGAGCAAAATGAGTCTGGATGTATTCACTAGTGCGACCAAGTGACTGACGATGCGATGTACACTGGCTGACTTTACTACAATGATCACTAATTTCTACATCTATAGCTGCTTCAAGCACTTGAGCTTCTGCTGATGCTGCCTCAGCTTCACATTCCTCCTTAAGAGCAATCAGTGTTGCGTCTATACGGGCTTTCTCTACAGATGCATTTGCATCAATCTGTGCTTTTTCCACTTTCATGGCTATTTCTTGCTTTGCATATACAGCTCGCATGCGTGCTGCTTCAGCCTTTGCTCTGGCACGAGCTGCAGCATTACTGACTGAGGACTTACTTGAGCGTCGTGAAGAGGAGGAAGATGAAGAGCATTCAGACCGTACTTCCAGGCCGTGAAGATCAGGTTTGCTAGCTTTTTTCTCTGACATTGTTGTTTTCAATGATGCAAGCAGTTGTGTCTCCAGTCCAATCTTTAGATGAAGCTATCTTTTTACTGTTCTGCCTTCACTGTGCGTTTGCGTACACAGCTATGCATACAGCTTAACACTCTTCCTTAAGTAACCAAGACATGTGGAGCCTTTTAGTGTTTTTAATAGAAGCGGTGTAAAACTGGGAAAACAGAAAAAAAAGAAAACATGGCTTTCAGTTCCATTATATAACTAAAAGAACAATTTATATACAATAAGTAGAATAACAGCCACATTGGCTGAGAGGTTACTACACCATACTACAGGCCAGTTGAAGCCATCACAAACAGCACAATAGGAAAGCTAACATCCACTGACTAGCATGACTCCACAGATAAAATAATGCTATAAAACAAATCATCCACCAAAAATAAGATACAAACAGTCTTCAAAATAGGTTCAATAAACAAATTACTCACAGATAATGCTTGAACAAGGGGAAATAAAGATCAGATTTGGATAGATGCTTGCATGATCCTCCATGCTTCCAGCAGGCTGCTCAGTGTCTCTGCAGGAACTGCACCACTAGGGGGAGCTAACGTAAAGACTAAGCATGAGTCAGAATATTAAGCGAAGTTTAAGGGTTAACTTTACCCAGCACTCAGTGCTGTATCTTTATAACTAAGGCTGTATCTCTGAAAACATTTTGTCGTTTGAGTTATAGAGCTGTAAAATTGACTGTGGGACGAAGACAGGTAGGCATTCTCTGCTGCAGTGCTGTTAACCAATCAGAGGCAATATGTTTGCATGTATGAATATTCATGAGCAAGAGCCGAAATCCTGTCTTTCTTCAGAGACCAATAATCCAGTGAACTAAAGCAGGACTAAACAGAAACACTGTAGCACTTTTTCCACAAAAAACAGCTTACATGGCATTCATTCATACTAGAGACCACAACTAGACATTTTACAATTCATTTAAAAATGATGGAATGATGGAATTAAAGAAATGTAAGGCTTTCCATGGTTTATCTGTATTGTACAGCAATGTGATGGAATTTAGACTCCACATTCAACCCCTGGCAGTGGCAGGGTACACACACTCACACATTGGTAAAGTATGAAGACAGCAATATTAGCAACCAGGAAGTAAATGGGGGTTGCCTAAAGGGGTTGACTTGCTTTGCTCAAGGGCACCACAGCAATGAATATTGAGGTTAGATTGCTGTTCCTTCATTTTCACCACCTTTCACCCCCATACAGCAGTGGTGTGAAACCTGTGGGTAACGCAACATGCCATCACCTCAGCATGGTGTCGTAGAGGTTCCTAATGGTGTCCTGCGATAATCCATCCTATGTAGCTTGTAAGTTTTCACAGTTTTTCACAGTTTTGTGTAGATTTTGCAGACGGGGTGGGGTTTTCATAGTGTCCCCAATAACATCACATACATTTTCAATTAGGGACGATAGATCTGGAGATGCAGCTGGCCATGGCATAAATAGCATCAATGTTTTTAAGACAAACTCTTGAGATGGCAGCAGTGTGTGGATGAGCATTGTCCTGTTGGAATGGAAATAAAGATTGTTTAGAAAAGATAAAACCACTGGTTGGAGAGCTTACAGATATGTTGATCTTCTCCACATTCAACCTCACTCACAAGATAATACCTCACAACCTCACAACTCAGAACAATACAGCTGTTCCCAAAAGCCATCCCCTAAAGTAACCTCTCATGATCAAATCATATACTGCTGTTCAATTCTTTTTGGCCTGTTTTTGATTATTTATTGCAGAGAATGAATAAGGTACATTTCAAATTTATTAGATGAACAAATTAGATGTTTGCTGCTGTGTTAATGTTTAAAATGTTAGATTTATCTATGTATATTTAAAGGAGCAATCAGTAGGAAATGAGAATGACCATGTAAGTGTCTACAGCAGTCTGATTCTACTTCACAGTTCTAGTTAGAAAACGCTGGCTAAAGCTCTGCTGGCAAGAGTTGCCAGTGCTTGAACTATGTATGTTTCCTTAAAATCTGATGATACATTCTGCTCATTTTATCATTTACTACTGAAATGAATAATGTAAAGTAAATAAATGTTATGACAGAGGTTTTATACTGCTCCACACTGAGGCGCTGCGATCCCAGCTGTCTCTTCTCAAACATGTACTGTGTATCTGAAGTTGAGAGCAGATAGGGTGGCATGTTGTTTATAAATATTCTTTCAGCTTTGGTTAGAGGCTCACGCTTCTGTCTAGCTGTTGTATCTGCTGTCATCATTAAAGGAGGTCGCTTCCAGTGAGAAGCATCTGTTGATTTTCACCTGGGTTTTAAAAAAGACGAAACAGGAATGTGATCAAACGTTAATAAATCACGTGTAAAATACTGTATAATCAGCTGGACTTCCAGCATCCATTCTTATTTTCTGTGCCAGCCTGCCACATTTCACACAGTGCTCCTACAGATGGATCTGCATGAGGGAGAGAAGCGTATTTTGTTTATTTCCATGCATGTGGCCCATAAACTGTGTTTATCCTCGTGCTGTCAGTGTGAACTTCCAGTGAGCAGCAGATCTTTCGTTTTCAGCAGATGCAGCTCCAGAGTCACGCAGAGTTCAGTTCCTCTCAGCATGGACTTTTGTCTTTTACTTTTCTCAGCATGTACAAGGCTCTCCTTTTGACTATTTCATATTTGCGTGCATGTTCACATTAATTTTGTAAAAAATAAAACTAATCTCAGGAAAAACTCAGCAAAGCTCAGCCTCTGTTCATTTTTAATATAATCTTCAGTTTTTTCTGCTAGACATCCAGCAGCAGGTATAGTACACAAACTTACAAAATAAAATATTTAAAATATAAAGATAAGGATACATATAAATACAATCAAATAATATTATATTAGTATATTCTTAGTATATACTAATATAATAGTATATTCTTAAGTAATTGCTACAAGTACAGCCATAATCACATGATTAATAAACTGTTACTTTGCACAATTTTTCAGTCTTTTCTGTGAGCACTGTCTGTTGTACAATACTGACATACTGTATGGTACTGTTCCACTGAGTTGGCTGCAGTTATACTTTGTTGTATCAGGGCACAGTTGTAATGCGGTGGCTACCTCATCTGTCTCTTAGGTCTCTATACATTATAATTTTCTTATTACGCTTTGTGTTTCTGGTTCTGGTATTTTGTTTTGGTAGCTGAGTAACCCGTTCTGTTATCTTTCATGTACAACATGTTCTGGAGTTACAACAAACCCATTGTAGTCTATTTTGTTTCATTTCCTCCTCGTGTGCACCATGTCTTTTCTCAGTGTGTCTCTTTCTCTGGTTTCTCTGACGGATCTTGGTGTTCTTGCTGTGTTAGGAGATGATGACCAAGCTGATCACAGAGACTCCAGACCACCCCATTCCGTTCCTGATTGGTCACCTGCAGACGAAGCAGGAGAGCCCCGGCCGGCTGCAGAGAACACTGTCCGGCTCAGCGGCGCTGTGGGCAGACAGCGGCAATCCAGGTCACAAATAATTAACATCTCATACAGCTCTCTATCCTGCTCTTACTTTTCTTTAAGACTTGTTCTGATGTTCTTTGAGGATCTGCAATATTTTGTTAAAGCTGAACTGATTACTCTATTTTTATGGATGAAACTGACATGTTGTACCTATAATTTTGAAATGTTATTTTATGGAAATTTCTTAAACCTCTACATTCAAGTAATTTTAGCACATGTGAAGCGTAATAAAAAAAAACTAAATACACTCATATTGATTACTTAGATTTGAAAATAGATTTTTTTATCACTCAGTCTCTCTGTTATAAACATACATCTCCCTTTCTTTTAAGATAATTTCTGTTCAGTTGCTGTTAGATGATTATAACATGAATGTTGACTCATTATTGCTCCCCTCTATTAAACAATTCCATTCATAGCTATAGGACTAGGAATAGTTGAACCCCCTCCTTTTTAAATAAAATTCTTTCTAATTTTCTCCCTAATTGGGAAAACCAATTGCCCAATCCCTGTTTACTTCACTGGGGATTCAAACCAGTGATCCAAGTTCGCTATTGTTAGGTTTTGCTTTGTAAAGCTCTTTGGGAAATTCTGTCTCAATCTTTATTCGCTAAGATTGATCACTTTTGGAAAACACACCCCTGAACTCTCAGATCACCGTTTTAACAAATAGTTTTTCTCCAAGATGCTGAACTATTTTACCATAAAAGAAAGAGTGAATCATCCCTATTTTTCTATTATTGTTTGAGCAAAGTAAAGAAAAGAGATTATGAGAAGTTCCTGTTCTTAAACGATTCAGTTCAAACAATGAAAGAATGAGTAATTAAAAGCAGATCTTTTCACTTTCATAACAAAACAGCAGATCTGATCAATTTTTAATTCTATTTGTAATGTTGTTTTGCTCTTGTTCTCAGAGTTTTGTTCTGTGCTGTTTTTGTCCTCAGAGAGCAAAAGCAATCGACGGGATTTCAGGAGTTATGATAAAGCCTGGCAGATTCACCCCAAAAAACCCAAGAAATCAAAGAGTGACCTGGCAGTGTCCAATATATCTCCACCCTCGCCTGAGTCTAAATCATGTGAGTAATGTCTTACATATAAATCCTTACAGGAAAAGAAAACGTGTAAAATAAAAAGGTGATCATGTGAAGTGTACATAAATTCAGTGAGCAGCTCATTCATTTTTGTTTCTTATTGCGGAAACATGACTGTAAATGTTTAAAGGTTAAAATCATGATGTAACATAGACGCCACAACATTTTGTTATAGAAATCGTAACAGAAAGACGTTTCTGGAACTTAAAACTTTTAATTACAGCATTTGGATTGTTATAATGGCTAGAAGAGAGATGCAAAAATGAAAAGTACACTTTTAAAATTAGATACTTAATTAGATCTCAAGGACTAAACCAGCTCACCTACATTCTGTAAATAAGTTGAGATTAACAAACACAGATCCACACAATTATCCTGTGATGATCTGAGGATGTTCAGTATATGTCCTTTAGATACTTCATGAGTTAAAATTAATTTACACATCTTTTAAAGGGTCTGTGACACATACATCACTCTGGGTTCTTTTGGGTAAAGAAAGCAGAAACAGTCTTATGCAATACTTTTGACACTTTTTGTGGGTTTTCTATGTTCAACTTATTGGTCTTGAATAAGGTCTTGAAACAAAACTGACTGTGTTTAATGTGCTATTATGTTTTCACACAGTGCATTTAGTGTTGAAATTAACTTATTTACACTTATTCACAAATCAAAAATATGTAAGTTGATCAGGGGTACCCTAACCTTTGCAAAAGACTGCTTTCGACTTCATTGTGTATAAGATGAAGCCAAGTATCAACACATATGATGCATCATTCTCAACTATTAGGCTATTAGGCTATTGCTACTGTTTCTTTGTGACTAACCTAAAATCAGATGACTTGGCTTCTCTTGTCATATTTAGTCTCGGGCAGATTCGGGCAGAGGAAGCTCATCCTACATCAGCATAAAATACTATAAAAGCTTTATCTGGAGACAGCCTGCAGACGTATCTGTACTGGTGAGGGCTGAATGATACATAGCTGCAGTGAAATATGTCATACTGAGGCAGAGAGAAAGACGTAAATAATTTAATATCATGCTCTGTCACTCTGCCAGTAGCTTCTATTTCAGACTGGAAGGAGGACGTTGTCTACTTTTAGAGAGAATGGCAGTGAGGTGCAGAGGATCCGTCTCATTCGGGAAGCTTGTGGGCAGCTTTCTGTCGGCCGTGCCGGTAGATTCCTCTGTGTAGGTGGCTCTCACTCAGACGCGAGGGTCTTTTTTTTCTGCTTCTGTATCTCATTACATCCCCCCCACCCAATATATCAGGTTCCCACCACAGTAATTGGCTGACTGTTGCAGTTTCTGTGCAGTTTTTTCTCAGGTAAAAGATCAATTACTAGCGTGGTGGTTTTCCAGAGAAGTATAAGTAGAACGGAGCAGCGCATGACATGACAGTAGAGTGTTAATGACGCTTGAATAACGCAGCTAAGCAGATGGCAGCAAATAAAATATTCCTTAATACATTTTTGACATTAAAGACATGTAATAAAAGATCAGCAAACCAGACTGATCTTTTGCTGGAACAGTATTTTACGTCAAAACTGAATATGATACTACTGGCTAGTTTGGAACATGCACTACGTATGTGATTAATAAGAACTAGAGGGGAGAGAACTCAAAGAACTGGGCTGGGTTTCGGGCAGCTTCTACTTGCAGTAGATAATTCAGCAAGAAATGAGAGATAATAGATTTAAAGGGAGAAGACATGGTAGTAGAGGGGTGTAAATATGAGTTGTGAAAATGTGATTGAAGCATATATCATATTTATAGAATATTAGATTGAGTTAAGAGGCTTTAGGCAAGTTTCTCCTCTCAAATTTTGGATTTATTTTATCACACCATGTATGAAGCTTTTAAGCTATTAGTTTGTGACTTGTGCATCAGCTTTTGACAGACATAAAACCTTATACATTTTGGGTTAGGTGCCATTTTGGAGGTATTTTGTGATCTATTAATATTATATAATATTTATACCACAATAATGATACCATTTATTAATATACATAATTGTATAGGTAAAATGATAAATCTAGGTATTTTTTTAAAAAAACTAGTTCATTTATATAAAGCTTTTTGCAACTGATGTCACAATGCTCCTTTACAGAAATGTGGTAGCAGGACAGAGAATCACACAAAACACTGAACATACAGCTCAGAATCCTGTGAGCAACAGAGGCAAAGAAAAACTCCCTCAGAGCTGAAGGAGGAAGAAAAGTAGGTTCACATGTACCTTGTGCTATCACACATACTATCAAGGCTAATATATAAGAGGGGGCCCATCCTCCTCTGGTCAGACAAATAATAAAAGAATGGTAAAAAAAATATATATATTATTATATATTTTCATAGGTCTATTAGATTCAGGTGAATATCTACTCCAGCAATAGAAGCAGTTAGAAAAAGCATTTAGCCGACACTCTAATCCAGAGCGATTTACAAGGTGATTTCTATTACAGAGGTGCACCAAAGTAGTGTTAGGAGTCTGCCCCAAGACTCTTATTTGTGTAGCGCAGCATTTAGTCACCCAGACCTGGAATTGAACCCACATGGTTCCCACATCGGTAGCTCACTGGTAGGTGGTGGTGTTATCCACGACACCACACCAACCACTAGTTAGAGTTCATAAAACGTCTGTGTAATCTGTATTGGAAAGTAAACAAGTCGTCTGAGGCAGGTGGAATAAACTGGGCGGAGAGCAGCTGATCTGTGGTACATGTTGAGACTTGCAGAGACTTTCATCAGTCTATCCAAACAGCTGACAGGAGAACCTGAGGGGCAAACATCCAATCGGAATAAGGCTGGACAGGTTGGCAGTCAATAACTCAGAGGGAGGCAGAAAGATGGAATATAGTTTTGATGTGGCAAAGTGTGGCAAATGAGGCAGATCTGAATATGATATTTATATCATAACAGCTAGCTAATGGGAAAGAGCCAGAAGGTAACATAGACATGGAGGCACCCAAAATCCTGAAAGGTTGCTATGATGTTGCTAAGTGGATGCTGTAGTATCCAGGTGGTTGCTGTGGTTTTCCTAAATGGTTGTTGTGGTATTATAGGCGGTTGCTTAGGGTTTTTTTTTTTTAAGTGGATGCTAGATCGGTGACACATTGTGGCAAGATTATGATTGCTATGGTATTTCAGGAAGTTGCTGTGGTGTCTCAGGTGTTGTAGAATGGGACCAAAACCTAAAAAAATCTGCTGCCACTAAGAAGCCATGCTTGAACAAAAAGATGTACAGTATACAAGCACATTTGGAACAGTGTCGATATGTTGAAAGCTGCAGAATGAGATATGCAGTGAAACCCCTAACTAATCAAAAAAGCAAAACAAATAAAAGAAGAAAAGGAAGAAGAAAATTGCTTTGCGATGCACATTCATAATAAAACCTGTTAAAAGTTTGGGTAACACTTTACTTGGATGGTCCACTTTATGGCCCTGTTGATGCTCAACTGACATTCAACTAACACTGAATTGAATGTCCATTAAATGTAAGTTAATCCTATGTTGAATGTAAATTATTCAAAATAAGAACCTAAACCTATACCCAACCCTAACCTTAACCCTTAATCAACCCTAAAATCTAACCCTACACCTAACCCTAACCTTAACCCTTAATCAACTCTAAAATCTAACCCTACACCTAACCCTAACCTTAACCTAATCTTAAAACCAAACCCTACACCTCACCCTAACCTTAACCTAATCTTAAAGTCTAACCCTACACCTCACCCTAACCCTAACCTTAACCTAATCTTAAAATCTAACCCTAAACCCAATCCTAAAATATTAAGATAAGCGTTTGGATTAGAGTTGAATGTAGGGTTATACTCAATAGAGAATCATTTACTTTCACCTTTCAGTTCAGTTACATTTAATAGACATGTAGTTGAATATTAGTTGAGTGCCAACAAGGCCATCAAGTGGACCATCCAAGTAAAGTGTTACCAAAGTTTGTCTAGGTGGTGGTGTATGACTCTGTAGTATATTAGTTTGTGAGTTGTGTAATAGATTTGGGATATATATTAGTTTTTGACTTTTGACTTGACGTGTATTACTTTGTGAGTAGTGTAATAGTTTGTGGCTTGTATCTGGCATATTGCCTGGTGACGTGTGACGTGTGTATTAGCTTGTGGCTAGAATTTTAGAAAAAGGAAATGGCATTCCTCCCTCTAGGCTGGATTTATTCAATGACATGCCCATCCTAGACTTCATTAAAAAAAAAAAAAAAAAAAAAAAAAACATGCTCCCGGCTTTATGATGCACAATGCTAGTCATATGTAATTGTAATATTTCAGTAGGAGCTCACGACTGCACCTAAAATTACTGTATTACAGTCGAATTGCAGCTTTCCTGATGAATAGGGGAATTCAATTAATTTGGCTTAATGATTGCATTAAAAGTAAGTAAATACATAAATTAAAATGCAACTATCTAATAATTATCTAATAAAGGAAAGCTAAAATAACATAGAAGAGGTTTTATCCAGTAAGATTTAACTGTTACTTTTTATGTGAGGCCATTAAAAATTCTGTAAAAAAATGATTTATTAAAGCTACAACTTTTACCAAGAATGGGCAGAAATAAGCAAGAAAAGTAAGTGTATTATAAAAATAAGTGTTGTATTGGAGATAAGAAAATTCACAGTCTGTAGGTTTTTATATTTTCAGTTCAAAATTAAAAGCATTTAATTTTTTTTTAATTTTTTTTAATTTTTTAATTTATTTTTTTTCAAAAATATTTCTGTATTTTTAGTAGACCATAATACTGCAAATGTCACCAGAGACCCAAAGAGCTTTGGAACTTCTCAGGCTCTGCTTGTCCTGAATAAAAATTATGGGAAAATCAATTTTCCTCACGCTGATGCATTAGCATCAAGCTAATGTCAAACCAGCTAAATTATGGATTTTCTTTAAGAACCAAATTCCAGCCTTTTCAAATCCTCACTGCATCCACTATAACAGAAACTAGTGTCAGATCAGCATGAATCTTCTAGTTTGTTTTATTATTAATCAGTTTGAGTGAGTTAGCATGCATAATGGCGTGCAGGCTGTAGTGCTACAGAGCATGCACACTGAAGTTAATTGATGTAGGCCTTCCATTAGACGGCCAGTGGGCCTGGTGTTCTGACATGCAGCTGTAAAACTGCCCCCAGCAGCCTTTTTCTGTGTGAAATTCAAAGCAGTGTAAGTGGGAAAGGCAATGAGAAATGCTAGCCGCGGTGTTCTTGACAGCTTATGCCTGTGTGTGCTGTTGTTGCTGTGTTGATATGTGACATTCAGGGCAATTGGAAAGGCTGGGTGAATGTGAGGCATTGTTTGTGAAAGGCCTTGTCAAGAGAAGCTAGGAAGGTTTGTAAGGATGTTTTCACACTTTAAAGTCAAGAGCAGAGACCAGAGTGTAAGATTGTATATATTTGATGCAGTAAGTTTAGGTTTTACTGCAGGTTAATGAGCAGGATAAAGAATGTTCTGCTGTCATCACCTACATGGGCACCGACTCTTTATACTTGACACTGATTGGTTTGTATAATTGTAACATTTCGGCAATTTGCCTTTCCAGCTGTTATGTTAAATTCTGTCTCTCTGCCAGAATTCAACTCCCCATCACACAGCTTATATTTCTCTTTATAAATAGGTTCATTTACATTCAGTAAAGTAGATCAATGAATCTCAAGCATACGCACTTACATCCACACATCTGTATGATGTGGGGAATTATAGGGAATCAGATTTTGGCACAACACCAGTTTTTTCTTATTTTATTATTTAAAAGCTGGTGATAGTCTGCCTCAACTTCCTCTCATTGGTCTGAAAATTTAACCAAACTAGCTTAGTGTTTTTATACTACCAAAAAAGGTGGTCTCAGTCCCAATCTACTGAATCATGCTCCTGTTTGTCTGCAGTGTGAAAGGGTTGCAGCTGTATGGATGCAAATGCTTATGATTATGACCCCTGTATCTACTGTAACTGTAGATTAACCCTTAATTTTAAACTACAATTAAAGGAACAAAGAAAACAGAGGACTATTTATACAGGTGCAAACAGTTGTGAGCCATTAGCAATCAGAAGGAAGGCGAGGTCGAACGTTGCAGAGTCCCGTGTTTAGCTGAGTCATTATAGTCCATTGACAGGGATTGCTTTAGAGGAAACATTGGCCTGAGCAGGCAGACTGACAGCGTCAGGGCTGAAAGTCCAAACCAAACAAAGCTGCCTAAAACTTAAATATATCTGAACCTGTCTTCTAATTAAAGCATTAGGAAGCACATTTTCGCTCGACATCCTGCGCGCGCCTGAATTATTCAAATCCTAGCCGGTTATGTATTTCCACATGAAGTGTTCGCTCTCTGAGATATTGCTCGTGACAGATGTCCTGCGTTAAGCTTTATATTCCCCTTGGACTCGCATGTGGGCCAAAAGTAAAGGCAGGAAAGGTAAAGTGGGCACTTACCCAGCAGAGTGCATGAGTGATGGCCGCTAAAGCTGGACCGCTTCCACTGCTTAATTACGCTGAATCACAGGCACCCTGAGCCAAGTCACATCTCCCAACTCCAGAATAAGAGAGAGGCGAGGACTTCCCTCGAAGCTGTGTGCTCAGCGAGGCAGGAGAAATGTGCCCAATACACGCTTGCTGATTAGTAAGAAAGAGTTTTTATTCATGTAGGTCATGTCAAGACAGCAGATGTTGAGAATGTTCAAGTAGTTGTTCTTTGAATTTATTAGTATTGCTTTTCATTGTTCTGTAGAATAAAAAAAATACATCATAAAAAGTATCTCCAATTTCTCCAGGTTGTTTCTAATATTAGTCAAGATTGACCATTTCCCAGCAACACTGAGCCATATTTATAAAATGCACCGCCTTAAAATTTACAATAACAGAAGCAAACAGCACTGCATTATCACCCGTCATCATTCATAAACGAGGAATTCATTGTGTGCTGTTTGCTTTTCTCCTCATTTGCTTGTGCTGTTACTGATTCATAACTAAACATCATTGCAATCTGCAACAATACATCAGCTCATATTGGTGCAGAGCATTGAGCAAAATGACTAAGCATTAGAGCTGCATAATATTTAAATAACTGCCATTGTACATAGGTGAATTTTGACATGATTTCACCAGAAGTCAATGATCCTACAAGATCTGAAACTAACAATTCACTCCTTATACCCATATTTTATGTATCTGTTAGATATGTTGTGGAACCCGAGTACAGTGCATATTTTCCTGTTGTATAAACAATGAAAAGTTGTTGCGTGACATATTGAAATATATATTGACATTGTATATCCTGCAGTGTTTCTGTTGTCAGTGTTACATTGAATTTGTCACGCTGAAACAATATAGTGTCCGAATATGCATCAGCTCATTAGCTGATTGATTGGTTTGATTGGTTTGATTGGTAATATGTAAAATACTATGGTGGAATAAATATCACTGCAATAAACAAAGTAAATGTATGAATTGAAAACATGATTTAACACTGTGGAAAATCTTGCTGTGTTTTCTGGCTTATTAAACTAATCATCAATATGCTCAATATACATTTTTACTTCAAAAAAATGGAAACAAAATATTTTTATATCATAACAATAATGTAATGCAAACCTATTCCCTAATACAGATAGAAACCTGCTATAAACTTGCTTGTCCAGTAGTAAGAGAATTATTCTTAATGACTTATGGGAATGAGAAAAATCCATGTATATTTCTCTGTATTTCAGTATTTTTTTCTAAGCAATCATGTTTTTAAAAGCTCTGCAAGTATTAAATTACCATATTCACTGGCAGAAATGAAAGGTGATGCATTAAAATAAACGGCAACACGTTAAGTGAAATGATTCCACGGTTTGGGTAAATTTAACTCAACTGGATGTTGTTTAAAAGTAAAAGTTATTAATTAAGTTTAATGAATTAAGTGGCTAGGCCAAACTGATATAATTGTTTATTATCACAGTAATATTATTATTTTTTTTAGCTCTGTTTATGTACCTGAGCACAAACTATGCTTTTGGATATCAGACGATAACTTGGTCTGTTTGGACAATAAGTAAAAAAGCATTGCACTCGACATGTAGAAGCTGAAATGTCCTGCGCTACTGTGCTTTTTTTGTTGCTTTTGTTTCTACTGTTAGTTCTTAAAGCACTTAAGATTTCTCTTATCCCTGATTCCTCTTGGGCCCTCCTTTATTCCATTCAGTCTGCCTTTTATCACTGACTGAACGTCAAGCACTGCGCAAAAAGAACCCTTATACCTATTAGACTTTGATGAACTACACAGCAGTGCAGGGAAGTAAAATCACTAACAATAATCTTCTAAAACATCTTTAAAAACTTAGTTTAGTAAGATATTAAGACTGTACATTTAGCTGTGCAGTAGTATTGGTATTGGTGTAAAGTAGGAAGTAACTGTGTTTAACTGTGTCTGATTTCTCTGCAGTGCCTCGTTCAATAGAGCGCCCCTCCTGGGACTGGAGGTCTGAGAGCCGAGAGTTTGACGAGCTCAACCACATCCTGCTGGAGAGCAAGAAGCTGGGCAAAGCACTGGAGAACCTGTCTCGAAGTCAGTGGTCCAAATCAGACTGTTCCTATAATGTTTTTTTTTTTTTTTTTTTCTAATTTCTAATATCTTCATTTACAGTCTAATGTTTGGACATGCTTGCTTCTTTAATACTAATATTAATATGAAGTGAAATCAGCTAATTAAATTAATGGTAAAAAAAAAAAAAAAACATATGCAATGATGCAGTGATCCCAAGTACTTAACAATTTTTACATATTCTCAAAATAATAATAAACCAAATATTAATGAGGAGATATTAATGACTGTTATCCAGTGGCTACAGAAACTGATAGAGCAGTGTTTTCTTTCATTCTGGTCTTGGTGACCCTATTCCTTCCACATTTTAGAGGATTGCCTGCTTTAACACACCCACTTCAACTCTGAATGGCTTGTTAAAGGAGAAACCCAGTGTGAAATGGACTTGGAATGTAGTGAAACAAGATAGTAAGTATGATGTTTTTTTTTTTAATAACCCACTTTCATTCACCCCTAGCATTCTGAAAAACAGTGCTTTTAGCTGATGCTCCCAACAGGCTTGCAATGCTAGTGATAGGTGGGGGGGGTGTATAAGTAGGTTAGAGAAACAGATTGCTAAATTAATTTTGTTGAAATTAATATTATAGAGATATTTCTATCAACATCTGGATATTATGCATTCCTAACTATGCACTTTTAAATTTCTCAGTGCCTTGTTTTAAATGTTAAGTTTTTCAGAATTTTACCAATGAAGTGTGGAGTTACTTTGAGCTTGTTAATGGTGTAAAAATAGTGATTTCTTTGCATGGGAAACACTATGCCCCTATCACTAGCATTGTAAGCCTGTCGGGAGCATCAGCTAAATGTGATGCATTTTGGAAAGCTGGGGGTGAACAGAGGTGGGATATGCTACAAAAGTTTGTACTCATTATAAAGTTTCACTACATCCCAAGTCCATTTTACACCAGATTTCTCCTTTAATGAGCTGATAAGTTGAATCAGGTGTGTTGGGAGAAGGAAAGGAAGGTAAAAAAAAAAAACAAGGAATAAAGGACCCTCTACTAGAGAGACAAGACTTGACTGGTGTTCTAATTTGCTCAGTACCTAGCCAGAGAGTGAGGCAAATTACTAACTGTTTCGAACAGACAAACTGTCCCTTACACTGTGCCAAAATTTCTTGATGAACGGACCAATAGAAATAATTCAAAATGACCTGAAGTAAACTTTTACGTTCACTTCCATTGAAAGTTTTCAAGGGTTTTTTCTCTCTCTTGTAAAGTTGCTGTTTTTTTTAAATGAACAACAATGATATACTATAGTCATTTTTGCCACAGATTTTGAGAACCTACGAACTTCTGACCAAAGACCAATGTTAAAATAGTGGAGAAATGAATGTAGTTGCATTAAATCAGATAAAAGGTGGCCTTTTTAATGATGCAGTGTCAGATGTCTTTATAGGGATATCACATGGTTTTGATACACCACTGCTGTGCACTAGTCCAGGCTAGAAACTACCGTATTTGTTTAGGCAAACATGAAAAAATACAACACTAAATGAGGATTATTAAATCTTAAAAAAGCTATTTAAATGTGTGTGAATATTTGTCTTGTTCTGAATTCTGCATAACAAAATTAATTTTCTTTACAGGTATTGCCTTATCTGACGAGCTTGACCAGGTAATTCTTCCACTTCTAAATTCCTGAACCACATTATACGAAAAAAAACCAAACTTATATTTATTGAACAAATCTGTTAAATCATAGCTAATCCCATCATCACGCGTCCTTACTCTCTAAGGCATCATAACTCAAAGCTCTCTTACTGAAATGAGATGTAGACATGTTGAAAAAGAGCGAGGGCTCAAAGTCGTAGTCGCATTACCATCTTACGATGAGCTTTGTGTTGTGCTGGCTTTGGGGAATCATGCTCCGAATCTTTATGAGCGCGGCATGTCTGGGTGTAGTGCGGATTAGGGTTTGAAATCAGCATCAGTATGTGTTCTTCCGTGAATGCAGCAGAGACTTGTGTACGAGAGCTCTGAGCCAATTGGGCTACGTGCCCAGTCTGCAGTGTGGCCTCTCCAGAGAGTACTAAAGAATTTCTGTCTTTGAAGCAAATGAATTGTCATTCAGTTCATTTCAGCAACTGTTAGCCTCTTCTGTGTTTATCCCGGGTGGTGCATTGTGGAGTCATAGATATATGACTAAAGGCATGAACCTCCACAGGCAGCATGTTCTTTAGAGGCGGTATTAAAGTGTGCTTAGAGCAGGCTAGCGGCGCAGGGAGTGAAATGCGCCCAGACACTAAAACAATGCTGTGATGCTGCGATTTTTTTGTACTTTAAATGAGGCCTGATTCTCTGTGTTTTGTCTGCAGTGTGTTTTGATTGTGTTTTATACAGTAATGTACAAAAGTTTTAAGGCCGCTTCAGAGCATTACTTACAACCGATAAACACTTTTGCATTTTTATACATACAAAAACATATAGAAAGAAGAAACACTAATAAATATTCATATAGACCAAAACACTAATAAATGTTAATATACTAGAAACTAGGAGGATTTTTCACACAATTGAAATATCACTGGAATTATGGATTAATTTACTTAGTTCAGGGTTCTTGACAGAGTTGCATATAACTGTAAAGAAATATGTAATTTTTAATCAAATCATTAAAAATTACTTTATATATACATTTCTATAGAGTAATATGAAACTCAGTCACTTAAAACAACACTTGATTATCCTAGTTATGTTTTTTCACAGTTGACATTTGACAAAACAAATGACAAATGATGATCATAATATTTATTTCTTTTCTTTTGGAAAAGTAGTCATTAAATAACATTCAAGCAATTGATCTCATATCTACATATACTGTATGTTTACATGTTCACAATAACACGTCACTTTGCTGTTACATGCATGCTTTGGTAACTTTTTACAAATAAATAAAATACAGATAAATACAGTGCTCTTGCCATTATCATGCTTTATCAATTTTAAATTCAGAATTAATTTAATGTCTTTAAAAACAATATTTTATTTCCCCTAAATATATGGACCTGTAAGCACCTTACTAAACACAATAAAAATGGCACTTTTAGAATCCAAATAACTTTTACTACTATTCATCAGTGATACTGTGTGTCTTAGTTCCTGGTTGTTCTTCAAACATCATGAAAGGGAGTTAAATATTTGCTGTTGCAACCTGAAAATGAGTAGAAGATACATATTTATAAGAAAGTTGGCCCTGATTGATCAGAATCTTGGCCCTGAGTAAAAAATTCTAAAAACTTTTTTAAACCTGGTAAAAGGTGATTCACTGTAATAAGACAGTAAGAAACCACGTCACTTTCAACTTTCACGGTGTATTGGTTGATGCTAAAAACCGAAGACAGAGTGCAGGTTTGGAAATGGATAATACAGTGACAGGCAAAAATTTGCTATGTAATAACTGTATTAACCCTTGTGTGGTGTTCGGGTCTGTGGGACCTGTTTACATTTTTTATCAAAGGAAAAATTATACAATTAAATATTATTTCTAACTCAAATTTATTGGCTTTGGGTCATTTTCTGTGAAGAACATATATCAGAACACATTTTTGATGAACACACACTGTACACCCCCTACACATTTATATTACATACAGGATGTTCGGGTATACTGGACCTGAGGCTAATAAAGGTGTGTACTCTGTTCTCCTCCTGTCTGGGTGTGTAGTTTGTGTGTGTGTTTTGTTTCTGCCCCTGTCGTTCCTGTACCAGGTTGTAATATTGTTGTAAAATTCAATGGATACCTGTCAGACATTGAATGCTCTTTTGCCCAAAAAATGAGCCACGCACCATGCTGCCCAGTGTGAAAAGAATGCGACTAGGGTTGGCGGATGGCAGTTTCTCCGGTCTTTTTTTTTAGCTTTTTATCCAAGATTCCATCCAAAACATTATTCTGAATTGCACTTATTTAGAGGGAAGGCCTGTTTTTAGAGAAAAATGGAATGAAGATGGACCTATTCCATAATTTTGCAGAATTTAAAACATTAAAATGCAGCGGGTCCACCAGACCCATGAACACTGTCTGAGTAACAGTAATATGAACACCATACAAGGGTTAATGTTCGTTTCTCCTTACTATGATAAAACTGTTTTTAGAGCAGATATGTTAACAGTATCTAGTATCTAGTCGCATTCATGCAGACTGTCAAAGTAAAGATAAATGATGTAAACTGATGTTAAATTCAGAAGGGTTAAGGTGAGCCACTTTCCCAACCATATAAGCAACTTATTGTAGCTAGATTATACACTGTGATATCAGTTAGTAGCTATAGCAGAGCTAACTTCTGATCCTGGAGGTCTGGTGTACAGCACAGTTTGGGGATTGTTCTGCTCAGACACATTTGATTGAACTTGTAAGTTAACCAACAAGTTTAGTGAATATTTTGCCTTTGGAGCAGAGTTTCACCCACTTCAACCACAATTCAATTCCCATTTCGATTTTCTAGCAGAATTATTTTAATGTTAATCGTACTGTATATGATATTATAGCTTTACATGTAAGCATGTTCAATACTTATTACCTCATATTAAAGCTTCAATCAGCCTTGAACATTATCTCTGGGGTTGTGGTTAGATATCACCCAAATAAACACTTTCTGTCAGACAAATAGCTTTTAAAATGAACTGTTTAAATGTCCTAAGACCTTTGTACACTGCTGTGCATTTCTTGCTACATTTACCATCATTGCGTTTGACTCTGTTTATCTCTCTTTATGTTTCTGTGGCCTGTGGGTGGCGCTCCGTCAGGACCCGCGAGTCTATAACTCTGTGCTGAGACCCCGTGTGGTGGGGGAGTGGGTTGGGCGTGATGAAGTTGATTCAGACCCTCTGGCAGCAGAGATGCTGCAGCCCCCAGTCCCTCGCGCCAAAACTGACGGGTGTTGGGGCAGCGGAGAGAACAGCCCTGCTGGGAGGTGAGTGTGTGCCGGTGAATGAAGAGAATATTGCAAAGCGTCTCATCTTTTCTAGTATGAAAGGGAATTTCATCATATTGTTGAGCCTGTTTTGATTCATTTATTTGCTTTTGATGTAGGTTGAAGTATAAGGTAGGGGTTTCTAATAAATTGGCCACTGGGTGGAGGTACAAGGTACGGTTTCAGATATGTTGTCCAGTGAGGGAAAGCACAAGGTAGGTGTTTCTAATAAAGTGGCCAGTGAGTGTAAGCAGAAGGTAGAGGTGTTTCTAATAAAGTGGCCAGTGAGTAGAAGCACAAGGTAGGTGTTTCTAATAAAGTGTCCACTGGGTGGAAATGCAAGGTAGCTGTTTCTAATAAAGTGGCCAGTGAGTGGAAGCACAAGGTAGGGGTTTCTAATTAAGTGGCCAGTGAGTGGAGATACAAAATAGGTGTTTCTAATAAAGTGGCCAGTGAGTGGAAGCACAAGGAAGGTGTTCCTAAAAAAGTGGCCGGTGAGTGGAAGCACAAAGTAGGGGTTTCTAATATAGTGGCCAGTGAGTGGAAGTAAATTGTAGGTGTTTCTAATAAAGTGGCCAGTGAGTGGAAGTAAATTGTAGGTGTTTCTAATAAAGTGGCCAGTGAGTGGAAGCCCAAGGTACAGGTTTCTAATAAAGTGGCCAGTGAGTGAATGCACAAGGTTGTAGTTGTTTCTAATAAAGTGGCCAGTGAGTGAAAGTACAAGGTAAGTGTTTCTGATATAATAAACACTTACCTTGTGCTTCCACTCACTGGCCACTTTATTAGAAACACTTACCTTGTGCTTCCACTCACTGGCCACTTTATTAGAAACACATACCTTGTGCTTCCACTCACTGGCCACTTTATTAGAAACACATACCTTGTGCTTCCACTCACTGGCCACTTTATTAGAAACACTTACCTTGTGCTTCCACTCACTGGCCACTTTATTAGAAACACATGCCTTGTGCTTCCACTCACTGGCCACTTTAAACTACAAAATCTGTGTTTCTAATAAAATGTCCAATAAATGTAAGCTCTGGGTAGGTGTTTCTAATAAAGTGGCCATTTAGTTAATGCACTGATAAAATCACACAGTGCTTGTGAGAATCCCACCTTCATGACTGCAGCTTTAAGAAAAGCATGGTAAGCCCCTGTGACCTCCTCCAGATGCTGTCTAGGTGATTTTGTAAGCACACGGGCTGTCTGCTGAGAATGCAGCTAATTAGAGTGGATCAGATATTAAATCATAAATCATACGCCAGCAAACTGTGGTGTCTCCATTAAATTAGCTTATTTGCTTGCTTGATTACAGAGGAATTTCGTAGCCTGAGGGGTGGATGTTGCGGACGTCCCGGGACACACATCACAGCAGGCCAGGCTTCACACTTTCATTAGTCAGAGAAGAAGTTCCAGTCGGCTGTAATTCATTTGGTTAGGTGTTTATCACTCATGCAGGGTAGCAGACGTAGCATCAGCTTAGACCAGTATAAAGATGCTCTACAGGCATTGTGTTCATAGGTATATGATCATTGGGGCTTGTAGATTTGTGGAAGTAAGCAGGAGATAATATGTTAGTGCAGAAGTATTATTACTATATGTATTATTACTACAGGGAAAATGTTTGAGAGTGTTCACATTTACCTTGCTTACTGTAAATGTTTATTCCACACTTGCACATGTTCATTTTTTGGTATATTTGCTTCTGTAAGTGGCCCAAATTTTGTATGAGATATCAATATCAAAAGTAAAGAATTTGACAAAAAGGCAATAATTTTATATATATTTGGCCATTTTTGATATTTATATCTGAAAGCAAAGATGCCAATAGAATTCAGTTTGAACAGCCAGATGATAATTTATGTGACATTTATGTCATTATAACTCAACATCTTTTATAAATGTGAATATCAGATGGTTATCATATATAGGTCATATTAAGGGATAGTGTGAACAGCTTCAAAATCAGATTTAGTGAGAGAAAATCAAATTTGGGCCACTTTAATTTCTGTGTAAACCTAGTTCAAGGCCTCATTCTCCAACATTCAGGTACGTTGAGATCTGGACTTTGAGTCACTGTTCTGAGAACAGCAGCAGTCTCAGTAGTTTGATTCGTCATAGTGTGGAATTGTCTTTTTACACTGCATGGATGGATAAACTCAAACACCCCTGAATTGTTTCAGATCTGAGGCAAAAACATAACTTGATGCTGTAATTCTGTTCTGTTTACCTAATTTATCTTATTGAATAAACCTGCACTCATTACAAAAGCTGCAAAATCTTATGGGCAGACTCATTTTAGTAACATCACTGCTTCAAGAGAGATGCTTTGTTTTTTAAAGATCTATACAACAGTAAAGCTTCAAAGTGAGAATGTGGACAATTATGGCCAGAATGTGGACAGTAACAGTAAACATGCTGAAGAAACAGAGCACTGAAATTTAACAGAAACTAAAATGAAGATTTCATCACTGCTGAAAAAAAAGTACCACTTTAAAATAAGACTACCTTTATAATGGGTTTATTAATATGTATAAATTAGGATGCAAATATTTTAAAACCCATTAATAAGCAGTTAATAAGTATATAACAACACAAATAAAAATGGCAACAGTGAGCTGATTTGCACACTAATTTATACTGTCAAATCTCGAGATCTAGAAATCTTTCTAGATCCTGATCTTACTTTGTGTTTTCCATCAATCAGCATTTAAACCCATTATATTAATATATTTGTAATTATGTTTAACTATTTACTATAAATTAAATTACTAAGTTGATTTAGATGAGTAAGTTAACAACGGATCACTGATGCCTTTTCAATTGATGTGTTGTAACTGCTTATCAAAGGTTTTTAAGGCATTTACAACCTAATCATTAATAATTAATACTCTAATTATAAACATACTTTTATTTTCTTTTATTTTCTTTTAAGTACTTTTATTTTCAGCCAAATATTTTGCCAAAAAAATTGTTACATCCCTTTAATGTACTAATTGATTTAAATATTTTAGTAGAATTGGTCTTATTATGTAAAAATTCATATATTTCATGTACTCCTGATTTTCCTGAAGTACATAAACAGCGTAAACGCAGCCAGATAGCTAAGTATTGTGTCTGTGTAGTTAGAATATTAACGAAGACTGTGAATATGTCTACATCGATGGGTGTGAACGAGCAGGTCACTTTCTTCTGCTGAGAAGATTTGGACTCGTACTACTTGCACTACTGCATTTTTGACACACTAAAAGGGTGACCAGTAGATTTACTATGTTTATATACCTAACATTAATGACACCGCGGTTTTAAACTGCTGTCTAAGTTTTAAAACTCCATTGTCTTGTCTCATTGGATGAGTGTGGACTGGATTAATGGCCTCCCAGCGAGGTTCTTCTTGGCTGTCAGTCTTTGAATGGAGCTAGCAGAAGCCTGAGGACACCTGAGGGATAGTGCACTGAGGCTGCTGGGAAATTAGGAGGAGGTAGAGGTGTATACCGGTGACAGATTACAAGCATGATGAAATTCATGTGGGAGTGTTTGAACAGGCCTTTAAGACTCTACATAATAGAACATGTTTCATTTTGTTCTCTTTACTCCACATGATTCCGCAGTGTCTTCTTTTTTCAGACAGATACATAAAACAACTTCATCAGTCAGAAAACAGAAAACAGCTCCAAAAATGTCCACAGCTTACAACAAGAATAAATGAATTAATAATTCTTACAATAGATGATTTAAATAATATCTCAAATCAGTATTGTTTACAGGATTCTTAGGCATTAAAAGATAATAATGTTTATTAATGTCAATTAATAATTAGTTGAGACATTATTTAACCATTAAACAATGTCTATTACTCTCACACGTACTGTTATTTGTGACCCGTAAGTGTTACCCAAAAAAAAGGTAATCAAAAAGATCACATACATCCAGTTATAGAACTGCTGGCACCACCCAAACATCTTGATAAAAATCTGTGTATATTTCCACTGTTCAAAAAATAAAACACAAATAAAAAGTAGGCCTGTTCTGATCATTATGTTATTATTTTATCTTATCCAATTATGGCCATTTTCTCAGTATTTTTTTTTTTTTGCAGAGAGCCTTTTAATAATGGACAAAGAGAGCCCATTGAAATAGACAGGTTGGTATTTTTTAAAACAATGTTTTAGATTAGTTATGTTATATATTGTTTTATGTTATATATTTGTTTTTAATACATATTTAAATATTTTTATGTTCCAATAACTTAAATTATAATTTTAGAATCAATTTATCACAATCATATCCTTAAAAGAATGTAATTGTGTTAATATGCTATTTTATAATCATACAAATTACAATAATACAAGTTTAAGCTAAATATGTATTGCAAAATACATTGTCCAATAAACTGTAGTTTTTGTTACAGCCATAATTTAGTTCAATGTGAAAAGGTTTTTATTTCAGGTGATTATATTTAAATTGTTTTTGTTCTTTTATTGTAAAATGATAAACATTACAGCTGCAGTGTTTAACTCATGTTGGTGCACCTAAAACATATTTAAAAAAAACCAAGTAACTTAATTTATATTTTTCCTCATTTCCTTGAACACACTGTTATCTATGACTGTTTCCCTGTGCTATGTTATTATACATAAACATGGATAAAGCCCATTCCTATAAAATCATACATAAGTTTTTCTTTGCTCAATTTTAAAATCCACTGTCAGAAGAAACCTTCATTAGCAGTTACATGAAAAAGCCTGTCGTAGGATCAACTCGCAATATGCAGCACCAGTGAACTGTGCAGAAAGTCATTGAAACTACAAATGGAATAGTGTGAGGTGGTCATATAAGACTGAGACTTTGAGGCAGTTTTATTGATAGTGCTAGTGCGCTCTAGTGAAAATCAATGCCATAATAAATTTCACTAAATACCAAGAGATTTTAGACCAAAGCCTGTCAGCCTCTGCCAGGAATGCTGAAACTAGGCCATGAGTGGAACTTTCAGTGAAACAGTGACACCAATTACACAGAAATGGTTCTGAGAACACAAAATTAAAACTTTTCAATGATCAGATTTAAACCCAGTTGGGTTTTTGTTTGGTGTTTATTGTGCTGTTGATAGTCCACAAATGAAGACCAGAGAAGAGTTGTCCCAGATCCTATAACAAGTGTATTTCAACCTAATCAAGCTTTTTTTTTAAGTGGCTCATTGCTGTTATACTTGCTGGGGGATGACTTAGCAAATGCTTTTTATTAATGCATGATCCCATGTTTTTTATTTATTTGTTTTTTTTATATGTTAAAAAAGAGCCAGCACAAAAGCAATAATGATTATTAATTATTATTTATTAAAGGCAGTTTTATATTATGTATATTGAACTCCCTAATCAATACAAATTCACACAATGTAAAGAAGGGCAGCTGGCAGCTTTTCCAGCTATGATTAAATTAGTAAGATATAAAAGACTTTCACTAAAATGTACCAGATGCTTTCTTAAAGCTCCACTAGGTAGGATTGAGATTTTGTGCTCGTGGGCTCCCCCTAAAGTTGCAGAGTGTAATAAATGTTTCAGGCGGATTAGTTTCTCTTTCTTTTTTTTTTTGGCTTTCACAGACATATTCGGTCTCTTTTCGGTTTCTGCCAGAGTGTCTGTATGTTAGTTTGTAAAGAATGAACCAGTAGTCCTTGTAGAACTGTTAATACTAAAGGTCGGAAAGCAGGTCGCAGTTCTCAGAGCACTGCTATTCCTCCTGTTACACCTCAATGCAGCGCTGCAGTGAGTTTCAAGCTATAATTTTACTTCTTTAAAAAGATCAAAAATCGAGGAAATCCTACCTAGTGCTGCTTTAAGCTATACACATAAGCATTACTATGAATGAATAAATGTGTGATAAATGGTAAAATGCATGTAAATATTTACACATACATTTAATATACCTTGAATCTCACCAATTGCAAAAGTGGGTCATGCATGCCATATAAAAACTTGGCAACCCCATGTGTGATTGCCACTTGTGACCATATTAGTAATGCTATAATTGCTTACATACTTCCAAACCACAGAAAAATCTGTTTTTGCATATGATATAATTTGATGTAAATTAGATGCCGTACTTTACTACTCCTTCTTATTATCTCTCACCATTTTAACTACCTTTCCTTCTCTCATTTACACTCTTCCACTCCCAAGCCTATCCACTTATACAGGCTTATACATCATAATCGACCCACTTTCTGTGCCGTTTTCCAGCCAAAGATATTCTACACCCTTGACTGTTCATTAAACAAGGAATATACCAGCATATATGATGCTCCACTTATCTCTTTATCTCCCGATTTTCTTATGCTGTGACAGTTTGAGGTCTTTTTTTAATTTTATGGTACTTACAATCATCCCCCGCTGTGTGTAATTAAGTACTGGTTGAGTAGGGCCCCTATCTTACACCTTGTGCATGAAACGTTCTCATTGCTATTGTACACCCTGCCAACAGTCTATTTTCATGCCTTGTTCGTTAAATATCAAAGGTGCTTGAGAATATATCTACGCCGATAGGTGTGGTGGTTTTGAAATAAGGTTTGTTCAGATACATTTCTGGCGTATTGCTATCTTGGCAACAGAAAACACAGGTGTGCCACTAAGTGAAATCAACCCAGACAGACGTCAACTATCAGATGTTCATTGCTATCTTGGTCATAAATTGTCAACACAGGCGCATCCCCAAAACACATACATTCCCACTTGTTACACACACATGGACTCGCAACAGTGCACAAGCCCATTTTGTGTGCCTTTTTTATGACAATAAACATAATGAATGAGCGTGAACGAGCAGGTAATTTTTCTCTGCTGAGAGGCATTGGACACATCCAGGTAGCTGCACTGATGAAATAGCAATCCCAAAAAAATACACCCAAAACTCACCCATGATTAATGAAGAGCGTTAGTACATGCCTTTTGTGTGTTTGGGGCTGCACACTGCATACTTTTCCCATCACTAAGCTGACCAAATGCTGCAGGAATAAGAGATGAAGTATCCTTTGGCTCACAAAGGCCACTGCTTTGCATAGCTTTGTATTTTTTAAAGAAGTAAGCCAAAAGCCAGACAATGGTGTGTGTATGAGTGCATGCAGGCACAAGACCGCAGACTGCTGAAGGGCTTCCTGTCCACAGGGCATTAGGTATGCAAACAAAGTGCTGTGTAGGGGCCATGAGTTCAGCGCTAATGAGTGTCTCTTATCACTCCCATCTGCGTGTGCTCCACCTCCACTCTCCAGACTGCCCTCTGATCACTGAGCATGTCCTCCACTTTCCACCACCCCCTCAATTACACTACACAGCACTAATGGCGCTCATTCAGAAGCGCAGGTGCTTCCAGTGTTGCAAATTAAATACAAAATCAAACTGAAAATGAATGTTATTTTTCTAGGAACAAAAATGGGAACTGAAAACAATCATTCCTAGTGGTTGTGGAGGAGAGACGTTAATGTGAAAACCCTGTTAGTGTTTAAATATGTTATTTTGTGGAGCCAACTAGGTTACTATTTATGTCCTGCCTCTAACATCTCTGATGTTTTTGGGTCAACATCACGTCTCAAATCCATCATTTTAGCAGACCTATTTTGTGTGTAAACAGTATTTTTGTATATTATTCAGGGATCATGATCTGTAAGTTGACAGTAGCTCTAAATGTCCATTGTGTTTTTCTCTTTATTTTAAAATACCCAGCTGGAACACAACGACCTTTAATGTTGGATTGTGGTTGAAATATGATTGATGTAATGTCTGTTGTTGTTTTAACATTGAAACAACATTTAATGGTTGTGCAAACATTTAACGTTGAATCAACATAATGTTCTCAACCTTCTGCCTTTTGAATGAGCATTTTACATTTCATTACTAAACCATTTCTAAAAATGGTTGAATAGTGAGATGAACAAGTGGTTTTACTTTCATTTTCAGTAATTGTTTTAATTTAGCACAATTTCTTCACACTCTGTGTTCATGTTCTATTTGTTTTACTGTTGTGTTTTTGAGATCAGATGTTAAATCAGATTGGTAGTGGTGGGTAACTTTTGTTATACTCAGCTTTACAACAGTGATGTTAGTCTATTGTTAACACTTTGTTAACCATAGGATTTTATAGTTTTAGCTACTCGTAGTAATTGCTTTTTGTTTGTAGTTGTACAGTTCATGCTTCTCAGATATATATATATATATATATATATAGGGAGAGAGAATTTTTAATTTTTTGTAATTTTTTTCATCATGGCATACAGTTATTTTCCCTCTTCCACAAAATATTGAGCATCCTAAAGCTGAGTTATGGTTTATTAAATGTTGAATCTACGTTGCCATATTCACTTTTATTCACTTTTCAAAATAAACACCAAATCCAACGTGGAATTAACAATAACCACCAGCGTTGATTTAATCATGCCAGCAGGGTATGTTAGCTGTGTCTCAAAGCTTGTGCTAAAGCTGAGGTTGGCTGCATTTATTGGCCTTTATGTCATAGAAGAATGTTCCAAAGAAAATCCCTCACACACAGCTGAGAAGACAGCCCATGTTTTGAATGATTTCAAAGATGCAGTTATGGGACATGTAATTGATGTCTTTCTGGCTCTCAGTTACCTACAATTCTCTGTGTGCTTAGAAGCAAAAACAGCACTAAACAATTGTCAAAAATGTGTAAAACAATGATTTCAGAGTTATTTTATATGATCATTAATCATTTCTGTAAATATTATTAAAAAAAAAAAACAACAACCACGTTTTGTAAGGGCCCAGGATACGGCTGGCCAACCTGCTAGGCCACCCCAGGCCACCAGATGGAGATGTAAAGTAACTATAGCCTAATTTGGATTAATTAGCAACACTGGTCTTCTCCTATTTAAGGGAAGCCAACTCTCACCACTGTGCTCAGTCTTAGGTTTTCTCTTGTGAATTCCACATGCAAGTTTAATGTAAAATGTAATGTAATGTAAAATTTCCTTTTCTGTTTTCTAACCTCTCTGGTACCTTTTCCTTTCTTCCTGTCTGAAAAAAACAGACAAAAGGAAATAAAAGGGAACAACATAATACTTTATCTAGTATTTGGAATTCTATTTACCTCTGTGGTTATTTTTTGGCATTCCTGCCTCCGTTGTTCCTTTTCCTGCCTTTTTATTGCTTTGGGAAGCTTTTTGGAAAGTTTTTTTTTTCTTTTGCTCTGTGATTATAAGTTGTCCAGTCTTACCCCGGAAGCCTAAGTTTAACTCTTTTAGACTGTAACATGACACACAGCTGGTGGTGCAGCAAGTTTTTACTGGTCTTATAACTAACTATACGTTGCACAGTGCTGACATCAGCAGCTGCGATTGGTCCACACAATCCCGCCTTAGCGGTTTAAACAGCAGAGAGCAGCTGCATAGGGCGCTCGCACAGGCTACATCGTAGACAATGCTTTCACTCAGCACAGAAGTATAAACCAGTCTTAAGTGTCATTCTCTGTCCCAGTTCCTGTCAGTAATTCCAGATTGCCTTTGGTTGTTTTTAGTTTTTTCTTTGTTTCCTTTTAACCCTACACTTGGGTTCCTGTCCTTACAAGTCACTTAGTTTACACTGGTTGCCCAACCCAGAGGTTGATGGTGCATATCCACCTCTGGGTGAGTTATCACATAACATTCATGCCACAATTGCAAAAATATGCCATCAGACAGCCTTGATACATTGCTCCATCTGTTTCACCAATAGGTTATTAAGAAGTAGTCTTTATAGGACAGTCTTACAGAGGACCCACCCTACCTCAGTTGCAGCCTAGGCTTTGGAATGCAGCTATATTGCAGTTGTAGTTTATATTGTAAGATACAAATCACAATCTGACCAGCTAGCATGTTAAAGCATTTATTAAAGATAGTGTTTAAAAACAGCCGACAATGTGTTCCATCGCACTTGGACTTATTTTAATCCTAACCAGCTGTTATAAATGAATGCAAACTGTTTTACAGCTGTGTGTTGGAGCAGTTTATTGATTTCCAATTTATTGAATCCCACAGCCTGTGCATGCATGTGTGTGTGTCTAATGGCTTCTATTAAAGCAGAATTATGGAGCGATTCTACCCAGCAATGAGCTGTGGAGCAGTGAAAGTGTGATTTCTGGAATTACGGTGCTTCATCCAGTACTATTGGAATGGGGTGAGGAGTTGAGGATGAGGTGAGGTGGTGATCACCCAACTAAAACTCAATCAAATCCACATATCCTCACAGTAATGCTGCACAATTTGGTAGAAAGATTTTCATGGATAGGAAAGACACTGCAATTCAAGCAGGATAAAGTCTTTTCAAAGGCATTGATTGAGCAGTGTCCAAATGCTATTAGTATTATAGATTATTATAGATTATAGATTATAGTAGTGCATAACATATGATCTACCCTTCTATACTACTTATTCATTGAATTGCCAAATAAAAATGAAAACAAGCTTGAGCTGTGTGAAACTAAAGCACCCTTGCAGTAATATGGAACTGTTTGTGTAGAAATTGTGTGGTTTTCTCACCTGTTTCAAATACGGAAACAGTCAAAAGTTTGGACACACCTTTAATTTAGTGTAATTTAAAAGTGTCTGCTTTGTAGATTAATACCAAAGTCATCCAAATTATAAAGACAAAACATATGGAATGGTTCGGTAAACAAAACAGTGTTAAAGAAACCCGAGTATGTTTTATATGTTGGATTCTTCAAAGTATATCTTGCTAAGGTGACAGTTTTGTCCATGTTGGCATTTTTTTCAGTCAGCTTTATGTAAGTAGAGTCACCAATGAATGGCTTTCAGTTAACAGCTGTGCTGAACCTGTCAAGAGTTAATTACTTGAATTTCTTGTCTTCCTAATGTGTTTGAGAGCATCAGTTGTAAAGTTGTGAAGAGGCAGAGTTGGTGTAGAGTGAATTTGAGTATTCAGGTAATTTTATAATCCATTTTAATGCAAGAACTACTGAACTAAATAAAGAAAAAAATGACTGTAGACAAAAAAGAAAGCCAGCCAATCTGAAACATTTCAAGAACATTTCATGAAATTATCATTTCACAAACTGGCAAGATAAACATAGGGGTGCGTATGAGACAGGTAATGAGAGTTCCCAAAAGGCTTTAGGTGTGTAAGACTGGTGTAAGTGGGTGAAGGTCAGGAGAAAGGCTGGAAGAGTGGGTCTCCTCAGTGGGGGGAGGTAGAGTAGGTTCACAGATTCATGACTTGTAGTTGGTCTAGCTATAATCTCACAGGATGAATCTGTGCGAGTACACATTCTCATTATTATATGCTGGTTTCAGACCAGTAAACTGTAGCATTAGCATTCCATTCCATCTCAGGCTGGACCCCCTCGTGACTGCAGCTCACGCACCACTACTTCCCTCCTCCCCATCTAGTTGTGGATATGTGCTGGTGCATTAAATCTGCAGGAGTGTGTTTCAGCAAAGCTGCATTTTCCCAGGTGGTGTAAGACAGTATGTGCTAGAGTGTGAGGTATCCCTTCAGGACAAAATCTACTGAGACGGCTTAGCGCCATACTCTAATCAACACGAGCCCACTCTGCTTCAGCATATATAGCTTAACTCCTCTCTCACACACTGCTCTCTCACATCACACTGTTCCCCAATGATTTCTGCTGAAATTTGTCTGCAAGAAAGGCATCGATTTTCATTATTTCACAGGTTCTGTGGTTCTGTGTTGCACTGAATGCTGTGGGTATTAGTAACATAGTAGCATAGGTTTGAGATTAGACAGTGCTCAGTTTCAGTGTGGGGGTAGTTATCAAATATTATCAGAGGTTAAAAAGTATTGGTAACACTTTGCTGTAGGGAACCTACATAAGTGCTTCATAACAACTGACATAAACCTACATAAGGATTTATAAAAGCTTATTCCAAAGGCTGCTTATGTCAGTATTGATGGCAAGTTGACATGTTTATGTGAAGTGACATAGATTTGTGGTGATATTATGTTGTCATGACACTTTCACAGATAAAATGACATAGCATGTTATGACAACTGCCTTAATTGGTAGCTGTGTCACATCCTTATTAACCAAAAACAAGAAAAAAACTACTTTCTGCTACTTTGCTCCATGATAACCTAATGTAACCAAAAATCTCTGTGTCACTTGACATACAACTCTGGAACAAAATAAGATACCACTTGAAAATGATGATTTTCTTGATTTTACCAAATTAAAAACCTCTGGAATTTAATCAAGAGGAAGACGGATGATCACAAGCCATCAAACCAAGCTGAACTGCTTGAAATTTTGCACCAGGGGTGGCATAAAGTTATCCAAAAGCAGTATGTAAGACATATAACTGTAAATAGCTAAATCAGAGAAACTGATTCAGAAATTGAAGTGGTTTCTTAACTTTTTTTTTCAGAGCTGTAGTTCTTACATCAACACTGACGTGAACAGCCTTTATGACAGTTGGCGCCTTTTGAAATAAGCATTCATAAATGAAGTTTACTTGCGGTAACTTATAAGTTCTAACCTTTATCCATATCTTTATCTGCTTTTGCAAATTAAATCTCCAAATTGTCATATAGCACTTATGTGCAGTATGTGTCGTGAAGCCTTCTTAACAGTACCATACAATACAGTGTTACCAAATTATCAATGTCAGATACTAATGGACAGATCAGATAAAGCTAGACTTATTTAATATTCAGTGATGGTAGCAGGCAAAGAACAATGAGCAGATTTACACATTAGTAGGCAGAAACTAACAAAGCAGACACAGACTAGGATAAAGCAAAACCATAATACACGAGCAGTAGTCCAAAAAACAGAGTAATAACCCAAACAGGACAACCAGATCTAAAAGGCCAAAACCAGGAAGAGAAAACCATTAAACAGACACAGAATGACAAACTGACAAGATAACACTCAATATGCAACAACAGAGAAGTGTTGGCAATACTTCGCGAAGTAAAGCTGTCATCAGAGTGGTATATATGAGGGTAAAAAGTGAACTGGATTTTAGTAATTAGGTGACTGGGAACATAAGAACTGTATGGTGGGGGCTGAGTACGTGACAGAGAGAGGTGCAGTATGGGAAATTGAGCTTCTTGGAATCAGTGAAGGTAAAGGTGAGTAGGAAAGTGTGACTATTTATTACAAATTAAGAATCATTTCTCAAACTGTTATGGAATTACATTCCTAATTGTATATTGGATAAAGTAACCACATTACTTAGTAATTACCCACACTGTAAGGCCGGATAATTTGAATTTATTTTTTAAAAAATTAAGGAAACCGGTTGCCTTAAAAAAGTTAAGTAACGGGTAACGAAAACTTAAGTTAGCATAACTTAGAACATCAAGTTATTACAACTAAAGGGGAAGTTGATTTAACTTTTTAATTTTTATTACACTGTAAGACCGGATAAGATGAGTTTACTTAACTTTTTTAAGGCAGCCGGTTTGCTCAATTTTTTTAAAGTAATGGGGAATGAAAAGTTGAGTTAGCATAAATTAAAACGTCAGGGTATTACAACTGAAGGGGAAGTTGATTTATTTCTAAGGTAGCCCAGGGGGAATCACTACACACTGATGGTGAGTGTCTGTCAGAACCTGCTGGACACAACCATTATGCAAATAGATAATGGCAACAGACTAAACTCAGTTATTATAAGTTGGTTCAACTCAAAGATCTCAGTTTGAATGTATATTTGCACACAAATGTTCAACTAACTCAAAATAGTTCAGTATTGTTTAGAAATATCCAATTTTATGTAAAACAGACTTAAGCCATTTGAGTTCAAACTATTTCTGGGTTTACCGAGCACATCATTTGTTTTACAAACTATATGAATTGCTTGTACATTACTGTAATATCTGTACCAACTGCAATGTGAAAAATAACCCCAACAGCTGTTAATTAAAAATTAATTATTTTCTTAATACCTATCCTGGATATTTTAGGAGCCCATTAGGCTGAAATCTGACCAGATGTGGCCTTTAACTTTTACTGACAACCTATACTGACAACCTAAAGCAACTACCCAACAGATTATTTTACAGTATATGTGAGTTTTGAGTCACATAGACTTTGTGTTTCTTTTGTTAAGGCAGAAAAACCTGTCAAAATTATTGCTCCTGGCAATCGTCAGCACACTGTAGATGCAATAGAAGAAGATAAGGTATGAACACTCCATGCTATTCCTTTCATCATTCAGATCCCGCTCAGAGCTGATCATCTGAAATCAGAGCGTCTCTCCAGATCACTCACACTTCACTCAACCTTCACCCCTCACTGCACGCGCACCCAGCCCGTCAGCACCCAACACAACCAGTCTGCTCCCTCCTCCAACCGCCGCGTGTGTGAATCACTCCCTCTGACAGTCTGCGGGCTTCTGCTCTTAATGAGCTGATGGGATAAATCAGGTCACAAATTCCAGCTCTGCACAATTAAGCGTAAAACTGGGGATCCATAGCTGTCACCGTGGAAACCTTTGTGCTGCTGCACGGTGCTGTCAGTGCCCAGTAGGTGTTGATTAATCGGGAGTGCTGTGCTTATTCCCTGCTGAATTATGATGTCTAAACTATTACATCTTTCTCACTTTTTTTTATTTTGTCAAACAGGGAATAGGTGATGTTAGGGATGCATGATGTGAAGTAAAATATCGATATGAAACACCATAGATTAAGATCTAAATTGATTTAAGCTCCTTGAATGTGTTTTTTTCTCAGCCTACGAGGTAGATACCTTGCTGTGAAAAAGTTTTTGCCCCCTTCAAATTTATTTTGTTTTTTCTTTTTTATCATACTTACATTTTTCAGATTAACACACACCTTTTACTATCAGACAAATATATAGCCTGAGTAAATACAAAAATCAGTTTTTTTAAATGATAATTTCAATTATTAATAGAAAATAAATATATTCAAGTCAACCTGGCCCTATGTAAAAAAGTATTTGCCCCCTAAAACTGGTTGACAAAGGCTGGTTGACTGGATGACAAAAACAGCAAGCAAGCATTGCTGATAACTGGTAATGAGTCTTTCATCTCTGTGGAGGAATTTTGGCCCACTCTTCTTTGCAGAATTGTTTTAATTAACCCCCACTTTTGAGGGTTTTTGAGCATGATCCACCTGTTTAATATCATGCCACAGCATCTCAAACAGACTTTGACTAGGCCAAAACCTTCATTGTGTGTTTTTGAAGCCATTCCAGGGTGGACTTGCTGATGTGCTTTGGATCATTGTCCTGCTGCAGAACCCAAGTAACCTGAGCTTGAGGTCACAAACAGATGGCCGGACATTCTCCTTTACAATTTTCTTTTAGAGAGCAAAAATTTTTACTTTCAGTATGATGTTGTTTCAGTGTGAAATTATGTATTAGTTTTACACCACGTTTAACAGGACAACTACTTTTCGAAAAGTTCCACTTTTGTCTGATCAGTCAACAGAATATTTTCCCACATAATACTCCACAGGTGCTAATCTTATTTTTTTCCTTTACAATCTACTGTATGTGCACAGAGATTTGTGGGTAAAAAAGGCTATGGAGGATACATCAGTTGTGGGCTTCAGCTCATTCTTAACGGTGGCTGCATTTCCTCAGCTGTATGCAAAGGGTCCTTCACTTCGGAACATCCTTCTGGGTCCAACGGCTAAGTAACACAGTCTATCTAGGCTGCAGTCCAGGCTCTGGAATGCAGCTTGTGAAGTCTCTGGTGTGGTAGTACCTTTGGATTCCTTGGAATTTTTCTTTTTTTTTTTTATCTCTTGTCTGTCTACTAGTTATTGATTTTTGCATGTCCTCTGAGTTTTTGGTGTTGTTGACTGTTTTTGGCGACTCGGTTTGACTCGGTGGCTGCTTGGATCAATAAAGCTTGCATCTGTGTCCATTAAACACTGTGTAAATCATTACACAAGGTGCTGATGGCTTGTCTTTTTGTCCAAAAAGGTGTTGTTTTACTTCCAAACATTTTAGTTTGAAGTGTATCACTGGTTTAATAGTCTGACCCTTTAAAATAAAACCATGCAACAGTAATAAAAGAAAGCATTAGTGGATCTATAAGTTCAATTCTTATTCTATAATAGCACAAAACTGACTGCCAACATTAGAATATCATTGCTGACTGGTGTGCTTTGGGCTTTAGGAGAGTAATGATTGTGGAAGGCACTGTACACTAATGCGCAGTAAAGTAATCCTGGCACGCTCGTTTTAGCAGCTCTGTTTTTCTACTTTTTCCCAGTCATGACAGTGTTTCAGCCTTTTCCCTCCTCAGCTGTTCTGTTTTGCTGCATCAGCAGAGCAAAGAAAAGCAGACGCTGAGCTCATAAACAGCTACATACACACCCTGACTCTCGGGAGAACGTTCTGCATCAAGGACTCACTACTGTTTGTTGATTCACCAAAGCAGAGGAAGACGAAACAAGTGTTGGGTAAATTAGATACAAGAGACGCAGACATGGGAAGGCATCTTAAGTTGTAAGCTGCTAAAATTCTAATCAGCTGTGTGGTTTTATTTGCATTCAGGCCCATAAGAGCAGAAGTGAGGTCAGGTACTAATGCAGAACGATTAGATCTAGATTAGAATCACCACTCCAATTTATTCCAAGGATATTGGATGGATCAAGCCTGTTGATTGGTCTGGTGTAGTACAGACACGTGACAGGCCAAGCTAGCTAGTAGATTAACAGGTTAGCTACGTTATTAGTCTGAGTCTGAGTGAAGCGAATGGCCCAAAAAGCACAATAAAGGTTTTGGTCTAGTCAAAGTCTTTTTGAGATGCTGTGGCCTGCCTTTTACATATCAGGTTAAAAACAGAACCAAGAAGTTGAGGTTATGGTGTATTTCATTTTAAAAACTGCAAATATATTTTTCCTAAGGTCGTGAAAAGTTGAGTGGATGAATTAAGTGGACTGTCAGATCTTTTTAGTGCTTTAGCTGATGTTTGGCACTGCACATTCGCTATGTTCAAACTGCCAGCCCACATCTAATTGTTGGAATATCTAGATTGTATACAGATTATAATTTTTGATAGTCTGGACAGCCTTTATCTTTTACTGCTCTAATTAAAATTTCAGTACCAGTACAAGCATCAGTACTACTACTAATGAAAGAAAAAAGCAGCATCAGGGCCTTAATCATAACATTAGGTCTAACAGAGGTCATCTGAAAATAAAGAAATTTAATATCCATTATTGTTGTGAGATTAAAAGCATAGCCTCTTGTGACTTGGAGATTTGCTTGGTGTGCACTTTTAATTTCTTCATTTTAAATTTTTACTGCCCTTCTGTGTCTCTGCCCCATCTAGTGCCTTCACCTGTGATTCATTTGTAGCCCCACCCCCGTCTTTAGTGTTAGGTAGTCAGTTCTTGTACGTTTTGAATGTTTCTTGGTTTCAGTTTACTTCTTGTTTCCTTGTTTTTTTTTTGGTTTATTGTTTGTTTTCTTAATTTGTAAACAAATTACTTGCATTTGCATCCACTCTCTGCTGCAAACCTGACAATAAAAGCAACATTTTGCTTATGTACAGGAAGTCCTTTTATCAAAAAAAGAATGTCGTCATATGGGGACAGTAGTTTCTTTATATTTAAAATGTAAAAAAAATCCTTGCCATTTGGTATCAGAAGGACCCAAATAGTCCAAATATTGTTTTCTACAGTAAGTAAATAAACTGGTTTAAACATAAACTTGGATGAGATTTTTTACCTGACCCGTGTCTCTCTGTCTGACATCCTCAGTATGAGCATGCAGGCTTTCAAGAGGATAGACATGTACAAGACACAACAAAGTCTGGCTGTGTAGCATTTCAAAATGTCAGCTCAGTGTTTCTAAAAGTGTCTCTCAAAGATCTGATGAATGTCAGACGTTGGATTAGAGAGCTGTGATAGGCTTATTTTTAGTTTTTCTCTTAATGTGGCCTCTCTGAAAGGTTAGATATCTCTTATTGTCAGTATAAGATCAACCCTAAAATTACCAAAACATCTCAGAATCTTTTCTCTTCTGTATAATTGAGGAGGACTCTAGCTATTCTCACAGTCATGTTCAGTGTGAGTATGTAAAGTAGCACTGCCCTCGTCTGGCCCAGTCTGTGAACGCTGGTGAGATAGGGATCAAATTAAACATTGCAGGCCGATTTTAATTCATCTTCTGTGACAGAATACTGAAATCATTTGTCCAGTATATGGGGTATGAGGTGAAGCAGATGCCTGTAATTCATTATTTTTATCTGTCAGGATTAAATTGGATGAGTTATTAAGCCGTACTACTGGAGCTGCTGGTTGACGAGGTCATTGTAACACCTTTCACTGCAGAGCGGATGTGTGAGAATAGATCCCAGTTTAGCTGCAGGAATTCACACATTCACTTTCACAACTTCATATCTGACCATCTATTTAAGTCTTTAACTCGCCAGTGCCTTTTCAGTGTGTTCAACAACTTTCAGTGTGTTAAAACTTCCCTCACTCTACAGATGTGTAACAGTACAGCTGTGGTGTGCATTACTTCACACTGACTGTACTGTAGTGTTCAGTGTTTTTGGGGTTTTGTGCTGTTATAAAGTGATTAGTATTGTTCATTTTGTTATAGAAAATTAGTATTTTCTTGGAATGAGATAAAAAAAAATATTGACATTTTCAATTGCAATATATATAGTTTAAAACTTCTTTCGTCTTAAAACTAGCTTCAGAAAAGTTGTGATTTTAAAATGCTCTTAAGGTTACAAGTGTCAGTCCTGAGCCAGTCAGTCTGCCTGTTCTGGATGCTAAACTTAACAACAAAGACTCCAATTCCCAGCATGATCTTTCACCGGACTTCCCTGACTCTGTTGATCACGTGACCCAATGGCGTTCACGCTCTCCGGGCTTCTGATTGCACACACCTGGTCTGTCTTGAATAAATACCACCCTGTTTCTGTTGTTCCTTTGCCTGGTATTGAATATAGTTCACTAGCTCTTCTACTAAGCGTTTCTTTTGTTTGTTTCCTATTGTTACCGAACAGTTTTTGTGTTTTTTTGACTACTCTTTTGCCTTGCCCTTTCCATTGTTTGTTTACCGATACCAAACCTGTTTTTGTATTTTAGACTACTCTATTTGCCTAGCCCTATACCTGTTTTGATTCACAGTGAATGACCCTTTTACCTGCTCACTCTGGTATGTTGTTTAGTCATGTGTTGTAAGTCATGTGGGCACAACCACTTGCTTAATAAACTTTATGCTAAGTATCTGCGTGTGTCTACCTCACGTCTGGCCTGCGTGACACCAAGAGCCTGACTTTTAAATTCAGACAAAGTTTTTGAAACTGCAATAACTCTTAAAACAGTCAAAACAGAATAGTATTTAGAACTGAAATTTGTAAATGACACAATATCTCAAACTTTATTTAACATTTTAAGATCTAATGGATTCAAATAATCGACCTGATGAGCACTTATTAAAATGTAATTTGTAACTTGTCATTGTTTAAGCTTGACAAAAGAGCATATTTGTGTCTTTTTCAATGATTAAAGCATACAATGTCAATATCATAAACATCACAATGAATACATTCTTTAAATAATTTGTCAAAAATGTTATTAAAATGTTTTTTAATAAACATAAATTAACTTACAAGAACCTTTGTGAATGTTCTTTTTGATTCAATATTATATTATTCTGACATTTGTTGATTGCTAAAGATCTCTCTCTCTCTCTCTCTCTCTCTCTCTCTCTCTCTCTCTCTGTCTCTGCAGTCTGAAGATGGAGGTAAAGAATAAAGGACTAAAGCAGCAGCAGCAGCACCATAAGAAGCTCCTGGCGGCCATGTTGTCCCAGGACTCTTTAGACTCCATGACCAGTTCTGCTCCTTCTGTAACAGAGGACGAGATGGAGGACGAGGACGATGCCATGGAGCTGCTCGGTAGGAATATAATGTTCAGATTCTGATGATCTGGTTGCTTATCACGAGGGTTAGAGCAAATTTAGTGTCAGTTTTTTTTTTTAGATGTAAATGCAATCAAATGTACACATCTGATTCAGTTTAGTTGGACCAAAATGAAGTACTCATGCTTCCACTTAAATCACTGGTTACAATAATACATATTAACAAACTTGCTGTAGATTAGATAATAAAATTGATGTAATGTGATGAAAGCACTCTACAGTAATAGAGTATATATATTTATTTTTTATTTTGTTTCCATTTTCTCCCCAATTTACACGGCCAAAACTCAACCCACTCATTAGGACTCTGCTAATCTATATCTGCTGATACATTATTGCAGAGTAGCATCACAGCGCGCTCTTGTACTCTTTTCTGATACATCAGCTCACAGACGCCTTGTGCTGACTAACATCACCCTTTAGAGTGATGTAAGGAGAGAGCGCCATCTACCCATCCAGAGAGAGAGCAAGGCCAATTGTGCTCTCCCAGGGCTCTGGTAGCCGATGGCAAGCTACATAAACAGGATTCAAACCGGCAATCTCCTGATCCTAGTGGCAGTGCTATGATCACTGGACCACTCGGAGGCTGCAACTTATTTAGGGTGCAAATTGCTCAGATGCTTAGATCAACCATACAGCTCATCCTCTTTGAGAATGTCTTACTAATACTTGCCATCCACAAGCCTATGATCACACACACTCGTACACACACATTCGTACACACACAGAGGCACGGGGTGTCTCTGTTTGTCACCCTCTCACTGCCCCATAAAATTTAAACAGCTCAGCGGCAATCACACACTCTTGTACAAAAGTAATTCAAACCCACTCCAGTCGTAAGTGTGTTTGTGCAGCCCGTCGCTGATTATCAAGCAGCACTTGGACTCTGAATGTCATTTGATTTTCTGCAATATGTGTTGCTGCAAGCTAAGAGGGAGACCAAGCGTATGATCATCTCCATTCACGATCAGACTGCTAACACACACACAAACACAGACACACAAATATTTAAAAAAATAGGTGGTGAAGACTGCACTTAATTTCTGTATGATTGCTAGTTAATAATGGTACATCCACACCTAAAGCCTAACCCTAACTTTAACTCCATTAACCCTAATTTTAGCCCACTAACTATACCCTGAACTCCACTACCCATAACCAAACATTACCCTTACCTTAACCCTACTAACTATATCTATACTAACCTTAAGCTTAACCCTAACCTTAACTCTATTAACTCTTTTCCTCCTAACCATAACCCATACCTTATATCTTTACAAACAACCATACTAACCATAAACCTAACCTTAAGCTTAACTTCTTTAACCCTAACCTTAGCCCACTAACTATAACCTTAACCCTATTACATATAACCTTATTAACATACTCATACTGACCCTAAACATAGCCCTTATATCATAACCCTAATAACTATAAATATACTACCCTTAAGCCTAACAATAACCTTAACTTCATTAACTCTAACCTTTCTCTTCTAACTATAACCCATACCTTATATCATTACAAACAAAACTATACTTTGCCCTAAACTAGGGATGCAAATTATCGATGAATTCATTAATCATTAGTTGATTGATCTTATCGATTGACTTTAGATTAATTGATAAGCGGCGTTTTTCACCTGAATTTAAGTGTTTCAATAGGGCCTTTAGAAATACCTGCTAAATAGTTAAAACACTGAGTTCAAAAAGTATATATTATATTATGATAATTATATTGTATTATATTATATATTCCTCAAGTAATTATGCATTAGGAAAAGAAAACATACATGTTTTTTTATAGTATAACAAAATACATTCTTTAATAATAAAAAAGGAAATAAATTAAGGACTGTCTCAGTTATTGCATTTGAAACATTAGACATATATATATAAAAAAAAAAGAATAGAAAAAACCAAACAGAATATTATTGAGCCTATCATTTATTAAGAAACTGCATCTAGGCTATTAATTAGGAAATCCTCAACAATCCTGGCTCTAGAAAAGCAATGAGATCCTAAAATCCTGTACCGTCAACTGTGTTGATTGGCATACCATAACCCTACTAACTATAACTATACTAACCTTAAGCCTAACAATAACCTTAACTCTATTAACTCTAATAACTATAACCATTCCCTCCTAACTATAACCCATACCTTATATCCTTACAAACAACAATACTGACCCTAACCTTAAGCTTAACTCCTTTAACCCTAACCTTAGCCCACTAACTGTAACATTAACCCTAATACATATAATCTGACTGACATAATCATACTGACCCTAAACATAACCCTAAACTTAACCCCATTAACCCTAACCTTAGCCCACTAACTGTAACCTTAACCCTAATACATATAATCTTACTAAACATAACCCTAAACTTAACCCCATCACCCCTAACCTTACCCACTAACTCTAACCATAAACCTATTATGTATAACCTTACTCGCATAACCATAGTGACCTGAAAAACTACCCCTACCTTAACCCCGTGGTGTGCAGTGAGTGACAGTAAATGCATGTAAATAATTACATCATTTTTAATCAGGAAATATATATCATAGCTATTGTAAGAATTTATTTTATAAATTAACTAAAATAAAAAACAGCGGTTTTAACCAATCAAAGCTTTTTAAAATGGCTTCTGCCCAGGCGTGTCTGCGTGACCCTTCTCCTGATTTTGAGAAGGGTGTAGTAATGAACCTATTAGCAAAGTCGAAGGACAGTCTAACCAATCAGATTCATGATTTTCACTACGGGGGCAGGGCCATGGCTGTCTAACCCCTTCTCAGCGCTCTGCTGAAGGTGTTACGCGTTGTTTAGTCATAAATGTTGCGCATGCTGGATTAGTTTAATAGTTAGCGAACTATCATGGAATTGCGGCTGCAAATGAGACAGATATTGTGTCATATTACATTAAAAAGCCTTTTTAAAGGCTGTCCTTCAATGTGCAACTAAATCACAATAATAGGCCTCCTGACTGGTGAGTTTTTATGTGTACTTAATGATTTGGCTGCTCTGGCATACTGTAACCATACAAATGAGTGATCATTGTTGAACGGTTGTGCTTGTAGGCAAGTTAAGCATTTATTGTTGTGGTCTATTGTATACTTTTGTAGTTTGTAGCTGTATTTGTGGGCTGTTGATGTGTATAAGGTTAATATAACTATAAGTCTATAGTATATATAACTATTATATATAAATATAAGTCAAGACAGAGAATATGTAGTTATTGTAATATTTATCTATGTGTCGGTCGGCCGGTGGCAGGGTGGGGGGGAGGGGATGGGGGGGATTGCAGAAGGAGTACCCACTATATTCACTGCACGCCACTGCCTTAACCCTACTAACATAACCATACTGACCCTAAAACTAATCTTAAACCTTAACTTTATTACAGCTATCTATCTTAACCTTGAGCATAACCCTAAACCCATCACCCTAACCCTAGCCACCTAATTGTAACCTTAACCCTATTACATATATCCTTACTAACATAATCATAGTAACTATACTAACCTTAAGCTTAACCATAACTTGAACTCTATTACGTAACTCTAATACCTCTAACCATTCCCTCCTAACTATAACCCATACCTTATTAGCCTTACAAACAACAATACTGACCCTAAACCTAACCCTTACCTTAACCTTATTACCGCTAACCTTAGTTCACTGTAACCCTACTCATACTCACTATATTAACCTTGAGCCTAACCCTAAGCTCTGTTATCTCTAACCTCACCCTACAAACTATCGACCTACTAACATTACCATACTGACCCTAAACCTAACCATAACCATAACTCCTCAGGCCACTAACTGCAACTTTAATCCTATTACATTTAACCTTACTAACATAACCATACTGGCCATAAACCTAACCATAAACCACATTTTTCCAATACTACCAATAATACCAATGTTTCCCATAGTACCAATACTGATGATGTATTATTGACTTATAACCATACTCACTATAAACTCTAGCTTTATCTCTACTAACTTTAGCCTTAACCATGCTTACTGTAACTGAGCTAATCATAACATCTAACATTACCCTACTAACTCTATTAAACCTACTAAACCTTTCTATACTATGTAATATACATATACCTAACAAGCTTAATCCTCAACTTTGAACTATAAACTTTAGCTTAACTATAACTGTACTAACCCTACACTTAACCATTCACTTAACCTTACTAACTCTTAACCTACTAACCATACCAATACTCTTTACTTTCACAATGCATTATTGAGATTGTTACGTGCGAAACTGAATTGTTTACAGTGGTGGTGAATGGAACCATTTTTCTTTAACTTGACACTATATTACTATCAACATCACTTATAAAACTCAGAAAAAACATAGAAAGCATGTCCAGGGTCACCGATGGATTTGGACAGGTAATAAAATGCCCATGTTTCTGTTTCTGCAGTAATGGCGACCCCACTGTAAAAAAAAAAATAAAATAAAATAATTTGTAGGACTCTCTATAGTGAACAATTCCATACCAAACCCCACTCCAAATGACTATTTACATCTCACACACTGATATATGCAGAACCTTTTTATTGGATGAATTATTCGTAAAACACTGCAGGGCACTTTGAAAGTTTTAATTTGGGGGAAATCTGCATTTTAATTACTTTTGGGCCCACACCACAGCACACAGTAAACTCTACGGAATCCTCTGCAGACTGCAATTTCCGAGCGCATCTTGTCAGTTCTTTTCTCCTCCAGCTCGATCTCTGTTCATCCATGTAAAATTCAATCTGTTTACCCACCTGAACTAGAGATCTAACAATCCCGTCACCTTTCCACTGTCTGAGTAGAAGCTCTGAGGAACTTTGACTCTCTGAAAGGAACTGAAGATACAGTCAATAGCGTTTTTCCGAAGGGCGTGACTAAGTCGACTTAGCATCAGCACACTGCTCTTTCCTCCTGTGTGGCGCAGCAGAGTTCAGGCAGTGAAGTGGATTCGGGTTAAACTGGAACGGCTCTGTTGTGTATCTGTCTGCAGAGTGTGAGTGGAAGTCTGCAGGATAAAGCTGGTGAACTGAAGATGGCTCCTGCAGAGGATGTTAGGAAATTAAGAGATTATTGCAATTCTTTGCCAGTCAGAGTGTGGTGTGGTGTTGGGTTGCTGTAGGACAAGATGGAGAGAAGAGAAAGAGGAGGCATCTCCCAACTTATTAAAAGCCAAAGTTATATTAATCAAATTGATTGTGTTGCACATTAAATTAAATTACATTTATGTTTAGCGGGTGCTTTTACAACTTATTATACAAATAATGATGTATAATAGTAATAAAGGACAGAGATAGAGGTGTAAAGAAGGGGAAGAAGGAAATGAGGTTAGAATAGTTAGTTTGTTAGGGGTGTTAGGAGAGTAAGTGCTCTTTGAAGAGCTCCAGCTTCAGGAGTTTCTTAAAGATAGTGAGTGACACTCCTGATCTGGTAGAAGCTTAATAATAGAATAATCATACCTGTCAAGTTTTGGACTTAAAAATAAGGGAAATATAAGGGAACCTTTAACAAACTACAATTAGATTATCAGAATCTGACAGGTCTATCTTTGTTGACACTGAAATATTGTGGACATTCTATATATGTAATTCTTATACTACAGCCTAAGTAAAACCCTTTTCTAGACATTTACATGAAATCATCAGCTTTTACAAAAAGGACAAGGACCAGATATATTGCATAAGTAAATATTAGTCCAAAGGGGCCTAAACAATTAATAATTTTATGAATACTTCTTTCTATTGATCAATTCAGTTAATTTCAGCCCTCTTCACATTTTCTCTCTCTCCAGATCAACCATCTCTTCTGCCCCTTCTAAATAATAAATGACACCACAATACTCTAAAACTAGCCCCGAACTAATAAAATAAATACAGTTTCGTTCATTATAGCTTACAGTAGGCCTGCAATCCTAAATTAATAAACACAGTTTGAAAATGAAATAGTTATTGGCTGATCAGGGCAGGTTGAACATCTAATTGTAAAGTTAAGCTAACTGAGTCACAAGCTGTATTTTCTTAAGCACACATTCGGTTTGATTTGTCTGTTTCAGAAACAGCGTCATCATAGTTTACATGTTTAGCTCCGTTACCTCGCTGTTTATCCAGATATGCTTTAACGTCAGCTGCTCCGACTAGCTCTCACAGCAAGGAGGGCGGGGCTTTCCTACAATGCGCACCGCAAAACCAGGAACCTGATTGGCTGTTTCACCTGAAAGGCGGGACTTTCTCCTTGAACCGGCACTACCATTGGTTAAGAGACACAGTGACCAGTGCCCTGTCGCCTCAATAATAAAGTTTTTTTATATATATATATATATATATATAATACGGGAAATTTACGTGAAAATACTAATACGGGAGGACGGCGGGAAAGAGGAGTAAAATACGGTAGTTTCCCGGCCAAAACGGGAGACTTGACAGGTATGAGAATAATAGAAGCTTATATTCCACCAATTATTAGTTATACAACACTATTTTCAAGCTGATTCTGGCATTATTGACTCAGTATGGAGCCCCATAATCAGAATATCAGAGGTTGAATCAATGGTGATGCCATAGTCATCTATGCTGGGGAGTCTCAGAAAGCCTCATGCTGGTGGAAGTTTGAAAAAGGCTTGCTACATGTAAATCAGAGGAAGCAAATGCTAAGTATGCTTCACATTCCCAGTGTTGGAACTACAGTGGTAAGGCAATTAAAAAAAACCTTCTAAGTAGTGCAACAATCCAAGTGTTAACTTAGCATTAAGTTATATTTATTAGCACAGGGGGTACCGCTTTAAAATAAGGCTAATTTAAAAAGGGTCTTTAAATGTGTCATAAAGGAATTTATTAATGGTTATAAATTAAGTTAGAAAAAAACGTAATAAGTACTTACAACACATAAATAGAAAGAGCAACAGTGACAATTACTTTTTCTAACATATGTAATAAAATAATATAGAAAGTTATTAACAGAAATGTTAATGAGGACTGATGGAAAAGATAAAGTAAGAAAGGAGTCTAGTAAGATCTGAGGTTTAACAGTATAAAGGAATGTGGAATCACTACTGCTGCCCTTACTATTTATGTTACAATGGCTTATTATTGGTTTATAATAACCTAATTAATAGGTTATAACCTAATTAATAACATTGATAAACTTTTTAAAAACTATTTATAAACCCTTTATAAAGAAGCCTTATTTTAAGTGGTACCCATAGGGGGTTAGAAAGAAATTAATGTCCTCCCCCAATCATGTTGAGATGTTCAATGATGCTGCAATTTATTGGCATTTAAGAAATATAAAGTCGCACTTCATGCTTTTACTAATGGTAACATTGTGGTAACATCTGCCTGAACTGTATAAACTTGTTTTGGTACACTTAATTATGGGGTTTCTGACCCTTTATGACTGTTATCTAGAAACATTCAGACTTCACAATGACTGCTACTGTTTCTGGCTATGCAACATGCTTAAGTCCATGTTTATGTCTCATAGTGTATATTAGAAACTGCATTAGAGATTGCGAGAGATGATGATGGTAATTAATGTACATAGGCTTTGTTTTTTTTTGCTACATTATCCTGCATTACCTACATTAGCCTACATTAGAAACAGACGTCAAACACCAAACATCTCCTGCTTGATTAATTACATGTGGAGTAGGCAGGATGTTTTCATGTGTAACCTGAGACACACAGTCTGTTACAGTCATCTTTTGTGTCATGGTCGTAGCCTGGCCTGTGTTGAGCTTTTACCTAGAGCCAAGGACATGCCATGAAAGTGGTGAAAACTTCTGGCAGTGTTTAAAAGGAGCCACCCTCTGTCCCCCACCCTCAGATTTTCATTTCAGTCTCTCTCTCTCTCTCTCTCTCTCTCTCTCTCTCTCTCTCTCCTGCTGAGTGCTCACGGTGAAGCCCCTGTTTCTCTCAGCAGGGAAAGAGCCTGGAGTCCAATTACCCAGAGACAGCCACTCTCATCCTCACCTTCATCACCCCACCCCAGGGACGATCAGCCTGGCAGGAAATCCATGCAGCCCCCCTGCCAAACCCTCCCACCCACAATTCCATTCTGCTGCAGTGGGAGGCTTTATCTGTGCTTCGTTATCACTGTCCTGCTGTAATGATCATACTGTAGAGGGGTGATTCCCAGACAGGATTCCTTGCTCTTAGACCCCCAGTTGGCTTTTAAAACGATCCCCTTATCACGATTCCCTAATTTGGAACACTACATGAACGCTACTGTAGGGAATAGAAATGTCCCCTGGTGTCTATTCCCTATGTTAGAGTGCAATATAGACACTACTGTACTACTAACTACTGGAGCACTATATAGAAATTACTGTAGGGGAAAGTAATCACCCTGGTCACTATTCCCTATAACTGAGCACTATATAGACACTACTGTTGTAAATAGAAATGTCCCCTGGTCTCTAATCCCTATACCGGAGCACTATATAGATACTACCTTAGGGAACAGAAATGTCTCCTGTTAACTATTCCCTAAAGCACTATATAGACACTACAATAGTGGATTGAAATAGTCCCTGTTAACTATTCTCTGTTCTAGAGCACTATATTGAACACTACAGTAGTGAATAGAAATGTCCCAAGTGAACTATCCCCTATACTAGAGCACTATATAGACACTACTGTAGTGAATAGAAATGTCTCCTGTTATCTATTCTCTACAGCACCATATTGAACACTACTGTAGAGGAAAGAAATCTTCCCTTATCACTATTCTCTATAATAAAGCACAAATCTTCCCTGATCAACATTCTCTATACTGGAGCACTATATTGAACACTACTGTAGAGGAAAGAAATGTTCCCTAATCACTATTCCCTACACTGGAACACTATATAGACACTGCTGTAGGTAAAAAGAAATTGTCCCTGATCACTATTCCCTATAATGGAGCACTATATAGACACTACTGTAGTAAAGAAAAATATTCTCTCATCACTATTCTCTATACTGAAGCACTATATATTAAACACCACTAAAGAGAAAGGTCCCCTACTAATTATTCCCTATATTGGAGCACTATATTGAACGCTGCTGAGGGAAATAGAAATGTCTCAGGCTAACTAGTCTCTATGCACTTGAGCGCATTATAGACACTGCTGTAGTGAATATAAATGTCCCCTTATCACCATTCCTTATACTGGAACACAATATTGAACACTACTACTACTACTGTAGAGAACAGGAGTGCCATGTTATTGAGCCACTATACAGAACACTTCTGTGGGGACCACAAACCCTCTTATCACTATACCCTATATTATGGAATGAGGAGCTCTGTAATAAACACTGTTATAGGGAATAAAATAGTGCCTTATTGATCACTATTGCCAACAATGGTGCTCCGCAGTGGAGAACTATATATAGAACACCGCTGTAGGGAACCATCGCCATGCTGTAGATATGAATACTACATGAAACTCTATAGGGAACAAAATCACTTTGCATCACATTGCATTTATAAAAAAAAAGATAAATATGTCTTTTGATTTATTATTATTATTATTAATAACAATCCCAGTAAACAATTTACCAACCAAATCAATCGTTTGAGATTCTGTAATTTGAGCCTGTAGATCCAGACTGATGGAGTTCTCAGACACTGATTGAAAGTTTCATCACAAATATCGATCAATCTGTCAGATTAACCAAGAACTAGAGGGATGGATGGGAGTGATAGAGAGAGAGACGCTAAAAGAAAAGATAAAGAGCGAGAGACTAAGATGGAGAGACACAAAGAACGAATAAGAATGTGGATAGAGACAGAACAGAAGTATAAAAAAGAGAGAGTGTGAGCAGTAAGGAAGAAAAAAGAGGAACTAAGAAAGAGACACAATGAAACATGAGAAAAAGGAGAAAGAGGATAGGGGAGACAGAAAAGTACAAACAGAGGAGAAGGAGAAAATAATGAGAGAGGGAAGGACACAGAAAAGGAAAAGGAAAGGTTTACAGGACTGTAGGCTGTGAGCCAGCAGAGTTTCACTGTCTGTGAGTCTCGTTAGTGTTCACCTCATAATCCTCCTGAGGAGGAGAGCAGTGCTGAAACACATACCCCACACCCGCTCTGAGCTGCAGACTGAATACTTGGTTGTGTTCTGCCCTCTGCTGGTGGAACTCAAGTGTTACATGGATAATGTGGATTTTTAGTAATGTGAATTTTAGGACTCTTACAGCTTCATTCACATCACCAGGCTGAAGTGACTCAAAACTGATTTTTTGCTCAATGTGATAGGTATCCGATCCATGGAAATGAGACATGCATGTGAACAGTCAAAAAAGAATCCGTGCATCTTTTTGCTTTTGTGCTACGTGCTTTTTTCACCTGCTTAACCTGAGCATGTACTTTAGACGAGCTGTCTGCTCTCCACTCCATATGCTTTACATATGAGCTGCACATCAAATTATTTTTGTAAAGCTACGAGCCTTCTCTCAAATATGACGTTTTTTATTTGTTGGGGAAGAAGGCGACATTCATATGCACCATCAGTGTGCGCATGTGAGACGTTTCAGGGACAGATTCGTTACTTATATTTGTGAATGTGAACCGTCAAGATAGCCAAATCCGAGCAAATTTGATCAATGTGGCTCGTAATGTGAACGTAGCCTTAGACTCTATGCCCAATCCCATTTATTGTTTGTACCCCTACTCCTCATGTTCGAGTGTAACCTTTCCCTTTAAAACAGAGTTACAAGTGGAAGGGGAGAAATCTTCAAGCATCCGATACAGGTATAAGGCATTGTACGTGTTATTGGTGCAGCAATTAATTAATTTGATATGTCCATTTCTTAGTTCCTCTATGATGGGGAGCCAAAATGAGCTTTTATTCATTTTTATTTTCTTTTTTCTTTCCATTCCACCATACGTGCTGTAGCCACCTGTGAAGGTGAAACAGAAAAGTTAGCTAGCTAGCTACTGAAACAAACTATTAAAGCTTGTTTATGCTTGTTATGAAGAAAATGGCCATAAAATTATGAACTTGTACTGTACTGCCAAGAGGACATCCAGGTATGTCCAGTGAGGCCTCAGTTGTAGGTGTGTTGCCGACAATGCACAAGGGCTTTCTTTTCACATCAGGTGCCGTCACAACTTTTTACGGCCTACGGCAAAAAGAAGGGCAAGTGATCAATTGTTGGCAGATGTTTATGTTGCTAATAATCAATATGTTTCTTCTCAATGAGATTCCTACTTCAGTTTTAGAAGGTTTCAGAAATGGGACAATAAAATTAACCTAGAAAGTTTTTCTGGTCATTGTTTTTTTGGTCATTGCAAACAACCAGATTTTAGGAAAGATTTTAGATCACACAGACCAACAATGCTTATCTCTGGAGAAAGCCTTTAAATCTTCAAATTTATTTTCTTAATCTTACAGTTATATTTGTTAGTTTTTTTACGAATTCCATATTACCCCTATTTACTAACACCAAGCAATATCCTATGTTTACTACTAGGGAACATATTATAAACAGTAAAAAGAGCATGCTTTCTTTAACCCCAAGGCAGATTTTTGGTATTTTTTTGTAAATTGCCAAATTTTTTGTAAATTCTGTAATTTACAAAAAAGTTTTTTTTTAACTCTCATGAGGAAACAGGATAATTTCTGAAAGGTTCTTTATAGAGGCATCTTCAAAACATTTTCCATCAAACTAAAGACCCCTGTGAGCTGTCAGAGAACATTTCCAGTCCTGTGAGTTATCATGGTAGTATATAGAACCTTTGTGTTTACTAAAAAATCTTGAAGAAACCATTATTCCTAAAATAGTGTATATTATTGACCTAACTGTTATTGTGCCAGAAAGCAAATGAATAAATACATAAATAAATAAATAAATACATAAATAAATAAAAGTTTAAATGCTTTAGAAGAAGCACAGCACCCAAAGCTATTTATCTCAGTGAGAAGAGTCTTTAAAAAACATCACATAATATTTGAACAAATTGAGCTAAAAATACAGTAAAATTAAAAATAATTTCTGTTTTTAAAGAAAGCAGTTTATATCCAGTGATCTAGTCTAAAATCAAAGTTTAGTTCCAATTTATCTTGGCCCTGCCAGCATATGGATGTGTTTAATTCCATAAGCAGCTCACCTGATTTATTTCAAATTATTTGTATTTATTCTAAAATAGTATTCTAAAAACCACATACTGCCTAGAAAAGCTTTATAATGGTCATGTTTTGAGGTTCATGTTCATAAAGTAAATCTGTAGTTGTAGTTCTGCTTTGTTGTCTTTTGGTTGGCTAATAAAGCAAGAACTGCAGAACCATTTTCCCGAGTCAGCACTTTCCCACACTACAGAAACATTTATGACTGAGCTATACTCCTCTTTACTCCATACATCTAAAAGCTCTTCAGACTGTACGTTACACAGGATACACATGTGCTAAAGCCCCTCTGTGTGTCCTTCTGAAGTGGCTTACAGGGAGCAGGGATGATTTTAAGCAACTGCTGTGCTTTAACTCTGATAGTAAACTGATAGTGAGTGTGAGTGGTCAGAGTGGGCTTTTGAAAGCTTTATTTGAGGGGGGAGACCACCCAGCCAGCTACAGAGTGATATTAGTGATGCAGTGAAATGGATCGCTCTGTACAGTGTTAATCTGGCAGGTGTTTGAGCCTCAGAGAGGAAAAGTCAGGTTGGAGCTTGTGGTAGAGTGGCTCACCTGGGGAGCTTTAGCTGAGCTTAAAGAAATGAGTATGTGTGTGTGTGTGTGTGTGTGTGTGTATAATCAAAGTAAACTGCATGTACAGTGCTTTGCAAAAGTATGATGTCTTCATCAGCCAAGTCATCAGATTCATCGGCTAATATTTGGTTGCAATTTTTTTTTTTTCAGTTAAAACTAAATAAATGTTAAGTAAATTAAAAAAGTAAATACATGAATAAATAAATAGAAATAAAATAAAAATATCCAGGATGTTTAGTTGTGTTGGATGATGTTTGTGAACCACATTTTTTTTATAATAAAAAAAATAATAATACTAAATGATTGAATTATAATATCAAAATAAAATAATATGGCAATTTAAATGTTTTAAAGTATATATATATATATATATATATATATATATATATATATATATATATATACATAAAGGATATGAACAAAAATTATTAATGTCTGATTAAAATCACTTTACATTGAAATTCTGACATTTATTAAAAATAATTTTGTAAGACCATTTTACCTTCTAAGATTTGAAGATACATACTGATGTTAAAAACACAGTTTAGTGTATTTTTACAAGCCTTCTAATGTAAATATATATATATATATATATATATATATATATATATATATATATATATATATATATATATATATATATATACAAACATTCAAACTGTATATATATATTTCTTAAGCTTTTCAAATATGTCCAAATGCATCCTTATGTTGTTATAGACCAAAAAACAACATAAATGAATTGAATCATTGTGGTGTGAATGATTTACACGTGTAGTGTATATAGATGGTTTGTGTGTGCACATATGTGTGAATGTGTGTCTATGTGTGGGAACAGTCTGTGAATGGCTCCTCTGTCTTATGTACCCTCTGAGCAGTAAATCTCAGGGCATGTGTGATTAATGCCACTGGGGAATTTGGCATGGGAACTGTCCTTTCTCTCTGTGGGGCTGATGGGGTGGAGAGATGCCACCAGCATAGAGAACACCACCGAAGACATGTGCTCCAGAAACAAACTCCTGAAGGACTGATAACTGCATGAACCGCAGTGGTGCTTAGTAGAACATGATGCATCTATTAGCACTGTATTACTCTCTGTTTAAACCATTTGGATGCAAAACAAACTGCCAAAGCTATAAGGTGTGAGGTGTGAGCAACAGATTATTAGTCGAGCTAAGTAAACAAGATGTCGCCATGCTTTTTTTCTGATGTAATCAAAGTATGGATGCCCACGCAGGACAAATGCGATGTCATTATACACCACTCGGAGCTGCTGGATCCCATAGAAATGCCATGTCTGCAATAGGCGGCGCAGGCAAAGACACTGTCTCACAAATAAATAAGCCTAGTGATTAGAAAATACGCATTATTACACACATTATTAGCCACCAATATCAGGTTAAGACTTATTGTTAAAATAAAAGCTTAAGTGTATATATTTTCCAGTTAATATAGGGCATTTTAAGCTGAATGTAAGGTGGCCAAAAATAAGGGACTCTTGTAATTTTGCAGGTCAGTTTTAAAGATTTACTCACCAAAACAATATGGGGAATAAATCAGGCTCTGTCTCACATGCTTGGGCTGAGTGGAATTTCTTGGCCCGATCTAAGCTCTTATAATGTATGTTTGTATAAAGTGAAGTGCTGTGAAAAAGTATTTGCCCCTTCTGGATGTTTTCAGTTATCATAAAATTGTCAGTGAATTATTTTACATCTTCCAATAAAATGTTTTATTCTGTAAAGAAAACCTCATTAAACACAAAACACACTTTTATTATTACATTTCATTACAGGGTAAAGTCATGTAAGATTTCATGAAGCTTCAACCCCTCACATCTTAGTGCTTTCTCTGATTTAACACAACAAACATGATATCCAACCTAAAAAGCTGATAATATTATACTTGTTTCCTTAAACGAGTTTTTAGAAGCTGGACACTGTTGTAACATAACTACTCACACCTTAATTGGTGCAGTACCTACAGGGAGAACTTCTATTTCATTTCTCAAGTTAGACACTTCTATTTTTGCTTAATACCCCCTTTAAAATTCTGCTACCTCTATAATGCTGTTGGAAACCATTTAAACTGTATTTGTCAATGAGGCAGTTGGGATGTTAATAATGTATTTATCATTACAGTCAAGAAGTCACATTAAATGCTAAATATGCTATGCTATATAACCCTTATAAACTGTATATGATTGTGATAGTTGTGACATATTTGCTAAATTGTTTCTATATCAATATTTTCTAGTTATCAAGTAAATAAATTAATAAAAAAAAGTGAATATATGAAATCATCTCTATGTCTGCAGTTGTGGCATCAGCCGCATGTGGTCAGACTGTGGCGTCTCTTTTCTTTGGCGTTGGTTCCCTCTGACGCCAGTTAACATACGCCTGGGTGAGATGCAACTGTCTCCCCAGCAACAGGCTAAACAAACAGCCAAGTGTCGTCTCCCCCCAACGTCGACTGCGCTATTTTCCCAGGGTGCTGGTGCCCATAATACAGCATCTACACAGGCCTGCTGCTGCTCAAATCTTAAAGCTACAGTTTAAAATTATATGTACTCACTTTTATGAATATATATTTTTTCTTTCCAGTTTGGCACTGAAGCTAACTACTAGGCTAATGTTGCTAATTCATTATCTTACTCACCAATTATCCAACAAAACTCTGTAGAGGGTATGCATTGACGTCACATTTTTACATTACATTACATTACATTACATTACATTACATTACATTTGGCAGACGCTTTTGTCCAAAGCGACTTACAATAGTCAAGTACAATGTAAAATAAGTTTAAAGGTAAAAACAACTTTGGATAGGGATAAAAGGAGGTCAAAGGGGAATAATAGGATAGAGGAGTGAAGGAGGGGAAGAAGGAAATGAGGTTAGAAGTAGTTAGTGTGTTAGAGGTGTTAGGAGAGTAAGTGCTCTTTGAAGAGCTCTGTCTTCAGGAGTTTCTTAAAGATAGTGAGAGATTCTCCTGATCTGGTAGTGGAAGGTAGTTTGTTCCACCATTGGGGAACTCTGTTTGAGAACAGTCTGGATTGCTTTGTGTGAGTGTTTGGTAAAGCGAGGCGACGTTCATTGGAGGAGCACAGCGGCCGGGAGGTAGCGTAAGCCTTCAAGAGTGAGTGCAGGTAGGAAGGAGCTGTTCTGTCATCACCTTGTAGGCGATTGTAAGCACTTTGAATTTGATGCGAGCATCAACTGGTAGCCAATGGAGCTCAATGAGCAGCGGGGTGACATGTGCCCGTTTTGGCTGGTTGAAGACCAGACGTGCTGCTGCATTCTGGATCATCTGGAGTGGTTTTACTACACAGGCCGGGAGGCCAGTTAGTAGGGCATTGCAGTAGTCGAGGCGTGAGATGACGACCGCTTGCACCAGGAGTTGGGTGGCCTGTTGCGTCAAGAACGGTCGAATTTTTCGGATGTTATAGAGCGCAAAGCAGCAGGACCGAGCAACTAAGGCCACATGGTGCGTGAAGGAGAGCTGGTCATCAACCAGAACACCCAGGTTCCTAGCTACCTTTGTCAGTGAGAGAGAAAGAGAGAGAGTCGATACTTATAGAGAAGTTGTGTTGAAAAGATGGTTTTGCTGGTATAACCAGAAGTTCAGTCTTTGAGAGATTTAATTGAAGGTGATGCTCCTTCATCCATGAGGATATGTCAGAGAGACACTGCAATATCCGTGCAGAGATTGAGTTATCTTCAGGTGAGAACGACAGGTATAGCTGGGTGTCATCAGCAAAGCAATGGTAGGAAAATCCGTGTGAGCGGACAACCTGACCAAGAGAGGTGGTGTATATGGAGAAGAAACATTTACATTGGAACATGCCTCTTTACATGGACTGAGGTACAAAACATTCTACAAGGAAGATGGATGATCACAAGCCATCAAACCAAGCTGAACTGCTTGAAGTTTTGCACCAGGAGTGGCATAAATTTATCCAAAAGCAGTGTGTAAGACTGGTGGAGGAGAACATGCCAAGATGCATGAAAACTGTGATTAAAAACCAGGGTTATTACACCAAATATTGATTTTTGAATTCTTATTGAATATCTGAAAGCTCTGCATCTTTTTTCAGTAATTTCTCATTTTCTGCAAATAAATGCTCTAAATGACATATTTTTATTTGGAATTTGGTAGGAATCTTGTCCATAGTTTATAGAATCAAACAACAATGTTAATTTTAGTCAAACATAAACCTATAAATAGCAAAATCAGTGACTTCATTTTTTCCAGAGCTGTATAACCTGACAACTTTACTGTAAGTAGCATTTTGTTTAGTATAGTGTCATAAACTAAGACAAGTGTTCAATGATTCAGCTAATCAGTTGCACTATGTTAATTTGTTGTTAGAAGCATCTATAGCTTGTTAGCTACATTAGCCTTGTAGCCCCAAAGCAAACTTCAGACTGCATTTTTAGGTTAAAAGCTGAAGTTTTTTTTTTTTTTTCACTTTAAATCTCCTCCATAAAGCAGCTCTGGCAGGCTGATGTGGGATTCTGATACTCTGACAGGAGAAAATGTTCCCTGTAAAATACTGCAGCTCCATTACACCCCTTAAAAGGGAGCATTCATGGACGAGTGACTTCATCAGGAAGAGAATCGCAGTATTGATGCACCTGCAAGTCACCTCATGCTTTTAGCCTCACTGACCTCCAGTCTGATTAAGTGGTGAAGCAGTTGCTGTCATAATTTTGTTTTAAAAAAAAGCGGTACGATGCCTTAGATCACAGCGTGACTATGTAGTGTCAACTCATATACAACTCATTAAACATTTACCTACAATTCTCAAAATCCTGCAGTTGATTTTATACCACTGACGACTCTGCTCTTCTGTGCAAATTAAGCATAGATGATAAAAAGTTCACAAGACATTTTAACTATACAGGTTTTGCAATAAACTAAATAATAACAGTGAAAAGTATTACTAATTCATAAGGTATGGTAATGTTTTTATGGGGTGTCCATTCATAAACTTTAAAGTATGGTTTGTACATTTACTACAAGGTTACTATGCAGTTACATTTGTGCAATAATACACAATACACAAAAGTGAGGGCTATAACATGTAATATTGGCACTGCTGTGATTATATTATTGTGATTATAACACAGTTCCATTATCAATGTTTACTGAAAGATTTTGAGTTAAAGAGGACAAGGAAAATATGATCTGTTAAAATAGTTCCATTGCTGCTCTGTTTGTAGCTGCGCTGTTTGGCTTGTAAGCGCTGCACTGTTGCTTGGTTACCTGTATGTCGTAAAATAATACATTGCAGGCTCAGAACTAACTTTGGTATAATAGTTGTTATTGTTCATTAACTTTGTTCTAGTTCAGAATGTTTTGTTTATGTTACATGCAGCTGTGAAGTGATCTAGATCAGTAGCTCCTATCCCTGGTTCAAGAGGACCACTTACCCTGCATATATGAACATTTATTTATGGAAAACATTGCAAACATATAGTTTAATCCCAATATGTATTTGAAACAGTTTTCTCTCTGCCTCTGTTCAGTCACTACATTTCCCAGAATGCTCCACACCATAAAATTACTAAGAAAGTTATTGCCACTTACAGTCAGAAATGTATTTTGCGGCCAGTTTCTCCTGATTACTGATTTGCAACACCCGTGTCTTTAGCTTTGTGTATATTTTTATCTGTTCTTTTCACACAGGATTTTGCAAATTATTGCCAACGTTATTAATCACATACTTATCGGGTTTTGTCTTTTTGTTTGGCCTGGATTTTTATTTTATTTATATTTTTTATCTATTTTGACTACTAGAGTTAGTTCCCTTTGATTTGTTTGTCTTTTTTTACTTTTACTTTGTTACCATGCTTTTACCAGTTAATACAAAACCAATCGGTTTATTATCATTATGATACGTTTTTTTTTTATTTAATTATTAGAGTAAGTTTTTTTTTATCTGCGAGTTTCTGATTTATTTGCAATGCATGCCTACTTTTTGTACAAACAGTGCAAATGTTAAAGATATAAAAGATACAACACAATCTTAGGTCTATCCTGTGTCCTCTAAAATAGGAAAAACATCTACAAAGCAATTTAGTACAAATATGTCCCTTAACAAAAATGCCAAAGATGTACCCAGTGACAAGAGAAGTACCATTTTTGTTTTTTTTTTTGAGAGTGAGAAACTTGTGGCCAGGGTTCCTCCAGGACCAAGGTTTGGAATCTGTGTTCTTGAGGTACTAACTCTGTACCTGATGACATGAGGGCATGAAGTAAGACCATCAATCTTAAAGCATGTTTGTTTGTGCTGTTATTGCTCTCACTGAAAGACTGTACTACATCTGCTCAGACAAAAGCCCTCAGTCAGCCTAATCTGAGCGTGTATTTATGTGTGGGCTGTTGGTACGATAAGCTATCACACCATAATGTCAGCTCACAAGTATTTGTTACAGAAACAGCATAACTGCTGCGTGAGAGATGATGAAGACGTAGCTGACAAATAAATAGAGGGTTTGCTGAATGAGTTATTGGTATTATGAGCCAGTAACTGTGTAATCAGAGTGCAGCTTGATGTATTTATTATCTAAAATGTGTGTAAATCACGGTGGGTGTGATGTCACTGGGCAGGGACATTTGTATTAACTCATGATGTTAGGCAGATGGATGGATGATTACAGTGTTTCAGTGCTGTAGGGAGTGTTGTTTTTTGTAATAGTGTTTTATCCATACATTTTTTTTTTTGTGTATGAGATCTACTCTAGAGCTCTATAGTGTTTTGTGTAATATTAATATGACCGCTAGATGGCAGTGTTGCATTTGTGAGAGTATGAGACTCACATTCAGACTAAAAATAATAATAAAACAAAGATATTAATACAAAAATTATGATTTTTTTGTCAGTATACATAAAGAAAGGGTTTACTGTAAGCCTTGGCTTTGCTGGATAGGCTTTTTGTCTCCTCTCATTGAAGTTTATTAATTGCCTGTGCGGTGGAGACGTCTAGCTTTTGCGCCGTTTAGATGTGTGTCATGCTTCGCTCACGCCCGGTCCCATCTTTCATGTCTGTCTGCATATGATCTCAATCATACTTTTACAGCCATATGCTGCAGGCGCGAGGCTCCGGGGCGGCATACTTCTGCAGTCGGGCACCATGCATTCAAATCTGAGGCGCAATTATAGCAATAGACCGAAATATTGTTTTTATTACAAAGCCAAACAAAATGCACTTTTATATTTCCCACTTCACATCAAAGGGGCATGTACAGGGACTAACCGCAGCGCTCCAGTGTAGCGCTTTTTACCCTTTAATGAAAACCAAATGTGGAGTATGAGGGAGGCAGAACATGTAAAGCCTTCATATCACTTACATTTTAACACTTTTAAACTTTAACTAATGAAGTGAAACAAAACCTGGTCAACTTTGGCTTTTTTTCTGGACATAATGGAAAAAAAGCTCCTGTTGTTACACAGTTTGTGTTAGCCATCCTTTAGCGCTTGATCAGTGGTCACCCAACAGGGCCACTCTTGGCTGGATTAGGTATGGTCAACCACCAATTAATTGATTCTGCGGTCAGAAACTGACCAATGATGAATGGGGTAGAGGTAGACTGATTAAACTGTTAATCAGTCTGTTAAACAGCAACAGATACAGGGCTACGTTTATAAATTGTCTGACCTGAGGAGGATGGGTCCCCACTTATATATTCAAGTCAAAAGCCAGGTCAACTCAGGACATAAGTTGTAAAAAGTTCTATACAAATACATTTGATTTAATTACACAAGCATATGTAAGGACCTATATAAGATAGGTGAACCCAAGGAGGAGAGTTTCATACAACGTAAATTGATCAAGTTATACATCAATGTTAGGTTAGCAAACATTATGTTGGAAAGATCCATACCTGTTTAAGTTGTGAGGTGTTCTCTTGTAAATGAAGCTGAACACTTGTCAGTATCAGCATATATGCTAATAGCATGGCAACATGTCATATCAGCGGACATTACATCTCTTAATTTGTGCAGGTATTCAACATTCCTCAACCCACTGTGTCACATGTGTACCAGGAATAATATGTCTTAGAAGGCATTACCACCCACAGTGGACAGCGCAGGTCATATGGCAAAAGTCAAAGCACATGATATTATGAAAAAGATGCAGTGCTTTCACACCTCAAATAGTGCAGAGAAACCCTTTCTAGAAATTTTTAATTATAGCATTAATGTGTCTTGGCATGCTCTCCACCAGTCTTTCAGATTACTTTTGGGTGACCGTATGCAACTCCTGGCACAAACATTTGAACAGTTCAGATCTTTTTAATCTGTTTAATCTAATTTTTGCAGTGGCCTCTTAATTTTTCCAGATAGAAAACTGTTAAACTGGACGTGTTTGTACTATATTCCTTTACATAAGTTTTTCTTTACTTTTAAGAGACACAGTTGGCACTGCAGGATCAGACATTTGCATTTTTTGTAGCTTGGTGAACAAAAATAAATACTTTTACAGTATTTTCTTACAGTATGAAACACAGTTGCTTTGCATATCTTGCCATAAATGGCATTGTGTCCATTATGTCCAAAGACAAAAAGGAAACATTAAAAATAAATATCTGGCATTATGTTACAATATCAGTGTATTTACTGTTTTTTTGTTGTTGTTTTTTTGCTTTTATTGATTACACTCCCTATGATTGGTCTAAATGATGCCAGTATTTAACATATTTGATAATATGATGTAATTTCTCACAATTTATTACAAATCATCATATCGTCTACCTCTAGCTAAGTGACGTTTGATCTGTCAGTTTCAGCATTTTCCCCTTCAGCACGTTCATAACTGATTATGTCTCTCCATGGCTTCATGCTTGTGTAGTTAGTGTGTATTCAGTGTGTGTTCAGTGTGTATTCAGTGCTGGCTGAATGAATGTTCCTCGCAGTGTGCCGTCTCCATAAGGCAGTTACAGGACGGCCTGTCTGTCTGCCTGACTCTCATTAAGGAACATGGAAAGTTTGGTGTGATCTCACACGGCTGGTGGAGAGTGTGTGTGTTTCGGGTGGTGTGTGTGATTACATGCTGGAATCCTCCCCGTCTCTCTGGGCTTTGTTAGAACAGAATCGCTCACATAGTTTCCACCTCTGACTGGAAGCACCACTGCTCATTTCATTCAATCAGACTGAATACAATAAGAGTAATATACACACGCACACACACACACCTGAATGCAGGACACTGAAAGCATGGATCTGTTCGCTTACAGTACCATTCACAATACTTTCTTTTTTCCAGTCAGCTTTATGAGTAGAATCACCTGAAATGGCTTTAAGTTAACCGCTGTGCTGAACTTATCAACAGTTAATTACTTGAATTTCTTGTCTCCTAATGTGTTTGAGAGCATCAGTTGTAAAGTTGTGAAGAGGTAGAGTTGGTGTACAGTGAATAGCCCTATTCGGGTTAAGTTTTAATCCATATTATGGTAAGAACTAAAGAAGAAAATACTTAAAGAAATGAAGCTGTCAATTAAAAAAAAAAAAAAAGAACTTTTCTCAAGTGCAGTTGCAAAGACCTTCAAAAACACAATGATGAAACTGGATCTCATCAGATAAGGAAGATTAAGAGTTATCTCTGTTGCATCAGAGTTAGCAGCTGGATGACTTCAATATTTATTCACAATGTAGAAAACAAAAGAAAATAATTGATTGAGAAGATGCATTTACACACAGTGGTATATCTAATGTGCAGCATATTTCACTACATTTCATACAAGCACTGTGTAATAATAGTTTTTTTTTCATTATTTACACTGAATTAACACATTATTACAAATATAGATGAATGTTTACCTTTACTTCACAATTCAAGCAATTCTTGTAGATTTTATACAGTTTTCTTTAATGCGGGGATTTTAAATTACATTTATTTAACTATTTTAAATCTTAAATTATTTAACAATCTTAATGTTCTTTTTCATATTATGTATACATTTAAACTATTTATTTAGCTATGTTTAATAAGAATATTAAGCTATTTACACATGCAAGAACTTTTCACCCTGTTGTCTTATGAAAACTCCACCCCTTATTGAAAGTAATTAAAATGAAAGGAACTAAACATTTTCTGCATGTTTAGCAATTATTATGTTATGTTAATTTCAGCTTGTCACCTTAGTGTAAATGTATGCATGACGGAAAATATGTTAAAAGTAAAGCTGGGTAAATATGATATTTGTGTTGTCTGAATTTGAAATATAAATATGATCAATCAAAAGAGTCTTTGGTTTTTGAGGACCAAAGAAGCAGTGTTCAGATTATTCTCAACATACAAATACACACTTACATAAAATAAAAACACAATCATAAACACATACACTACACAGATCCACACAGGTACAGTCGTGTTGCCTTGTTTCGGCTGTGCACTGCAGTGTAAAGCCGGCTGCTCTGTGTCTTTGCAGTTCAGAGGAATTCTCTGTGGGCTGCTGGTTGCTAAAGCAGAGATACGGACAATGTGGGTAAACAAACAAACTGGTTCTCAATGGGTCGTGTAGGAGGAGAGCAGTGTGTCTTTTTATTCACAGTGTACACCTGGATCTGACAACAAGGTCGTGCTGTATCTGTTTCCATACTATTTGTTTTTGTTTTGTTTATTTTATGACGCTCGGTATCAGTTTGTTGTGCAGGCACCTGCGGCCCCAGGCCTTGATAATACGACCTTAGAGATTTATTGATTGCATGATTTCACCTTGTGCAACTGTGCAAAATCTCCTCCAGAGCTTGGATGACTTTGCACAGTTTCCTCCAGAGCATTGAAAGTAGTTAAATGAACATGTGCACATATACACCTACACACTGTACAATTATCTAATCAGGCAAACATGTGGGAGCAGAGTAATGCATGAAATCAAGCAGATACTGGCCAGCAACTTATGCAACTTAACAGACTGTGTTCACATCAAACTCTATACAAAAGAGTCACAAGTTTACTTACAGTAATGAATAAAAACCTGCAGTGATCAGTGCAGTCTGGATGTGAGAGATCAGTGAAGAATGGCTTGAATGGTTAGAGCTGTACAGTATCTCACAATGTGCAACACACCCAACCTTGAGATAATACTCTATGATAGATGTGAAGAGAATAAAGATGATAAAATACTCCTACATAAGCAAATACCAGCAATTATGGATTAATTGTGTCGGTTTCATCATGTGGAGTAATGGAGCCGTACCCTCAGTAAACCAAATTCAATCAAAATATACAAATTTATTGCACTGTTACCATAAATGATCTGCCCACACACCTTCACAGCGTAAATGCGCAGGACATTTTCCTCTGATTAGAAGTGCGGAAGTGCTGCGCTGTTAAAATACCAATCTGCCAAAGTCAGTGCGCACCAGGCCCTTAAAGGTAATAGCAAGTGACACGCTGACTGGTTTATTTCATGTTACAATCCGAACAAACCCATGATTAATTAAGAGAATTAGTATCCACCTTTTTGCATGTTTCAAGCTGCGCAAGGCATGTTTTTAGGGTCTTCACGATACTAAAGACACACAGACACGGCCTAAATCTAACTGCATGGTGCTCGGTAGATCACTATAATAGGGACCGAAATCAGTGATCAATAGCCAGTGTTTTTTTAAAAGAAACACATATTAACAATTTCTCCCTTCGTTGTTTTAAGTGCTTACATGAACAATTACATGCAGGTCTGAACCTACTCTGAATCTGACTGTATATAGCTGGACAGAGCATCGTCTCTCAAAAGTGAAGCCACCACAGGTCGGGCGCCCCCTGCTGTATGGTTGCAGAAAGCTGTGTAACCCCACCCACCCCCATAGGTTTCAATGGCAAAAGAGACAAATATTAATCACGTTTTTTTCCAGTATACTGTAATTCCACCTCCATTATTTAAATGCAACAGCTAGTTAGGGCTGCACGATTTGGGCAAAATATCTAATTGCGATTTTTCCACAGAATATTGCGATTGCGATTTAAATTGCGATTATTTTTAATCCATCAAAAACCTAAACCTGTATTAGTGGTTACCATACCTATCAAATAAATTTATAAACTTCTTCCACATAAAATATTCACAGGTATCTCAGATTAAATGCAGTTTTCAGTTTTATTTTTAAATTGCAAGTAACAACAAAATAAATAACAAGGTTTAACTGCAACATCAGTAACTGTAAAGTCTGAGTTTTGAGATGCATTTTTACAATATAAATTAACTTAAAAGTAAATCAGTTTTTTTGCACATTAAATGCAAAAGTAGCATCATTAATGCTTGCATGCACAAAAGGTATAACTGCAACATCAGTAACTGACTGGTCCGCTGTGGACAGTAATGCCTTAGCAGAAAAGCTAAAAAAAAAGCAAAATATCGGTTTTATCCTAAACTCTTTGAGTTTTGAGATGCATTTTTACAAATAAATGAACTTAAAAGTAAATCAGTTTTTAGCTGTTAGCTTCATACTGGTAGCTACCAGTGTTGGGCACGTTACTTTGAAAAAGTAATTAGTTATAGTTATTCATTACTTCTCCAAAAAAGTAACTGAGTTACTAACAGAGTTACTCCACTATAAAAGTAATTAGTTACCAGTAAAAGTAACTAATCGCGTTACTTTTTAATATTCGCCCATCAAAAAAGGAAATCAATTATACATTTACTATTAGAAAAATAACAAACGAAAATAAACCCAAAATGTTGACAAAAATATAATCTAACGAATTTAAAAAAAATAAAACGAAATTCTCCACACAACCAAAGAAAATTACTAAAACTTGTAATACTGAAAAAAACAGAAAAAACGGAAAAACGCGTCTGGGGATGAAATTAAACATACCAAGCCACCCTCAAAGGAAATATGTATATATAAACAAAAAAAATAATGGACAAAAACAACAATCTAATGACCGTTAAAATGGTATTAATATAACAACAGCCTTGCCAAAAGAGAATAGAGCTTAGATCAGGCCCAAAACGTGCACGTTTTGCAAGAGAGAAAGAAAGAGAGAGAGAGATTTCTGGTGTGAGTTACTACTCACAGGTAAATATTCTCACGCTGTATCTGCTGTTTCTCTTTCATCTGCCTGGCGCTCATATTGTAATCCCATAGATAGTTCTGCAGTTTCTCAGTGTTTTCTGTCGTATTTTGCGGCTAGCGCGAGCGCTTTACACAAGAACTAACGCCACGGACCAGGTGCCACGCGCTCGGCACAACACCGCCCGCTGTACAACTCCGCTGTACAACAGCGCTTTTAAATTAATTTAACACGAAAATGAGGGTATTCTATCAGTAATTTCAGTTAGTTGTAGTTAGTTTTATAAACACAAAATACAGTTCGAGATAGTTATGTTATTTTCTTTTAATTGCCGTTTTTATCAGATTCAGTTAACACAAATGTTTTTCACTTTCAGTTTTCGCTATTTCGTTCGCTTTAGTGAACAATAATAATTGGTTACTTAGCAACATTATGATTAGCACACCAAAGCTTTATATAAAATAAAAATAGGAGCCCGATTTCGGGTCGGTCCTCGGGTCAGGTCAGGTTCGGGCAGAAAATCTAAGCTCTAAAAGAGAAAGCAGCAGCACCACAAACATCGGAGCAGCTAAAAAGAGCTTAACGTCCTTAATTCGGAACTTGGCTTGTCCACGGCAATCACTGAATTGATTAGAGCAGCAAATCGTCACAATTGTGCCTCACTTCACCACGCCAAACCACAGGCACAGCGGCCAGAAGCTGTTTTAACGCCGTTACTCCCAACACTGGTACAAACTGATATTTATTTATACTGTTTATATATTACTTTTATATTTTATTTAATAATCCCCAAATACTAATAAAATTACAATATAACGAATTCCAAAAGATATAAACGAAAAACGGCACGCAATAGCAGAAATAAAATAAAGAAATATTATTTCTGCCCCAAAAAGACGCGTCGTCACCCCGGCGATGTGTGCGGCGCAAACCGATTAACCCACGCGCGGAGCTTTAAACAGGCAGAGCTGCAGCTGCTGACACGCGTGCAGCACTGTGTGATTATAACAGTGTAACTTGTGGTACATCATAAAGATCATAGTGTGATTTGTTGTATTAAAACAGATCTACCTCACAGACCATTTTCTGGAGCACCATCTGACAGAGCGCAAAGGAAAGCGGAGGGAATTCTCTGCTGACCCGGCGCGAGTTCGGGCATCAAGTCAGGTTCGGGTTCGCAGACAATCTGAACTCTACAACGCATTTAAACAATTGCACAGTGTCCGCCTGGCTTTAAATTATTTTATCCAAGTCTTCCACTCATGTCCAAGCGCCACTTTAAATTTAATTCACCCTGATGTAGCTGCAATGGAGAGAGCGGCAGTGCATGCTGGCTTCGTTGCGTTGAACGCAGCCCCGCCCTCCAGTGAAAAAAATATTCAAATGAATCCAGCCCCTGCTGCATCAGGCCAATCGGAGAAGAGCAGGCGGTGTGCTCACACACACACACAAGCCTCTCAGACACAGAACAGGCGCTTTTAACCACATAAGTTGGAAACACTTGCAGGCTATTGGCTAATTCAAATCGCAGCTCCTGCGATTGAAAAATCGCGTCCATTCAAATCGCGATTTCGATTAAAAAACGATTAATCGTTCAGCCCTACAGCTAGTGTAACCTCTGCTTATATTGTTACATTTTTATATCCCCACAGAATTCGTTTTTAAAACGTTATTCAGCTCTATTCAAAAAGGTGTGGTTATTGTAAAAGGGCTGGGTTACACCTAGCCGGGGTGGGACCAATGACTGTATGGGTGGGACCATAGTCTCTCTATGGCTCTGTGTGGAGGCAGCCCTCAGGGGCGGGGTTATTTAAATGAGTAGGCTGTCTCTCCACAGTCTTTCTCCCTCCTCTGGTCTCTACTGCGCAGACTCGGGTTTCAGGATCACAAACATGGCGGAAGATTTTGGCTTCATTTTCATTGAATGAATGGGAATGGCGACCAGTGACCATCTTTTTTTACAGTCTCTGGTCTAAATAATGCACGCTTTAGTTTTTATGTACAAAATGTTGTCCAATTTAACAAGAAAGATTAACTGATTTTTCCCAAAAAGGAGAAATGGAAGTATTTAAAGTGTTTTACATACAATTACATCATAAGCTGACTAATATGTTTGCACAGTGCTGTACATGTTACTGTGAGTTAATCTTAATCTCAGCAACCAAAACATAAGCTTTGGCATGTTTGACTATTTCTTATAAAAACTGCATTTTTTGAGTAAAAGCATTTTTCCTCATGGAGATCAGCTTAACCTCACCACAACCACAAATGTTCATGTTTGGGGACTTTTGGTCCCTTTAAGACCATAAACACACACACAGAAAGTACATTTTCAGCACATACATAACTGAGGCCCTGTTGGAAAACGTCATATCAGCAGCTCCACAGTTTCATCTGTGGGTAAAAGAATCATTGTTAGCAACTAAAACCAAACCAGTAAATTACTTTGCAAGTGGCAACCATTGGGGTCCAAGCATTACGAGCTGTGCTGTGCTGCCAGTAGAACATAAATGCTGTGCAGTTTTTATTTATTTTATATATGTATTTACAATAGATTTGGGCACTCAGAAATATAGGAATTAACAAAATAATCACACAGAGTACACCAGAAATGTCATATTAAAAGCTTATTCTTAGAAACAATACCACTGGACCCCACTACAGGGGTTGGGTTTCTAGGCTTCATAACTATTCTAGTGCCCAGGAGAGCAGAATATACTCCCTACAATCCCTACATTTAGCAGTGTGCTTATACAGTATTTAAATCACAGCAATAATAGCTTCAGTCTCTACTTGTGAGTGGAGCATCTGATATCTAAGCTAAGCTGCTACAGCTATTAAGATTGTATAAGCTCTGTTCAGATCGCCTGTCTGCACGTTCGTGTGAGTGCGGCTCCGTGTCTGGCTGACAGGAAACAGACTTTTGTGAGCAGTTGCTGCTCTGGGTGACGTGAGCTCTTTGAAGCGATATAGATCCTGCACTGAAAAAAAGGTTGTAAAATTCACAGCATAACATCCTTAAAAGTTAGTCAGGCATTTTATGTGAAAAACTAAGTGGCTTCAAAGTGAGATATTAGTGTGTTGTTGAGAACTGGCTTTGGTATTACAATAAAATACTTGCTCACTTGTTGATTAAAACAGTTACAAATATGTTTTTGAGACTTTAAATGACTTTAAATGTGTTAAGTGTTTGAGGAACACTTTAATTTCATCTTCATTTTTAACAGCTACTAACTGGGTGACAGTTAAAGCTGTAGTTCAAATCATTTTTTTTTTCTTTTTGAAATGGGATGCAAAAATTTCTGATCAATGTGTAAGTTCCCTTCTGTACCTGTGTTGCTCTCTGTGTTTGTTTACTTTTCCTCCTCCATGACCGTGTCATTCCCTATGTGGTCCTGTGTGTTCCTCCCATGTCTCCACCTTTAGTGTTTTCACCTGTGCTCATTTGTAGCTCCACCCCCTCGTTACCTGTCTCCAGGTGTTTCCTGTTTCATGCATGTGTATTTAAAGTTTCCTGTTTAATTTGTCGGTTCTTGTATGTTTATCGTCAGTCAGGTTTTGTGGTTCCTTTGTTATAATTTTCTCCATATACTTAGTGTTTCCCTGTTTCTTGGTTTGTTTCTTGGTCTGTTTTTGGTTTGTTTGTTTGTTTATTTGCTTGTTTAGCAGAGTGGTCTCTAAATCCTCAAATAAACAAAACTTACAGACTGAATTTCCAATTCATGATCTTAATAAATGTATGTATTAATATATGTATTTTAAAATACTGCCATTATTTAGAGTAATGGGCTTCAATTAGAGTGTGCACTACACAGCTCCTTGTGTTGATCCTTGCTCTATCCTGGTGTACAAGAAGTTTGGTGGGTTGGCTTTAGAGACCCCATTTTTTGATCTAGCCTCCCAAAAACAAGCTGATAGGTGAAATGGCCATGGTAAATTTCCACTATGGGTGAATGAATGGTTCATGTGCAGTAACCTGTGATGAACTGACCCTTTGTTCAGGGCTTATTTCTCTCTTACCCCAAATTATTCCAGGAACAAACACAACCCTGAGCAGTAGCTGGGATAGGAAATAGATAATATAAGATAATAAACAAATAAATACCAGTTTTCTCAAAAGTTTTGAGAAATCAAGATAAGAAATGCAACAGTGGAATTGTTAAGTATAGTTGATATGGAATTTCCTATAGGGCCTCTTTCCACACAATCCACTCAGACAGAGAGACGGGGCAAGTGAGGGAAGAGTGGAGAGTTTCTCAGTGGATGGATGTCTCCAGTTAATCCCGCCGTTTGTCACGCTTTATTCTTCTCTAAGGTGCACGTCCATCTCTCCCTTCACACACTATGAGGGTAACACAATAGCAGCATGAGAATTACTGCAGTGGGTTTAGTGTAACGTGTAAGCCTTCGGGCAGGGACCTGGCTACTTGCTTGTTTTAGTTCTCGTCTTGTTTGTCCCTCATTGTCAGATTCAATACTTTTAGCAGTGACCTTGACGTGGTAGTGTGTGTGGTGCTGGTATGTGTGTATCCGGCACTTCAGGCTTGCTGAGATGTTTACATGTTAGTGTCATCTCTAGGTTGGGAATGGGCCAGAATTTAAAGATATCCTGCCAAGGGTGGTCTTGTTATTAGAAACTGATCACTGATTAAGATCTAAAGGATGATTAACACAGAGTAGGTAATAGTTTTTAACTGTAGAACAGCAAGGTGGAGTTACAACTGAAGTGTTTCTGATATAATAAAATGGCAATTTTGTAGTTTTAATTTATGCAGAAAAGTCAGAAACAATTTACAGTTACTTTTCAAAAACTGACATCCACCCATACACTCCATATCTGCACTACTGCTTATACTTGCACTATCATACCCACTTTAATTCCCTCTACAACTGTGACATTTAAAGAACTGTATCCACACATTCAGTTTACCAGCCTTAAAGCTTTTCTACCACTATATTTGCACTAATGTTACAATGGTACTCTTATTCCCTCTTTAATTCTCCCATCAATATGATCTTGTTGTCTTGTACTTTTAGTGTCTCTCATTCTTTTATTATTTTTTATTATAATACTTTATTATTTTGCTATACTTGTTGTACATTTTGGGAAAGAAAGTAACGTATTAACAATAAAACTACGTGGTTTTAATCACAATACACCTTCAGTACTGATATAAAACAAGCCAACATGGGTCTTCAACTTCTCACTTTGCATTACAAGTGCATATGAGTCATTAAAAAATGTTACACTCTACAAACTTTCCCTTTTTTATTTGGTCATTTTTACTGCTGTCAAGTAAGAGCATTGTCACTGAGGAGACATGTAAAACTGTATCACACATTACACATCCTCCAGATAAGCTGATCCAATCCCAGCAGGTCTCTTATGTTGTCTCCTTTGGCTTCTTCTGTGTGGTTTGTTCTTTGCTGGCTCTCTGCAGCAATTCACAAATATCTTAATCACAGTTTGTCTTCAGTTCTGGTATAAAACAAGCCAACATTGGTTTTTAATCTACCTGATCACACACGTCTGTGCAGAGGCCCAGAGTTTAAACCCAGAAGAAGAGCAGCTGTGAGGTGAAGAGCAGCAGTCTTCAGTTTTATTCCCTCCTCTCGGTTTTGTACTTGAACACTGTAATTGCTGCCAGAGCTGCACTGTTTCAGCACCTGCTGACAGTGAACAGAAGAAACCGTGCTGTCATGTTATGAAAATATGTCCTTTGTCAAGAGCATGATATGGTTTTCCTCATAGTCTCCATGTATGCCTTATCAAACTCGACAATATGGGAGAAAAAAAAAATGTATTCCTCTCTGGAACGACCATGTATGTGTTTTTCTAAGACATCCTCTGAGAAAATTACAGGCTGAATTACCTACTGTTTTTTGCTTTTTTGCTAATTTTAGTCCCGTCTGGATCTATATGTATGAGTTTTGTCTCCTCTCGTTTAATAAAATAGCTGTTTGTCCGTAATGAGTGCCTTTTAAGCGAATGGAAATGGAGGAGCTATTGAACCAATTCCTCACAACGCAATGTCATGTGACAGAGAAAGCCTAAAAAAAACTCCTGTTTTTTCAATTGCAGTCCGGATGCAAGAATTTTATAACAGAGTAAACTAATCGTGTCCGGATAGGGTCTTCGATTAAATTCTTTTATTAGTGTATCCTGGTGTGGTTGCCTGTCCAGTAAGCTGAACCAAGTCCCTCGAGTAAAAGGCGGGGTTTTTACAGACTACACTACACCACCTGTAATTTCATAGCTACTTTAAAGCAACAAGCCTACTTATACTCACTTTGTATTACAAGAGCACGTGAGCCATAGAACAGAATATAACCCACTAGAAACTTGCTTTGCCCTGCAGACATTTTTATTGCTGTCCAGTGAGAGCTTTGTGACTGAGGAGACGTGTACAACTGTATCACACAGAGGGGGGATTCTAGGATCAGAGATTTAGGGGAGTTGAGCACCACCCTTCCCTTAAAAAAAAACATATTGAATGTAAAGGAAATTGAGGAGAGTTCTCAGGAGGGGTGAGTGGGTCATATTAGAAGAAATAATTTAGATTCAAATCAGAAACACTGAGCATCACTGCTCACACTGAGCAATGAAATCCCATCATTTATTTTCACCTTATCCTTTCACCTGAACCTGTTCTTTGTTTCTTTAAAAGCAACCCAATATCCATGACTGAATGGCTGGCCACACACACACACAGTGTATCAGGAGTGTGACATCACATCAGATAACAACAGAATAAAGAGTTCTGTTTAAGTTTTTTGAGAGTGCAGTGAGGGAGACTGATGCAGATTCATTCTTAAAATTCAGTTTAATGATTTACAATCTAAGATTTTATTTGTTTAGCCTATTCAAGATAAAACTTTTGTTTAAAAAGACACTTTTATGGATTGTGGGACTCGTTTTAGGGGCGCTTAAACCTAGCAACACCCGTGATCACACATGTCCTCCAGATAAGCTGATGCTATCCCAGCAGGCCTCTTATGTTGTCTTCTTTGTCTGTTTCTGTGTTCTTTGCTCTTTGTTGGCTTTCTGGATCTTTCCTCTTTGCTGTGGTCAGGATGTAGCCTCTTTTCTCCATCTGCACTCTTCCTGGCCATGTTGTCATCTCCGTAACCATACAGCTGTGGGCTAATCTCTATCTCACTTCTAATTTCAGCATGAGAGCAGGGTTGTGTGTGTGTGTGTCTGGGCGTTGCTGTGTGTATATGAATGTGTGCATATGAGAGTGTATGTGTGAGTGTGTGTAGTAGCTGTTGAGGAGGTGGGTCAGGATGTGTGCTGTGGCTCACCTCATCTCTTCCTCTACACATATACACACACACACACACACACACACACACACACACACACACACAAACAGCTGAGAACTCTTATCCCATGCACTCCTCCCGCGGACAGCGAGCAATTACTAACCTTCTGGATGTTTTCAGTCTGAGTTGATCTTGCTCGCACTGATCTGTCACCGATCCCGGATCAGCTTCAGTTCCCCAGGCCTCGCATTAATCACTGTAAAGCAGGTGCTGAAACTGAAATCTGATCAGTGACATCTGCCAACACCTGCCCTGCCTTTTGTTTCCGCTTTGTCTCCTCTGAGACTGTATTTACCTGGCTTGACCTTCTGACTGCCCCAAAGCATGCTGTCAAAACAGGTGTGTTAAAAACAACACACAGTGTGGGTACATTAAATAAGTGTAATAACTTACTCAGCTCTTTCACAGGCACTGTAACCACACAGGTGGTCTTTTTAGCGATCATGTTTCTGTAATTCAAACTTGCCAAAACCCATCTTCAGTTGTTTGTCCTTAGTCACCTCAATGAATAGTACATAATGTACTGGTGTCATGGGCATAGCTATCCTTTTATGGGGTGCTCAATCATCAATTTAAGGTATGTTTGTCGCTTCAAGCATATAATTATCAAGTACAGTACCAGTCATACCTTTAGACACATTATTTAAAAATGTTCTGCACTGTAAATTAATACTAAAGTCATCCAAACTATGTAGAAGAATATATAGAATTATTCAGTAGACAAAAAATGTGTTACACAAACCAGAATATGTTTTATATTTTTGATTCTTCAATATATGCACCTCTTGCTTAGATGACAGATTTGCTCATCTTGGCTGGATTTTCTCAGTCAGATTTATAAGGTAGTCTCCTGGATTTCAGGCTTTCAGTTAACTTGTCAAGAGTTAATTACTTTAATGTATTGCCTCTTAATGTGTTTGAGAGCATCAGTTGTAAAGTTGTGAAGATATAAAGTTGGCATACAGTAAATAGTGATTAGAATAATGTTTTAATCCATATTATGACAATATTCTCAACTAAGCAAAGAAAAAAAAATACTTTTAGAAATGAAGGTCAGTCATTGTGAAAAATTTCAAGAACTTTAAAATTATGTTCAAATGTAGTTGCAAAGACCATTAAAAATGTTATGATGATGAAACTGGCTCTCATCAGGACCACTCCTGGAAAGGAAGAGCAAGAGTTACCTCTGTTGCACAGGATAAGTTAATCCGGGCTACCAGTTAACAGTACCCCAGATAAGAGCACCTAAATGCTTCACGGTATTTTGGTTTGTTTAACACTTTTCAGTTGCAACATAATTCCTGTGTTCTTGTATAGTCTGGGTGATTTCAGTATTCATACATTATAGGAAAAAATAAGAACATTAAATAAATGAGAAGGTGTGTGTACTGTATATCATAAACAGAAATATAAGAATGAGGCCTGTGTTAATTGGCTGCTTAGCACGCATAAAACTGATTCTAGAATCTCCTCATGACTTCTGTGATGTGTGAATGGCAGAAATGTAACAATAAAATGTATCTCTTTGTTGCCCAGAAAAGCATGTGTGACTGCTTTTAACAAAATTAGATGCTAAAGTTAGCTCAGCTTAAACACGGCACAAGATTATGTCACCAATTTCCATGATAATGTACAGTATTTCTACACGTGTTAAAAGAAAAATGATAAAATGCCAGTGATGCACATTATAATTAGAAGCACAGCTTTCTACACTCTACATTTGAGACCTGAGACAAATGTGTTAATTTAATCATTGTCAGCAGTTACTGTCAGTAATTTGATACACTGCAATAATTTCTCCACATGGGCTGAAACAGCATTTGCAACAAAACTATTTCTACATTTGATTCCAAGCTTTTGAACAGTAGTGTAAATTCTCTCACTTTCACCCGCAGTTTACCACCACCATTCTGACCTTTTACCAAAGCAGTTAACCGGTTTGGATCTGTGTCTGTCTCTCTCCCTGTGTCTCTCTCAGAGGATCTGGACGATCTGCGGATGGAAGGGGTCACTGGCCTGGTGCCGTCCGGCAGTAAGTTCAGCCAGGGCCGCAGCTCATACTGCCCAGAGCCTCAGGCCAAAGTCACACTCAACATCTGCTCAAGGTGTGCAAGGTAAATATTTACCCACAAACCCACTGACCTGTCCAAACAGACCTGCTACTTCAGCCAAGCCTCATCTATCACCACTGGAGCCCGCTGGTGTGTGTGTATAAGTGTGTATTGGTTACATGTGTTTGTGTGCATATGGAAATTATACAGCTACTTTATCCCATATGAATCAGTAAGTCAGATCCTAAGGAATGTAATTACACATCATACCCGGTAAAACTGTTTGAGTTTCTAGAGTCCTTAACCCTTTAGACCCCAACATAATTCTTAAACATGATTTTTTTAGATTTATGACTTGTTTTTCAAACTGAACATCATAATTTACACAGTGAGGAACAAGTTTATTTAGAACAAAAATACTTAATAACCTTCTACATTAAAAGACTGAGTGTGTCTTTCAGCTTCCAGTTTAGCTGAGGAAAAAACAGAAATAACAGGCCAGATGTTGAGATGATTTATGCAGGTTATAGAGAGCCCCTATAGATTAATACACAAGCTATAGATTATTACCAAGTTATACGTAATTAATAAAGGATAAGAGGGTGGGTGCAAGTAATCTTTAGTAAAAACAAACTCAAAACAAATCAGAAACTGAAAACAAACAATAAACAAGAGAAACAAACTGACAGAGAAACATTAAACAAACAGGAATGAACTGAGAACAGAGAACAAACTGAACTGACATGAAACGCACAAGACCAGACAAAGAATTACTGAAACAAAGGGGCTATATATATATATACATACACAGACACAGACAAGGAACACATGGAGAAGGTAACTAAAGACAAGAGGGCTTGGTTACAAATTAGACACAGGTGGGAATACAAATGGCAAGGCATGGCTATGGAAGAGACAGAGCCACATGCTAAAGAGCACATGGTGAGGAAAACAAGGAGACTAAGGAAGACAAGCAAGAAGACAAGACAGGAAAAGAAAGGGCTGAGAAAAGAAGAACACAAGACAGACATGGGCATGGATGTCACAAATACTTACCTGGCAAAGGTTTTGCATTTGTTTTGAAACTGGACATGGCCATGCATTTACCAGCTAAAATCACATAAGCATAAAATTGTAAAAGAAAATAATCTTTTTGGTGAAACTCTGTCCAATTAAATGACTATAGTCCATGGCTGCTTACAAGCTGGTTATAGGTTACTAGTAAAATGATTCCATGAAAACAAAATCAATTTAATGTGGAATAAATACATAGAATGATCATATAACACATAATATACAATAAAATATTTATTTTATTATTGTTAAGATTTTTCATTCTTTATTTCTAATTTATTAAATTATAGTCCCATACTTTAAACAAACTGTACATTTCTGTACAGTACTGAAGAAGGCTTTTTTAAAACATAACAATAGTGGGATTGTTTTTGTGCAATAAAGAGCCTCTTTTCAAATGGTTTTAGCATAAAGAACCATCTTTACAAGATTTTCTGATGAAGGACTTTTTATGCACCCATTTTTTTTGCCTTTTTAGTTTTTTTTTTTGCTGGCTTAGTTACCGTATATCAGGTTATTATTAATGAGCTTGTCCTGTGGCTCAGTGCTGACGATAATATCCAAGTATGTCGGTTTGATCCAAACTACCAGTGGGACTTTGGGGGAAATTACAAAGATATGCTATTCCAAACCATGGAATCATGTCATTAAAAAGCCTTTTTTTGGTAAATCTAGTTACATTGGTACTTTAGAAATGCCTCAATCATACTCTGTTTGCTAATGTGATAATACACATTAATAGTAATTTAAGATGCGTTTTAACATTTTAAAAAAAATGGAGGTAGAGTGAGATAAACATTTAGAATTAAACGATGAAAAGTGCAGTGGTTTATGAATTTCTGGAATTGATACCAAATTCTATTAATCTATACAGTTCTTTGGACATACACTATATGGACAAAAGTATTACCTACTCTAATATCTTGTTTCTTCTAAAATTCCTGAATTCCTTTGAGAATTTGATTGTATTTAGTAACAAGCTAGAGAGTAAGTGAGGTCACGATTTTGGATGAACACCAACTTCACAATACTGTATTTTTCACACTATAGAGTGAACCGGATTACAAGTCGTATCATCAATGACCATTCATTTTCTGGTCTATTTTCATACATAAGGTGCACTGGATTATAAGGCACATTATGCAACACTAGTAAGGAACCACTAGGTGGTGGTGGTGGGGAGGTAACTAAATTAAGTAAAGCTAAGTAAGCAAAAGTGTAATTCTTAAAAAATATATATATATATATTTTTAAGTCAAATGAGCACTGGATGTTAATCTACACAGATTTCTCTCCTGTTTATTTGGGTGAGTAAAACTCTTCTGTTTATTTACAGTAAACTCAGATTTTCAGATTTCCGCTAAGGCCATCTGACAGCACTACACTAAGGAATCTTGAGTGTTCTGGTAAGCCAGGGTGATATTAGGTGATATAAGGGTAGCGCTCCGTCGCTCGTAGCTTGTTTTAACATTGTAAACACACAGACTAGAGTCTGATATACTCACGCTCTTTGTGCGGTTAACGAGTAATGCTAATGCTGCTCCAGCAATGCTAGCTGGGGTTAGCAGCAGGCAACAGGTCGATAATACTCACCTCTGAAATGCGAAACAGCTAGTGCTTAGCATGGTTAGCGTCTAATGCTAATACTGCTCCAGTGTCAGTGCTGGAGAACTAAACTGAAACTCCTTTATAATGCTGCACTCTAACAATATAACACTTCAGCAGAGTGGCTTTACTGCTCCTTAAAAATCTGACTGGTAAAATTTATAAATGAGGTGCACCGGATTAACCCTTGTGTGGTATTCATATTTTTGTTACTCGTTTACATTGTTACTTGTATATAATTCAGCAAAATTAAGCAATTTTACATGCTTTACACTTGTTTGCTTCACCTAAATTGCAAGCAATATAAACAGCTAACATGGTTAATATTTGCCCTTTACCTTTCTTATGTTACATTTCTTTTAAAAAGTGCTACTCTTTTTTTATTAGTTTTTTAATAAAATGTAAAAGAAAATGAATTAAACTCCAGATATGAGTAGAAAATTTGTTTAGTTTCAAATTTACAAATGAAGCAATGTTTATTAGCCCTTGGCCAAACATACTGTGTGTAATATAAATGTGTGTGTGTGTGTGTGTGTGGGGGGGGGGGGGGTGTACAGTGTGTGTTTATCAAAAATGTGTTTTGATATATGTTTTTCACAAAAAATGAGCCAATAAGTTTGAGTTAGAAAAAATATATTTTTTGTATCATTTGATGAAAAATGAAAACGGGTCCCACAGACCCGAACACCACACAAGGGTTAAAAGGTGCACTGATGATTTTTGGGAAGTCTAAAGGATTTTAGGTGCACCTTATAGTGCACAAAATCTCAAAAATATTGAATGAAGCAGAATTGTTTCAGCAAAACTCTCTCTCTTTCTCATTGAACTCTGTGAACAAAGTCCTTGTAGTGTGTGTGTGTGTGTGTGTGTGTGTATCAGCACATCACAGATCTGAATAACTGTCTCCAGCCTGAGGTAACGGAGTGCATTCTGGCCTTTATCTCCAGACTGAGCAGCTTTTAGACAGGAACGCCTATCTAAAGTGCATTCCAGATCTACTCCTGTTGGGAAGAACGGCACACGCGCTGACGAAGTCTCTCACTGACCCAGATAGGCATTCAGCACGGACCGTGACAAACCCGGATACAAGCTGCTGAACTTAAATGTGATAATCTGTGTGCGACTGCATTCAGCATCCTGCCGAGAGTGTGGAGGACGACATGCGCGTCTCGTAGAGCAGATAACAGCCAGTGTGTGACTGGATAACAGCAGAGCTATGAACTGTGGTGATATACTCAGTGCTTAAACAGTGTAATATATAACACAATCTACACACACAATTACACTGCTGTGAGCTCTAAATATGTACCATTTACACCGAACAACTATAGGGTTATCAATTATTATCGGTAATATTCAACACACAGGAGAGCAATATGACTATATTGAGGATGTTCAGAATATCATTTTTTGCAAAAGATAATGTCAGTGCTTTGGACAGGCATGCCAAAAGTCACGGGATAGCAGCATATAAAGTTATCTTGAGACGAGATTTAAACACTGACTAGGATTTAAGCAAGTACTGGTAATTGGTGCTGGATGGTTGGGACGTTCCGTGTCTAAAGTTGTATAGACGTTTGGCATTCCTCACTTGTATACCAGAAATGTGTCATATAAGGCATTACCACCCACAGTGGACATGACCATGACCATGACTGGCAGTGTCTGGCTAGAATTGTCCATGTGAACAGAAAAGCAGGCAAAAATCACATGTACATTCGATGCAGGTGACCCAGAACAGCTCTGGAAAAAAATAAGAGACCACTTAAAAATTAAGTTTCTATGATTTTTTGCACCAGGTGTGGTGTAAAGTTATCCAAAAGCAGTGTGTAAGAATGGTGGAGGAGAGCATGCCAAGATGCGTCAAAACTGTAATTAAAAACCAGAGTTATTCCACCAAATATTGATTTCTGAACTCTTAAAACTTTATGAATATGAACTTGTTTTCTTTTCATTATTTGAGGTCTGAAAGCTCTGCATCTTTTTTGCAATTTCAGTCATTTCTCATTTTTTTCTGCAAATAAATGCTTTAAATGACTGTTTTTTTTATTTGGAATTTGGGAGAAATGTTGTCTGTAGTTCATAGAATAAAACGAAAATGTTCATTTTACTTAAATATTTACTTATAAATAGCAAAATCAGAGAAACTGATTCAGAAACTGAAGATTTTTTTTCCAGAGCTGTATCTTGTTATTTAGGTTATTAGGTTATTGTTATTTATATTCGGTGGTACATAGGAAAAAATCAAGGGTCTCAAAAAGCGAATTCTTGTCATATGACAAGGTAGGCCGTGCTCTTTTGGACTCATGGCTATTGATATGTCACCTAAGGTTAAGTCATGGATAATCATGATCAGAAATCTCCCAAAAGATCATTTATTTTTTAAAGCTGGATGCAAAAGGTTTTTACAAGTTGTGTAACCTGCTGAGGATTGTTACTAAGTATGAATCATGCAGCCTGCTTAAAATGTTGCATGCAGCTGAATATGCTGCACAGATTAAATCAAAACTACTTATTTTATTAAAAAAAACAATAAATCTATTAGTAATTCTATTACCATGTTTTCACATATTTCACAAATGATAGAAACTTGCAGGAGGAAGTTTTACTGAAATATATTATACTGAAATATGTTACACTCTTACTTGAAGGATACCAATAGGACAATGAGACCAATTATATATATTTTTAGCCTTATGCATTGGTACCTTATATAGACAGTGTTTTACACACCTCCATCCCTGTTGGCTGTAATGGGAATACAGCATATGTAACATTGCTCTGGCTTTAGGAGTCTGACAAGAACGTAACAAATTCAGCCAAATGCCAGTCAGAGTATCCGAGCTGAAACTGATAGATAGTGAGACAGCAGGTCTTCCTCATTTCTTCCAGCACATCCTGACACACGCAGACAAGAGCAGACATGAGCAGCAGTCGGCCTCGCAAAGAAAAACGCCAGAAAGCCTTTACAGTGTATACTTCAGATCTGTTTACTGATTCACACTAGAACTTATACAGATGACTGGATCACTCTCTAGCTCTCTTTCTTTCTCTTCCCTTTTCTCTTTATCTATCTCTCTCTCTCATTCACAAACACACAGACACACTCTCGTTCTCTCTCTCTCTCTCTCTCTGGGCATGTGAATACTTGGTGGACGCTAGCAGCATTCCTCACATTCTCCCCCACACACACTGAGACCCTTTTGTCTGCCTGAGGAAGGACGGGTGTCATCCAGTGTGGGCTGCAGGCTTACTCATGTACATGTTTTTAGCTGTAATGATGTCACTTACTGCGCTAATCCTCGGGGCTCCCACATCTAAACGGTTTTGGTCTCTGATCACAGAATGAATAGATGGTAACTTGTTATTTTATAGTGTTCTTATTAATTAATTTCTGAATAGTAAGCAATTATGTGGTTCTGGATATGGGAATATAGTCGATTACATAATGTAATTAATTTGTACAAATAAATATCGGAATTTTACACTTCAAATTCAGTAAATTACATATTAGACTTCCACAACTTGTTATATTTCTGTAATTAGAATACTGGTTACTTTTTGTAATTACAGAATTGCACAACTTGTTGGAAGCATAAATTAATAGCACATTTCACAATTCCAAACTTTTGGAAATTACAGATTACAAATTAATAGCTCTGAGCTCTTCACAATGCTGAAACTTGTTTTTAATGTAATATTTTTTTTGCAATCAAAGTTTGGAATACATGTTGGAATTCAATAACCTGATACATTTGAGAAATTACAACTGGAATTTCTTTAGGACGTATCAGTGTGTCTGTGCTATCGTAACAACAGGACTAATTCTCTTCATTAATTATGGGTGTGATTTAAGCGTGCAATAAACCAGTCAGTGTTTCACTTGCCATTCCCTTTAAGAGCCAGGTCTGATTTTGGCGTATTGCTATTTCGGGGGCACAGCTACGTAGACATGTCCAACACCTCTCAGCAGAGATCATGTCCAATTCTGTTTATTATTGTTGTAAAAGTTTGCATAGCATGCCGCTAAGTGTTTATATTGGGCACTGCTGCGTGTCCAAGCAAGCGGCACACGGGTGTTGACAAATCACTGCCAAGATAGCAATTAATGTCTGACTGTTGGTGTCTGCCTAGGTTGCTTTCATCAGTGGTGCGCCTGGGTTTTAAGCTGTTAAGATAGCAATATGCCAGAAATGTACCTGAACACACCCCAAATCCAGACTACTATGCCTATTGGCGTAGATATATTCACAAGCGTTTTTGCTAGATAGATTGTTGGTGGGGTGTAAGAGAGCTATGGACATCACAGTATACCCTGCACATGGTGTAAGATATGTACAATAGACCATATATGGAAGGTAAGCTACAAAAACAGCTGGTTTTCATTTACTGTACACAGGTACAGTAATAGTAGTGTGTTACAGGTAGTAGAACTGCAGCTTTCCACATATCATTTGATATCTGGTATCCAATCTGGAATCCAATCTTTTAGCTACTAAATACGGGTTAGTGTATGTCTCGTTCCTAATTCTGTCTTTTTTATTCCAGTATTTTTGTTGCATCCTAAATTGAACAAAAGTAATATGTCAAACATGTGCCCTTCAAACATAATCAGAGCTAGGATATGTTTCATTGACTCAGTAGAGTAGAAGCTGTTTTTGTGAACCCGGAGGCCATAATCAGTGGTTCCAGTAGATCATAATGTGCTGTCCTGTTGGAGAACGGACTGAAGAAGTGCTGCCAGAGCTTTAGTGCACCCTCCTATTAGACAAGACTGCTTGATTTATTGTTTGTACTTGATCACTGTATCCGAAATGTCACCTCAAGATGATAAAGGACGTAACTAACTACAGCTCACATGCTCCTGAAAATAGTTAGCCTGAAAATAGAGCCCAATCTCCTGTTTCCTCTCGAAAATCAGCACCAGACACTATTTCCCACATGGTACTGGGTAGAAATGACTGCAATGAATACAAATGGCTGGCAGGAGCATATGCAAGAGCTTATGGGCCTGAAGTGCAGAATGTTGAATGAATGCAGCTTTGCAGCATTATAGCTGGGATTGGCTGTTTAAATGCGCTGTATAACGTTAGTAGCTTTCATGCATATAAATCCTGCATGAAGTCATGTCTGAATGTAGACAGACTGGCTGTCCATTCATCATATTCTTGTCCACTTTTGACTCACAATGATTGTACTATTGTACAGTTGTACAGACTGTAGAATACCTGGTAATGTACATAAAGGCAAAATACTTAAAAAAGGGTTAAATTATTGTTAAAAATGATACAAAAATGTTTAAAATAACGTGTAGTTTGTGGCGTTTTGGCTTAGTAATGTACAAAAAACATGAGGCTTACGATCTAGCATGCTAACCTTCCTCCTCTTTCGGCACAACCAGCAAGCGGATTGACAGGACTTTATTTGTAAACAGATGCCATATCAAGCATTTCAAAAACTCTCATTCATATTCCAGTCAGTAGCTGGTCTCCTCATTAATAATTAATAATAATCTCAGGTCTAGCCCCTTTCAAAGGCCTGGTTTCCAATGCAGGGTCAAACGATTTTAAGCACAGTGGCTATTTGTTCCAGTGTCTTTCCCACATGGAAACGCAGGGAACAGTATGAGTCTGGATTTCAGTTCAGTGAAGGACTTAATAAAGTAGGGATCCACTGATCAGCTCCACTTTGTCCAGGATTTTTATATTTTCTTCTAGAAAATGGTGGTGGAGGCCATATCTTGTTTTGTTGGAGGATGCACTAGCTCATTTCATAGTCTTTGTTTCATATTAGAGATAGAAGGATCACCAAAAACCCTTGTGCAGTACAAGTATAAAATAGGGGTGTTCCAAAAACTTTTGACCAGTAGTGTATGTTGTTTAGGAATTTTGGCTTATTCTTCCATACACAACTTAACTCAAATTTAACTCAGTGAAAGTGTTTTTAGGTTTACTTACTCATAAACCTTCACTGTTATTTGGTGGATGGAACCTTAGTTACATCATATACAGAAAAAACAGCACGAACTGCCTCAACCATGTTTCACTTTTTGTTATTTAGCTTATGCAATAAAATCTTTTCTTATCTTTCTACTAGGGATAAACTGAATGTTTGGCAACCAAAAATGCTCGAAAAAGGCAAAATAAGTAAAAAGACCAAATGAATTTCAAACAACAATGCCTAATTTAGTCATATTTCAGTGTAGCAGAATAATAATATAAAAAACAAAACAAAAAAAAAAAAAACTTTTTACATTTCACACTGGTGAACTCAAGGTGAGGCAGGAGGGGCAACTGCCCCGTCAGGTGCCCCATGGTTAAAAAAGCATCACTAAAGTGCCCACTAGAGAGGCAAAAAAGAGACAGCAGTGGCCTATCGGTTGCCCATATGTGGGGGGAAAGTCATCAAGTGCCCTCTATGTGCCCCTTCTTGCAGTAACTTATAATGAAATGCCCTCTAAGTACAACAGTAATGCCACTGTGTCTGGTACACACCTTGTACTAACCCCACACACTAATAAAGTGAATGGAATTCCAGTGAGTGGAAGTACTGTGTAGAGGTTTCTAATACAGTGGCCAGTGAGTGGAAGTTTCGTGTGGAGGTTTTTTAGAACAGTGGTCAGTGAGTAAAAGTATAGGGGAATCCTGTAGCGCTGTCTGCTCTGCGTCTGTGGTCTCTTAACGTGAGCCTGAGCCTCTTAGTGTGGTTAGAGTCTTAAACCCAGCCTTGCTTAGTGATAGCTGCTAGCAACAAACGCTAATCCCTCTCCACAACGCTCCAGAGGCCATACTGGCTAAACACTAGCTCTCCCAGTTAGACGCATCATTAAATAAATGACTCTGGTCACTGCAAGTGAGGTTTATTTGAAGCAGGCCTGCTCTAGGCTTTTTAGTGGTTTTCAAGCAAATCATGCAGTTAAGACTCGGAGAGAGAGAGAGAGAGAGAGAGAGAGAGAGTATAGACGTAGAAATGGAACAGCCTGTGTGTTTTGACTTTGTCACAGAAGATCATGGCAGAACAGAGGGCCCGGAGCTTAATGGCTATAAAAGTGGTGGGTTGAGCTGTAAAATGCGAGGAGCTTTGCTTTTGTCCTTGTTCTTAATAGCTTGCCGTGATTGCATAAAGGGAGAAGCATGCAATGGTGGCATGGAGATATGCGAGAGGAACGAGGCCTATCATTAGCTAAGTGTGGCGTCTAGTGATTTACTGAAGCGAACTGCGTCCAAGGAACTGTTTAAGAGCACTGCATTGTTGAGGAGTAAAGTATGCAGATATCCCTGCTGTAGGTCCATTTTCCAAGATCAGTCTTCTCTGGAGATTTACTACATAATTTACAGGGTTATAATTGGCCTTTTCTTGTAAAGACAACCTGGTATGATTTAGCATCTATAACATGCTCTTAAACTACACTTTTAATGCCTTGTTGATGACACACTATGTCACCCTGAGGGAAAGCAATGCTGTCTGTAAGATTATCTTACCTACCATGCCATCTGCATATGTTTATACCTTTTTTTCCCGCTTATATAACTAGTTAAAAATGTTCCCTTTAAGTTTTAATAAGTGTGTGTAGTGTGTGAGCTGTATGTCCATGTTGGTCACTGAAGAATCTGAGTTTTCTATGTGCTACAATGTTTTGGTCTTTTCCTCCATACACAACTGATTTAACACAGTTAAGGGTGTACATATATTGTTTGTTGGAGGATGCAATGATCTGTTTTTCACTGTCTTTGTATGATATTAGAGATATTGCTAAGGCGAGAAAATGAAAAGGCACCTAAAAAAGGGGTGTTCTAAAACTTTTGACCAGTAGTGTGTGTTGTGTAGGAATTTGGGCGTATTCTTCTGTACACAACTAATGTAACTCAGTGAAGGTGTGTGTGTAGGTTTTCTTGCATAAACTTTCACTGTTGTTTGGTAGATGGAACGTAAATACCATCAAACACAGCAAAACACTATGTACTACCACCACCATGTTTCACAGTTGGAATGAGGTTCTTAAATCATTTCCGTAAAGTTCTATAGTAAAATTGCTTAACTTTCTGCTGGAAATAAACTGAATATAACTTAAACTGAAATAAACTGAAATTTGGCAAGCAAAAATATTTATAAAAAAGACAAAAAAATAAGTCTTGGTGTTTAGCCAAATAAGTAAAAAAAAAATATATTAAATTATAACCAACCATGCATCATTTATTCCAAGGCCTATTGCAGTGTAACCAGTTCACTAGCACTAGCACTATACACATGCCAGTTTGTGTATCAGAGCACTGTTTTATTGAATGCTGTCAAGGAGCTGGAAAACAGGCGATACACGGCAGGTTTAAGTTCATTTTTATGCTATTACCATTAGATAAATTATATAAAGCATTCAGCATCACTTATTAAGCTTTTAATCAGTTTATTACAACTTCACAAACTATCTGCTTTTCAGTTGAAGGGCACTGAGAGCTGCACATACCTAAGAACAGTAACGATTGGTGGCCTCTTATGAGTTATAAAAAAAAAGTGTGCAGTGATCTTTCCTCCCTGCTTTTAATGAATTCACACATTTTTGTTCACCAGTTGCTTTACAGTGGATTTATTTAAACATACATTAACCAATGTAGGTGTGGCCTGCAAAACCATGAGATGTTACCCTGAGGTTCCTTGCGATTGCCCAGCGTATTAAATAACTTGGTCTTGAGTCATTTTTGTTGGACAGCCACTCCTGGGGAAGCTAACATTGGTGTCAGATTGCCTGTCTGACAGTGAATTGGGGAAGTCCAGACTCTTTTGAGAGACTGATTTTGTAACCATGTCCAGCCTGGAAGACATTTAAAGATATGTTGAAATACTCTGTTCAATTAAAGAGTGAAAACTCTATATCTGTTTACTCTAGAGTTTCACAATCTCTGTCAAGTCCAAAAATGTCTGTTAACCCATTTAAAGTAAAATCATCCAAGTTTCCATTTGTTTATGGAATAAAAACTGTGTTTCTTAGAACCTGGTATATGGAGTTAATATAGTCCTTTAGCTGAATGGAAGGGGCAGCAAATTTTAGAAACTGTTCCAATTTACAGTAAAAGCAGCAGTATTGCTAAATATTAGAATTAATGCTATCATTAGCACAACTTTCCTTGCAATATCGAATTTATTCATTCTAAAAACAGAGTGGTATCTATATTAATTTAGACAGTATTTCAGACATTAACAAAATGAACAAAACAATATTTCACACAGCAGTTAGTTTACATTTACCTGCATTAAAATTACTCTTCATCATGCTCTATGCAACTGCACATTCTCACCAAGGTCAAAAGTTTGGATACACCTTAAATTCAGTGTTTTTTCATCAGCTTTGCACATATTGGTATTTTCTCAGTCAGTTTTATGGGGTAGAGTCAGTTAACAGCTTTCAGTTAACAGCTGTGCTGAAATTGTCAAGAGTTAATTACTTGAATTTCTTGCCACTCAATGTGTTTGAGAGCATCAGAGTTGGTATGCAGTGAATAGTCCTATTTGAGTCATGCTCTAATTCATATTATGGCAAGAACTACACAACTAAATAAAGAAAAAATACTTTAAGAAATGAAGGTCAGTCAACCCAAAATATTTCAAGAACTTTAAAAGCAAACCTATCCTTAAGTGCAGTCACAAAGACCATCAAAAGCGCTTTGATGAAACTGGCTCTTATCAGAACTGCCCCAGGAAAGTAAGAGCAAGAGTTTCCTCTGTTGCACAGGATAAATTCATCAGAGTTACCAGCATCAGTAACTGCAAATTAACAGAACCCCCAATATGAACCACCTAAATGCTTCACAAAGTATTTTGGTCAGTTTAACTCTTATGACATAAATAACACTTGCTACATAAATAAGATCTGTCTATGACATTTAATTAAATATATTTGAAAATAAATAAAAATAACTGATTTAAACTGTTTAGTTTTTAAGCATGCATTTGGCATGTTTTATCAAGATTAATGACAGTTAAGGAAGTCCATTGTTAATTAGCAACATTAGTCTAGCATCTTCTGCCTTAAACTAAACATTTACACATTTTAGTTGATCATCTACAGTGCAGCAAACCATGTTAATTGTTTATCAAACAATTTCTTTAAAAGCTTGTGTAAAAAATCAGCAATGCGGCTTCTAGACAACCTCACAATCTGTGAATCGTGTCAGATACGGGAACAAGAACTTTAAAGGCTGTGAAACTGGTGTCAATTGTATGTAGTGGGTTTTGGATGTGGTTAGTTATCACATCTTTACCACCCCTGTGTGTTCCCCTCATTCTTCCCACACCCTGTTGGCCATATCTCTATTCACAGGCATCATGATGATGATGATGATGATGATGATGGATGATAAGAAAAATGGCCTACCTGGGCTGTGTCTCAACACCCTTTATGAATGGAGACACACTGTCTCCACTCTTTCATCCAGGCGAGGTATTGGGGTGGAAAATCGAGATGTGATTTCACACTGGTTGACTCAGCACGGCAAATATGATATTATTAGCACTGTTATCTTCTCCGTGCATCAGAACTTTTGGGTGTAATAGAAGCCTTTGGTTGGTGCCATCTTTTGAGCCTGTTTTGTTTGGGTTTTGCAGGCTGCAGGGGAACAGTCTCACGCCAGGAGGAGGCGATGAGGAGCCAGCACCTAAAAAAGTTCCCGAGCAAGCCGTGCCCGAAGTAACGTGTAAGCGTAGAGCTTCTATTCTACCTCCTCTTCTCCCTGACAGCTCCTTATTAGAGAGGAATGCATTAAACGGGGTACAGTGTCACATTCTGTAGCCTTCTGAAAGGCGATGGATGCTTGGTAATTTGTTTTTGTGTAGCAGTCACTCAATGCCATTGAAGAGACACTCCAACCCAAAGGGTGCTCAACTTGATCTGACTGCAGACGCTGGAGGTGTTTGTTCAAGCCACACAACCAGCCAGATCATTTCTTTAGAGACTGCTCGTCCTTAAAGTGATAGTCCGACCCTGTATTTTTTTAAATGTACTGTAGTGGATCATCAGTGTCGTCTCTGTTAGTTTTGGAGCTAATGTAACTAAAACATGCTTGCAGGATAATTAGCATACTTTATAATTGTACAAACAGCATGACTGAATCATACCCTGACCACAAAGCACTTTGAGCTGTCATGCAAGCTGTAATAAATGTGCTTGTGTGGTTTCTAATGCTATATGATACCTGTTATTTGTTACACTGATACCTATAAATATGGAGAAAAATACAGACACATTTCAGGCTTTAAAATGCCTGCTAGACCAGGTTGCGCAAGAAAGCAAACTTACATAATTCCATGTTTATGGATCAAACACAGCAGTGCTGCTGGAGTTTTTAAACACTGTGTCCACTTACTGTCCTCCACTCTATTAGACACTCCTATCTATCTTAACTAGTTGACCCACCTTGTAGATGTAATGTCAGGGCATTGTCCACATGATGCTACCCATAAAATACTGCTGGCTAGATATTTCTAGTTGGTGGTCTATTTGTTTGTCCAGTAGTGACACTAAGGGCCTGTGCATTTTGTGCAAAAAATGTGCAAAAGGCATGTATTAGTTCTCTTAATTAATTATGGGTGTGTTTTAGGCGTAACATAAAATAATGAATCTGTGTGTCACTTGCTATTGCCTTTAAGAGTTTAAGAGTGTTTGCAGGGTATAAGATAGGGCTAAGTTGTTTAAAACCTCCAGCAGCACTGCTGTGTCTAATCCACTCATTCCAACACAACCGGGAATAAAACACCACCCAACTAATACCCAATTGCCAGACACTATATTTTTAATACAACCTGACCAGCACCAGATGTTCATGCTGGTTATGCTGGTGTACCAGCTTAGTGCTGTTGACCAGTATAGTGTTTCTGATTAATGCTTAATCTGACAAAGCTAGACAGAGAGCATGACCATCATGCTGGTCAAAGCTGATTAAATAGATATTTATCCAGCAAAGGCTATGTTTTTGCCTGGAAGCCCAGATTTCAAACACCTTGACCATCAAAAACCAGCTTAGACCATCTGAAACAAGCTGCCAGCTAAATCTGGTCGTGAGCTGGATATGAAAAGTGTATAAATATTAGATTAATGTAGAAATGAAGTACATAAATCATGTAAATTCAGTGAAATACATGACTTTGCTCAGTGTAGATGGTAAAAATGTGCTCTATGTGTGTGTGTGTGTGTGTTTTGTCTCTGGAACAGGTCCATTGCCTGCAGTGGCAGAGTCTCTGACTGCAGCTGAGCTGGAGCTCCAGAGCGTTTCTCAAGTTTCAGCGCAGGTAAGCCATCCCGCCCCAGTCCAAACTATCACTTTCCTGCCTTCGCTCATTTCTCCTCCGTCTTCTCCATTGTGCGTGCTGTCAGAAAGACAGTTAAAACCACTTATATCACACTCTCTCATACAGATACCTCTGCCCTGAGTGGGCTGTTTATCTCCCAGCTTGTCAGCCTTGCGGATAGCTTACCTCTCTAAACAATGCATAAAGACTCTCATGGTGTGAGAGCAGTGAGGGCTTTGTTTTTGGGGAAACATCAGGTAGAGTAATGCGGTTAGATGTAGCCTCGGCCAGACAGGAGCCGTGATTTGTGACTTTTGCCGCGAGTATCGTTTTGTGGAAGAAAAAGAGTGTATAGTTACAAATGTACACACTGTAATGAAGTTGACATGGAGGTCATAGCGGATAACAGCAAGTCAATCAAAACTGCACACAACTCAGCTAATTCCCACACCACATATTTTTCCCTTTAAAATCTACTGATATTCAGTTTCTAACTCTTAAAAACTACATATTAGTTTTATAATATTGTCTAAAAAGAGATATGAGTTCCATAAACTGCACCACTACAAAAGGGTTAATTGACTTTTCAGTAAGCAGTAACTCCATATGCAAACTACTGGTAAAAGAAAGAATCAGTAATAAATGGGAGTATGTGAAATGGAGTCAGGAGTCCAATTTTGTAACGCTCACACGGGTTGCCAGATTGACACACAGTGGCAAGCGATGACAAGTCTTACTCTGTAGCTGATCAGTGAATATATACGTTTGTAATGTCCAAAAAACCTGTCTCTACTACTCTATTGGTGGTGTGAATAGTTAGTGAACCTAACTGAAGCTCAGTGATTACCTGTTCAGCAGAAAAACAGCCAGGTCACCCATTTCTGTGGCTGCAGCACACTGTTTGCGTGCTGTTGTCTATACCTGGGCTGTGGAAATGGAACTGGGGGAATGGCGAAGAGCAGATTTAGAGGATTTCTATGACACACCATAGAATACTGTACAAAGCTCTGCTGACAACAGCTGTCAGTGCTTAAACTCAGCATGTTTTTGTAAAATCTGATGATACATCCTGATTATGTTACGAGTTGCTACAAAAAATTATAATCCTTAATGGTGCTTTAAAAAAAATTTGTATTAGTTTACTTGTTTAAATCAGCCATGTTTTTATTGCTGTACAGAGGGTCTAGAAAGCTTTCGCTCTTGTTGGATGCATTATGTTTTTTACCAATTGTGCAAGCTTATTCACAGTGCTATTTGGGTTATTAAGTGCTTATTAATGTATTGCCTTATATGTGTCTTATATTCCTATACAAAATATTCTGACACTAATACAAATAAAAATCATAAACACTGACTTTTAGGTTGACTGTTATTAACATGTCATATCAACTAAATGCAGCAACATCAGAGAAATATATCTCATTATTTATGGAAAAAAAAGAAAATTAAACATCAAAAATTCCACTCAAGGTTAACAGTGCAGAATGTGGATAAACTTTAAAAGAAACACAGAGATGGAAAAGTGTATATTGGGTGTGATTAGGACTGTGCGAGACTGACATGGTAACAGCACCCAGTGATGGTAAAAACATATTTTTTGCCCATTTAAAAAGTATTCACATAAACCACAGCAAAGCTGAAACGTGTCTCTGGCATGATGTACATTGTATAACATTCTCAGAACAGAATGTCAGGTTTCACACATTGAACAGCTGAAAAAAACAGTCATGTCTCTCTTCTCTCAAACAAGCTGGCTGAGCTAAGCGGCAGTAGAGCACTGGGTACATTACAATTCATGTACTGTTCAGAATTCTGTTCTTTGATACTGTTTTAATTACACAACAATGGCCAAATCAAATATGATGGTGTACAGTTGCATAGGTTTGTAAATCTGTGGTCAAATGTAATACTTAGAATTAGACTTAGACTTATAATTTACAAATATTTTGCAGGAAGCCAACGTAAACATTTTAGATTTTCCGGATTTATATTTTTTGCTGATGTTTTTTTTTTGTTGCAAGAAATAAAAAATAACATATCTAATGCTATTAAATTTAGCAAAATCTTCCACTCCTCAAATATATTACTGTTTGCTCTACTTATATATTTTACAAACTGCAAATTAAGCTTGTAAAATGTTACTAAAATACCAGAAGATTGAATGTTACTGGTATCTTTAGTACTAGCAGTAGCAGCATCTCTGTTAGCACATCTGCTAATGCATCTGGAAGCCTAGCACTTTCCACCTAGCGCTGTTTTAATAAGAGGATTGTGTTGCAGGCACAGGCCCAGATGTGACAATATAAATTATTTATTAATATCTGTACAGGATGTGATACTCTCCACCCAAGAAGAAATCCTGTTTTTATAGTGCTATAGATGAATGATATGAATACTTTTATTGACAATTCTTGTCATCTTATACTAATACATTTCTACTGAGTCATTGCTACCGACAGTTTGTCACAGTGTACTGCATAATTGAACAAAGTGTACCCTGAATAAAGTGCTCAGCCATTTTTTTTTCAAGAGTAAAAAATATTCTTCTTTTGCTACAGACATTTTGACACTATTTTGTGGACTCAACCAGAGCAGTATTAAAGAGCTTAGGCAACAAATGTTTTGATGATGCGTGCATATATTTAAGCAATAATACACAAGAGGGAGTGCTATAACGTGTAATATTGGCACTGCTGGGCTGCAGTCGTATATGCCTGAGTGGCTGATAATGTGTGTAATAATGCGTATTTTCGAATCGCTGGGCTTATCTGCGTTTTTGCCTGCGCTGCCTATTAGAAACATGGCATTTCTTCACTGTGCGTCTATGGGATCCAGCAGCTCCCAGTGGTGTATAATGACATCACATTTGGTTTGTATTTGGTTTGTAAGCGCTTCATGGTTGCTAGGTTACCTGTATGTGGCGGATATAAAAATACATAGAGATCTTCGGTTACAGTACATTACCGGCTGCTAATGTCACTCATAGAACGCCCCTCAGCCAATCGCACTGCTGGGTCGGAACTAACCGTGGTATAATATCTTTTACTTGTGTGAAAAAAGTTAATCAATGGACATTGCCTTTTCTATAAGCTACAATTATTCCACACCCATTTTCTGTCTCATAATGTCTCCTCACATTAAAGGCAAAAATCAAAGTTTCAAGGGTTTAAATGAGAGGGTTTTGACAGGAAAGCACCAACATGAATTTTAAAGGAACATGACTTGGAAACTTAACGCTGATCTTGACCACAGCTTTCTAATTGCTGGGATATAGGACTGTGTGATGGTAATGCAGTTTTATATATGCCTTTGTTGCCATGGATTCTATACTCAATACTGCGCTCCCTCTCTCTCCCCTCATCATTAAGCTCTTATTTTCCTATCAGCAGTGACACCGAGGCGAGGCTGTGCTGTAATTACAGCAGGCTGGTGTTGGAAAAGTCTTTTAAGAGCATATATTGGCTGGTGTGGTGTGCTGAGCAGATGGGGGAGGGCTCCAGACATGCTGGCATCGTGCTCTGTCGCGGCGGGGCAACCCCCCTCTCAGTCTCTCGCCGACAGAGCCGGTACCCCCTGAGAAATAAATTAAAATATGTAACAGAGCAGATCAGGCTGTACAAGTATTCAAGGATTCAAGGATTCAAGGAGATTTTACTGTCATTCGCATCTTATGTGGTACATGAGGTGGAACGAAATTGTGAAATAAAAAATTGTTCATCCTCAGCCGCAGCAGGTCCAGTTTGTTATCCAAAGCGCGGACATTAGACAGGAAAAGCGACGGAATCGGGGGCCAGTTAGCATTAGCCTTTAGCCTGGCTAGCACACCACCGCGTTTACCTCGCTTCTGACGCCGCTGGCACCGCCTCCTCCTGCCCTTTGTCTGCAGCGATCCGCTCCCCCACGCCGGAGCGCGGAGGAGCTGTAGCTCGCCCAGCGTAGCTCGGATATTATTGTCCAAAGTTGCTGTTTTACTGACCAAACTGTCCTTAATCCTCAAAAGTTCGGTCCTGCTATAACTCACACGCGTGGGGTGCGTGAAGTTGGGTTCAGAACCGACGGAAAAACAGCTCAAAAAAGGGTGTTCGCTAGGAGCGTGAGTAGCCGCTGCACTACTGCGCGCCGCCATCAGTAGTACTTACAGGGGGATTCCACCAAGTTGCCCAAAAAAATCTGCATAGTTCAGAAGTTGCTGTAAACAGTCATTTAGAGTGGGGTTTGGTGTGAAATGCTTCATGGTAGAGAAAACATTACCACAGGTTTCTTTGCAGTGGTGATGCTTGGAGCCATTATGCCATAATTATAACACAAATATAGCATTTTATTTACTAAAAAAAAAACACTGCATTGAAGCTAAATGTGTCTTTTGAGTTTTTGTTATGTTATTTTTGATAATGGTAAAATAAATATAAATGTTATTTTTGAAGGAAAATATATTTTTGTGGGATACCACCATTCTTAACAACATTCTGCATATCTCTCTACCATGAAAGAATTACATAAAAAACACATTATGAGAAAGTCATATTGTAAATATGGTATGACACAATGTGCCAGACATTCATGAGACGGTTTCAAAAACAATACAGCAGGTTCAATAACTTTCTGTTTTATAGATTTTAAAAGCAAATATTTCTTTAGAATGATGCAATTTACATCATTACACTCTAAATTATTAATGTGGAATTGTTACAAAAAATAGGATACTTTTCATTTATGGCTTAGCAGCAATTGTTGCTTTGCTATTCTATTTAAATTGTGTCACACTATTAAATTTTTTGAGTATTATATGTGATTTTTATGATATATTATGGTATATATTTTTGGTACTGCCATACTTTACAAGACTACACATATATCTCTGCGATGAACAGATTTTAAAAATGCACGCTAAGCAAAAATCATATTGTAACATTAGTATAAAACAATGCCTCAGATATCATAATGTGCTTTTAATTTAATGAACTTACGAAGAACTTACTGTCATATAGCTTAACAAATGCATTAAAGGTTTCCGTAGATGGACACTTTCACACCAATTCACTTATTTATTATTATTATTTTTTTTACATTTACATTTTTAACAATGTAATAGTGGGGGGCTGTTTAAAAAACTGTGAAATTTCTCTTTATTCCTTGTCACGTCTTGGCCTCGTCTCGTGTCTCTGTGTGTCTTCCCCACGTGACCTGTGCTCCCCTGTGTCTCCCGTCTCAGTACTTTTCCACCTGTGTCTCATTTGTAGCTCCGCCCCTTCCCCAGGTGTTTCTAATTATAGTGTGTTTCCTGTTTCTTTAAATAGCCCTCCTCTGCCACTTTGTCTCCGTCGGTCTTTGCACCTTCCACTGTTGTCTGTCTCTCCGCGTTTCTGTGTTGCTAAAGCCCTAGTTCCGTGTTTATTCCTAGTTTGTTTCCCTTGCTCCTTATTCTGTGTTTTTCTGTTTATTTCTAGTTTCCTGTTTTTATCCATTGTTTTTCCTCCCTTGCCCTGCTTAGTTTAGTTTTACCTAGTTTAGCTTCTTGTTTATTTCCTTGTTTTATTCTAGTCCTTCCCTTGTATATATATATCCCTAGCCCTGTTAGTCTATTTCTTGTATCTCTTGTTTGTTTAGGTTTATGTTATTTTGTTTCACTGTTTATTTTGGTTATTGGTTTTTGGTTATTCTTTGTTTATTTACTCCCTGTTTATATATATATTTAGTACTTCTTGTTTGTTTAGTTTATGTTCACTAGTTCCTCTCGTTTGTTTTGGTTTATTATCTTTGATACGTGTTTACTTGTTTCTTTGTTATTTATTTAATAAATTATTTATTTATTTCGCCCTACCTGCACTTGTGTCCGCCTCCTCGTCTCCCTGCCTGGGTAAACGCGACATTCCTTGTCAGTAACTTTTGGTTTGCTGTTATTTACATTGAATTACACAATTACATATTAAGATAATTAACCCTCTGCGGTTTATGAAAGCAGAAGTCATGCGTTTTTATTAGTATCTTATTAAGAAACTCCTCTTTTCTCCTCTTTTCATCGCCATGACTAACTGGTAGATTCATGTGTCTTTCATCTACCTATCATATCATAATTGGTGGATTTGTTTGTCAGTCTCTGTTTCATGTGAAACTTACCAATGAACACCAATTGTACAGCTCCATTCAAAGTCGTTCCATAATTAGTGTTATTATGACAATAACCAACATTTTGGGAGAAGGAACATGCCTGAACCGCCTCTCAAATCTGCTATCCTTTTCATCCTTTCAAGTGTCAATGTCAAGTCTCCTCCCTTTAACTCTCTCCTCTCTCTGTCCAGTTCTTTCCATTGTCTTTAGTCTCATGTTGAATAATCACATTACTGACTGTACACATTTATAAAAGTCCAGGGATTTTTATGTGTTTAAAGGTTAGTTTTACACAAAACAAAAACTCAATACCCATCAATAACCAAAACCAGGTTAGTGGCATTGAAGAATGTGATGCACTGGCATGTTTATCAGCCACAGTAGAATAAGTAGTACGTTATAGCAGCAATCAGTTACTTAAATTCAACTCTAAATAAATCTAATTTTAATACAAATGAAACTGGGTATGGTGTCTAAATGGCTAAAATGCTGATTACTATTCACCATAATATTATTATCATTATTATTATTATTATTATTATAGATAAAATATTATTATATATAATATAGCTTCTCTTTGGCTTGAGCAATGAGTCACAAACAGTTGATAGTAAATTACATCAGTTTTATTATTCTTGATAACAGCAGCTTAAAGAGTTAGCACAGAGCCACACACACACACACACACACACACACATCGTCTTTCATATTCACACAAACGCAAGCTGTCTTTACTTTGGCTTGGCGTTTTTTGAACAAGGGAGGAGAAAAGTGAGAGAAAAGACCCCGGCGTCTGCAGGTTAAACGGTGCCAAAGTGACGAGGCTAATCTGTTCCATATGGAAAGACGAAGTGCGAACGGCTCAGCTCACCTACCAACGCTGTTTAAAGCCTAATGTGGTTGTTTTCCGTTTAATTGCTTATTTTGGGCACTGTTTGAAAGGCAAACGCAATTTGTCTTCCTAATGGCTTATTAGTTTAACTGGTCCTCCAGGGCTTTCTCTGCTAGTCGCTCCGAACGGCACGGAAAACAAAACGTAATGCTTTTACGGGGTGACTCACTTCTTGGGATAACAATAGTTGAAGCGATGGGTGCCGTATCTCCGCCACCTCCCTTTGGGGTGGAGGTTGTGTGAGCGGGGGGTGAGCAGCTGTCTGCCGCAGTTAACACCGCTGATGATCACCAGCCTTACGTTGCAGCCGCTGGATTATATACAGCCCGCAGGGGAGCGCTCAGAGCTGTTGGGTTTGGATCAGGCACTCGTCCAAATCAACTGCTGTACAGAGATCCATTCTGCACTCCAGCAGGTTTCACTTCTGTCATTACGGACATTATCTTAATATACTCTTTAAAACTTTGGGTACATTTTTGTAATTGCTATAATTCTGGATTTTTTTGTATGGCATAAACTTCAGGCAGGTACCAGAGGTAACCTGTTCTGCACTGTTCTTCTGCGCAGCAACACCTGCACAAATAAGATCTTACTGAAAATCAACAGGAGAAAACCTTTCCTGCATTCTCATCACAAAGTACAAACTCAAAATTAGAATAGTAACAGTCATAAATGGTTATAACATTCATAATAACAATAATAAGCAATCATGTTTATTGTACTATTACTAATACTGCTACTACTCACATGGTAATTATATGAAATGTATGTGTCACATACCCTCTAAAATATAATGCAGAAAGCTCCCTACAGCACTCCAATATTTTAACTCCTGAGAGATATACTGAGAGAGATATACTGAACATCCTGAGAGCGTCATCACACGATAGTGTGTCAATCTGTGGTCATTAATCTGACCTTATTTTAAAAATGTATGTGTGGTGGGTTGGTTCTTACTTTAAAAGTGGATTTTAGCTTTTATAGCACCTCGATTCCAACCATTTAAATTATTTAAATTAAGGTTTTATGTTGTATACAACTAGTTCTGACCTAATTTCTAAAATAACATATTACAATACAGATTATACAATTTTTGTTATTTGTGTTACTTCAGGATTTTACCCTTAAAATATTTACAGTCATGTTTCCACAACAAGAAACAAACACGAGTGAGTTGCTCACTGAATTAATCTTATTCAGTTTTGAATTAGGTATTTCAGATGTGGGTCTGGGCTTTTATGAGAAACTAAAAACGACATGCTTCTGGTGACTCTATTGGTCATCTTTCCACTTTTATATTTTATCATAATAAAGTTAAAGACAAGGTTGGTCATGTGATTTCAGTAATGATGCACTGGCTAAATGTTCACTAAATAAAAGGTCTGTTATTCACTAAAAGGCCTCAGATTTCTGTTTATCAAAGTGTCTTCCTCTGTATGAAGAGCAGTATCTATCTACCTATATATATATATATATATATATATATATATATATATATATATATATATATATATATATATATATATATAACATGACTAACAATAAATAGTCACCAATTCATTACTTTTGTTTAATTCATATGAATTATTATGTTATTATCAAGGTTTTCTGATTAGCACTGTACACTGTTTATAGTGACGTACACATGAAAGTGGGACCTGAAATATAGAGGCAGACTGATCCTAAATCACGACCACAGATCTCTGATCTTACGCTCTTCATTCAGCAGAGAACTGAGAGGGAAAGTCAGGAACTGTTAATGTCCGTCATTAGTCTGACAGTTGTTTGCTCCTGCCATTCACTCTGTGTGATAATTGCCTCATAAAGCTCAGATATGTTCTCCGAGCAGCTCTTTGAGTCATTTCCATGGAATTTCAGCTGTGTTTCCTTAAAAGCACTGAATGATACGTTTTAATTAAGCCCCCTGAGCCTGCGCTTGGGCGTTACTACAGTAAAGTAAGTGAGAGGAGAATAATTCTTTTTTATCTGAAAGCAATAATTATGGTACTGTAACTCAATGAGCACGGTGCAGACTGGTTTATTTATGCAGTCTGGGAGATATGAGGATATGGAACAGTTGGCTGGTTCCTGAGGCCTCATTCGTCTGGTCTGAAAGCTTCGTTACTCTACAGATATAAGTTCTTTTCCTCTTCAGTATGGATTTCTCTACCGGAGACTGCCTCATTATGACTGCTGTTTTATCAGTTGGTCCTATTTGGCTTGGTTGTCCTCATCTTAGAAGGTCAGTTTAGTGATGGTTTGCAGTTGTCTCCTTATTTCAAATTTAGTCAGATAAAAAAATGTTTTAGAAACAGTAGCAGTATTATTAAAGACAATAATGGTAATGCTTTTACTTGTAAAGCACCTCATTGACACTCACACATTCATTTACTAATTCATTCTCTCTTTCCCTCACTTTTTCCTGTTTAGCAGGCTAAAGGTTCTTCACAAAAAGTCACTATTAGGGCGCAAATAGCATTTTCTTCCTTTTTTACACGGCCAATTAACCAACTCCTATCACTAGTGATGCCCCAACGCCAGGAGGGTGAAGACTAGCACATACCTCCTCTTATTCATGTGAAGTCAGCCACCACCTCTTGTCAAACTGCTGCATCATTGTAGAGTAGCATCACAGCTCACTCGGAGGAAAGCGCAGCGACTCGGTTCCAATACATCAACTTACAGACGCCTTGTACTGAGCAACATCACCCTTTGAAGTGATGTGGAGATAGAGCACTATCTACCCACTCAGAGAAAGCAAGGCCAATTGTGCTCTCTCAGGGCTTTGGTAGCCGATGGCAAGCTGCATGAACGAGATTCGAACCGGCGATCTCCTGATCATAGTGGCAGCGCTTAGCCCACCCTATGAGCCATTGTGTCATAGTTTTTAAAGCAAAATTATGTCGAATTTAAGGATACACTGACTTGTAAAAAAACGGCATCTCTGTCATTGCTACTGTCTAACAGGCAGTATAGTGAAGCAGGCAGTATAGTGTGTGTGATAACAGCATAATGCTGCATAACTGCATAAATAATTTCATTTTCCTGTAAAATCATGTAAGACACATTTTACACTACACACTAAACACAACTACATTACACACTAGTGAGCAGACACACAGTTTACAGTGTGGCATGGTGAGTGTGGTGGTGGGAATAGTGGCTTCTGCTGCCACGCCAAGGGAGCATAGAGGTTAAAGGGCTTTGCTCAATGACCTAACAGAGGCAGCTTGGTTTAACTTGGGTATTGAACCTATAACTCTGTCATCAGAACATATCACATCTTGCATAATGCTGCTATAAATAATGGTGGAAGTGTGAATCTTTCAGCAGCCAGCAGAGAAATTTTATTTGCTTTTTTAATTCAATTAAAAAGTATATATTTTAAAGAGAATTTACCTCTGTTAACTGTTAAGCATGGGGGTGGATGGATCAAGCTTTAGGGATGTGCTACAGTCTGCAGCCCAGAGAACATTTCACTAAAGATTCTTTTGTTGTGAAATTATGATCCCAAATATGCCATAACATTCACAATGGACTACCTCAAAAGCACTTTACTTTTTTGAAACTAGTTTGAATATTCTTTGCACTTTTGCTTTTAACCCTTCTTGTCTTTCTTTTGAGGTAAGTACTACAGTCTAAATGTAGGTCAGTAACTGGAGTCTACTATATGAACAATTCTTGCTAAGAGCCCGTATGATTCTACTAAACACCTTTCATGCATGGAGCAGTACTGTTACTTTATTCACTCTGCTCTGCACTATTACTTTAAATGACCTTTAAAAGTGCAGTGCAGCGCTAAGGCTCGCTGGCCTGCTTAGCATCGTCTGACATTTAGAGAAAACTAACACCAGCATCTGGATAAACAATGTCTGGGAGAGAGAGCGCTGTTCTCTGGCTCTCATGGTGCTCTTCTCCAACACTCCCAATCACACACAGATTATCCCTTTTTTTACTCTCACATTTGTCCATTTAAACATGGCTAACCCTAGCGTGAACTCTAAGCGGCTAATGCTGTAGTCCTTTCTCTGATTGCCACGACCACACGAACATGCGTGACCGCCGGAGACCACAGCCCCTCGTTAAGAAGGAGGACCACAGACGTATCATGCGTGTAAACCCTGTTTAATAACCAGCCGTTCCTCCTCGATCAGGACAAAGACGCTGCTCTATTGTGGCATCGGCAGGCAAACAAAAGCGAATTGCTCACCTTCAATGGACCCAGAAAGCAAGAGGCTGGAGGAACAAATTGTGCTGGTGTGGTTCAGCCAGCTGCCCCTAAATATAGCCTGTAATTCCCTTTTAAGAGAAACAATCTGCTCAGTGGTAATTGATTGTTCGTGAATGTGTTTTTCGAACAGCCTCTCTTTCTTTCTCTCGCTGTGTGTTTGAAGCGCTCTTTGTACTTTGCAGAGGCTTTCTTCACCAACGACCCTTCCAAACCCTGAACTGGAAATAAATACAAGGCCTGCCCTACATGTCTGAATGAATAGGAACATGCCATTGATTTCTGTTTGCTAAACTGTCACGAGAAAAGAAGATGTTAACATTCTCTGCTGCTAAAAAAAATGAGAAAAAAGAAAAACCCTACTGAAGAGCAACAGGAGTAAGACAGCAGTTTGTAATCATTTCTGTAAATTATTAAAGTAGCTTTATGGATTTTAAGCATTTCACATTAAAAGAACAGCTTCATTATAATGCTCAACAAAATCATTAATATGCTCAACTGACTGGAATAAGTAAAATAGCTTCTCTAGTTGCCTCTCCAGTCTCTGGAGAAAAACACTGCTAATGGTGCCCGTGAAAATGTTGGAACATGCATATAACCAATCAAGTAATCAAGTAAAAACCTGTTATCTTACTCTAGCAGAGTCATGTAACTCTGTCTTGTCAGTCCACATGCTTCTTTCACTCTCTGTGCCAGTTCTGTATCCCTTAGCTTGTTCAGGAAAGCATGTGTAAAGCGTGTCCTGGTTAAGGGGTGGCTCAAAAACACAAATTCCACTTCTTGACTGTAGGGATGTTGAGAAGCAAAAATCTGTATTTTCATATAATGAAAATTAACTCTAAAGACTACAATTCCCACAATGGACCTGCACTTAATCCCCCGGACACATCTGATCACATGACTCATCGACGTTCTCGTTCCCCCTCCTACTGATTACACACCTGGACTCTGGAATATAAAGAACAAACACTTCGCCTGGTATTTAACATATTTTAGTATAGCTCTTCAACTCTGTGTTTCTTTTGTATTTTTTATCTTTTGTTGCTGACACTTTTTGCCCTTTGTTTGTTAGCTTCTTTTGGTTCTGACCCTGCTTAGTTTATTGTATATACCCTCTGGCCTTGTCCTTTTGCTCACTTTGGTATGTTGTGTTTTTACGCTGCCATTTTGCTCTTTGCCCTGTCTGGCTAATTAATGAATCTGTTTTATTGTATCCACACTTGTCTGTTCTGTGTTTGACTCCCGTGACATTGAAAGTGTGGGTAGTAGCATTTGTTGGTAAAGTATAACTTTTATTAATTCACCTGGATCTTTATTATTAGGAAATAAATAAAATAGTACTGGTAGTATTTCCTTTTGGTAACTTTGTCCACAAAAATCTACGATTGCATATTTTCATAATCCATACAGTTAACTCATATAACTCATACTGTCATACAGTTTCCTGCCCTGAACAGCTTTTTCTAAAGCTTCCAAAACGTCATCATCTTCCCCTCATTGCATTTATCACCATATCTCTGTTCTGTTATCTGCTGCAGAATAAGGATTAGGTTTTCCTGCTCTTATCTGTGTAGCTTTGAGGGTGCAAGTTGTTTACTGTGGTGCACAATGCAGTTGCAGACACTATGTCATGCTGCAGGAGCCTCCTCGCCGGATTCAAGAGGCTCAGAGTTGGATCAGATAGTCGTGATGGTATTGTCCGTATCTTGCTTGCTTTGGCGGCTCAGACTCGAGCCAGTGCCTGAGTGCTTCCATTTAGGAGTGAGCATGCCAAGCCAAGTTTAATCAGCAGACGTGTTAGACTTCATTTCCTCCTGGAGCGCTTCGTCGGAGGAACTTGGACGGGCAGAGCTCTGCGAAGGCGATGGGCTGCGTTTTCAGTGTAATTATTCTGGGATGAAATCAGTTAGAGCTGGAAGTGTTTCTGCGCTCGCTAATGAGAACAGCGCGAAAGTCAGAGCAGGATGTTTGACGGATGTTTAAATTATGTTAAACTCCTTTTTATGATTGGCGAACACATGGCAAAGAATCGCAGGGCGCACACAAGTGTCTGTTGGGAGATGCACTTTGGGAATGGCATTTTCTGTAAATGGGAATAATATGTGATTTTCTGCATTGAATTCAATTACTGCGGCCTGCGTCAAAACTGAAATGAAATCTTTTAATTAAACAAGACACGAGAGCATGCGTCTGCTGCTTTAAACATCAGGCGGTGATAAATCAGCCATTTGTTTGCAGTGAAAATCTGGAACCTAAAAGACGGGCCACCGCAGCGAATAAAGAGGAATGGTAATGAAGTGCTTTTTAATCCTCTTCCTCCTCAAATCCGCCAGCCCTCCCTCCAGCTCACATCCTGCAAACAAAGAGAGAGAACTCTTCTAAACTGCTTTTAGGAGGCCACGCCTGTGGGATTGTGGCAGTGTGGTCACTGGTGTTTGCCTCATTGAGCCAGGGTGGCCGGTGGAGCCTCACTGGGACCCCCTCTCTATATTTCTATCTCTCTTTTTCATGCTGTGATGGGATGTAAGAGCAACAGTGTTTCATGTTCCTGTACAATATATCAGAGGCTCAGGCCTAAAGCCTTTTACGTGGCCGTTGAGAAGTGGCACAAAGTCGCTAAATGTGTGAAAGACGCCTCATCTTGTTCAAACATTTTTACAGTAATTTGTTTTTTATTCACTGAAACGTTTTGGAGTATATGGAGATATATATTTGGAGATATGGAGAAAGAAAGGCTAGTCACAATTTTTGTTAATAGTCCCCACACTGTTCTCATTTCCCATTATATATCTACTAGAGACAGATTAGATCTGTCCAGTACCATTCATTTTACTTTAATCCTGGATATATGGAGATATATTTGTAGTGTATTATTAGTAGCATGACATTCTGGATCATTGATTTCTGTTATAAATCTGATAAAATTCTTGTATTCTTTAATATCTCAGTTAGGTGTGTGCAATACGTATGCAATACAAAAAAATATATTTTCATTTTGTTGCAGGGGTGTATTGTTGAAAATATATCATTTTTAATTCAGTGTTTTGTTATATCGCCAAGAGTATCGTTATCGCAAAATTCCAAGAAATATTGTGATATTATTTTAGGGGTATATTGCCCACCCCTACTCCACACAGTCATCTGCTGTCAATCATCAGGTAGTACTTCTGTTTTATTTACATAATAAAACAAGTTATTCATGGAAAAAGTATTATTTTTTTTTTTTTACTTATTTCTTTAAGTCACAATAATATTCATGATGACAGATTCACTCAGATGCCACTGGGTTACAGAGACCTATGACTGTGGATATGTAAAATAAATCTCTGTTGGATAATACATTTATTGAAGGGTGTGTCCACACGTGTGTAAATTGTGCAGCACATTGTTTGGGGTGTACAAGTCATAATATCAGTATCTACATAGTGCACTACATACATTTTAGAGTTTACTACATTCCTAAAAATGCTTTAAATAATTATTTGGGAAAAAAGGCCACATAATAACCATTTGTAGCACTTTTATTTAGATTATTAAGAGTGTATGTACCATAGCTTCACAAAGTAAATAAGGCAGCAACATATTAAAATAGTCAAAGAGACAGCAAGGAGAAAGCATGGCCTGCTTTTACTGTTCTCTGCAGCAGCACATTAAGCGCACTAGCTTTAGCATGTGGTGTTTGAACCTGTTTCCAATGAATCCGACCACATTCGAGTGTTCTCGTGGCTATTATGGCTGAAGCTGTGTGGGGTTTGACTGGTTTTGGGTTTTAAAGCGTCACTCGCTTCCAGCACTGTGCACCCTCTGCTCCTGAGATGATGGAGGTGAGGAGAGGTGGAGGAAGGTAATTTAAGGCAATTGCTGGTTACTGACCACACGCAGACAAACGTACATGTATTTTAATACTTGTTTTTGTAGTCTATGGAGTCCTACATATTTTAGAAGCATTATATAGTATGTAAAAGTGCCTCAACTGAACATATTATATATACATACAGTATGAGTCAAGAGATTAGACATACTTTGAATTCAGTGGATTTTCATTCTTTAAAATGTGCTCTGCAGATTAATACTAAAGTGATCCACACATATGAAATTATTTAGTAAACAAAATGACAGCTTTGCACATATTGCCATTTTCACAGTCAGTTTTATGAGGTAGAGTCTCCTGGAAATCAGGCTTTCAGTTAACAGCTGTGCTGAACTAGTCAAGAGTTCATTACATCAATTTCTTGCCCCTTAATGTGTTTACGAGCATCAGTTGTGTTGTGAAGAGGTAGTTGTGAAGAGTTGGTGTACAGTAAATAGCCCTGTTTGAGTATTTGAGTATCGAACATTATGATGAAACTGGCTCTCATCAGGACTGCCCCAGGAAGGAAGACAAAGAGTTACCTCTGTTGCACAGGATAAGTTCAGAGTCAGCGTTACCAACCTCAAGAACCACACCAAAAAGTCTTCACAGAGTTTGTTGCTTTGTTTAACACTTTTAGGTTTACTTATCATAGTCAGGATGACTCCAGTATTCATTTACAATGTAGGAAACAATAATAAAAACACTGAATGAGAAACTTTTGACTGCTACTGTATATATAGCTGCCAAATTAACTTTGTCAAAAAAAAATAAAAACATTAAAAGTGATACAGTGGCAGTGACAATAGATAAGTATATGTAAGTCAAAACATTTTCCACATACACATGATATAAATGAACATACTCTACACCATCCAGTTTTTTCCCCCAATTTAGTGTTTTTAATGGCCACCCAGCTAGCAAAGACTCCTCTTCATGTGATGCAAGCAGCTCATCTTCTAATAGTAACCTCCAGTATAATGATGCTTTAAACTGGTTTCATGTTAATGAGTTCAGTGTTCATCAAATGTTGACACAGCATAAAGAACAGCAGCAAAAATGGAGATACAAGGTTTCTTCATGACAGCAGCAATATACAGTTACACACACACACACACACACACACATATATATATATACACACACACAGCCACACATGCACAGGCTCTCCCACCCACATGCACGCTCTTTAGATGTGGAGGCTTACAGAGTGTTCTCATATTTACTCCTCAACATGGATTTCATTTCTGGAGAAATGAGATCCATGTTTCTGAGAGCCGGACAGAAACCTCTCCAAAACGTCTTGGTTAGGACCTCACCGTGGCAGTGGTTTGGGTCGAAATCTCCAGCTTTAGTGCGGGTCATCATTACCCCGATCATAAGCGGAAAGCAGTTTTTTTTATTGTGGCCAGTAAACAACAACCCCGCAGACCAGATCACACGAGCTCCAGCAGGAAAATGAATGTGAACTTTCCCTCGTGTGTATCAAACGAGTTTGACTCATTGAGGTCTGTATTGCAGGCATGCATCATGATCAATAAAACCAATTGGCTTTGGAGGCCGCAGTCGTGCTACAGCGAGGATTGCCGGATTCACCCGGCGTTTCCAAACATTGTGTCACTTTGCAAATATCTTCACTGGGTTTGAAAGCCTGATGATGCCACTATATGTCGAGCAGCGAACCGCAAGAGAAAACAGCAGAGAAGAAGAAGACAATGAATCTGAACTGACACATCCGCAAACATCAACATGGACATGCACCACTTGTAGTAGATCTATTTGAGCGATTTACTCAGCGAATTCTGCGAACTGTCTTTCAGATGTATTTCTGGTTACTGAGAGAGCAGGCACTTGTCTACTTGGGTGCCAGATCACTTGAGGGAAGCAAATTTTTCCACATGTTTACACAAACTCCATTCAGAGGGGCTGTAAGTTTTGTTTAGGTTGGGCTTGGTGGTCTCTGAGGTGTTCCGTATGTGTTTGAGTGTGTGTATGTGTGTGTGCTTTGTCTTGTTTTTTTTTTGTGGTTTCACATATCCCCATGATGATAGAAAAATATAAATATTCTGATGTTGTGGGATGTTTTGTTGGTTTCCATTACTAATATTCCGGTTTGGGTCAGTAGAAAGCATCCAAAACGATGGTAATATGAGGGTGTGGGCCCACGTCTGAGCATGAAAGAGAGAGAGATAGAGTGTGTGTGTGTGTGTGTGTGTGTGTGTGTGTGTGTGTGTGTGTCTGTGTGAGCGATTACAGGTCACAATAATGGTCACATCATCTGCCACATGTGCTGTTTTCATGGTAAGTCTAATGTTTGCATTAAATGAGCTATATTCTCTAATTGGTTGTTTAAGAGACAGTTGTTAATACTGTAAAGTTTTGGCTGGACAGTACTCTGGTCAGTTTTGTTTTCTGGTCTGGCAGAGGCCAAAAACCTTCTTGCAGCAGCTCCACAGATCAAACTGGACCATAGTACTAGCTTTGGTTCATCTCAGTTTAGAAATGATGATGAATGAATGATGATGAATAGGAACTAAGCACTGATTCTGTAATTTAATGGAAATGTAAATTGTTTTAATTGTTTCAACTTTAGGTAACACTTTACTTGGATGGTCCATTTTATGGCCTTGTTGATGCTCAACTGACATTCAACTAACACTGAATTAAATGTCCATTAAATTTAATTTAACCCTATGTTGAATGTAAATTATTCAAAATAGAACCTAACCGTACACCTAACCCTAACCTTAAACCCTTAATTAACCATGAAATCGAACCCTACACCTAACCCTAACCTTAACCCTTAATCAACCATAAAATCGAACCCTACACCTAACCCTTACCCTAACCTAACCTAAGCTTAAAATCTAACCCCAAACCCAATCCTAAAATATTAAGATAAGCGTTTGGGTTAGCGTTGAATTTAGGGTTATATTCAATAGAGAATCATTTACATTCACCTTTTAGTTCATTTGCATTTAATAGACATGTAGTTGAATGTTAGTTGAATGTCAGTTAAACATAAAAGAGGCCATCAAATGGACCATCCAAGTAAAGTGTTACCCAACATTACAGTATACTTACTGGACAAACTGAGAATCCAGTGGGAAAAAGATTACACTGCTGGTCCTTTAAGCTGCCCAGCAAACTCAATAAAGGCAGTCTGAGACACTTGTACACTTGGTAAGATCAGATTAGGCTGGAATCTGACTGCAAATTTCACAACAAGACGGAAATTTTTGGCTTTATTTCTTCATTACAGAAGTAAAGGAACCATGGTATCTATATTTTTATACATTCATTGGTTCTGTCAGCTAACAGAGGGCCCACCCAGAGAGAGCAAGGCCAGTTACGTTCTAAAGCTGTGGTACTCTGATGATCAAGCCTGTGATCTCCTGACGTTCGCCAACACTTAGACGGCTGCACCACTCAGGAGCCAAATCATGCTAATATTTGAGATTTCATGATGGTAATGGTACATAATGGTTGTGAGGATCATTATTTGCACCCCGAGCACACACACGACCTGACACCACTCATTAGCTCTTATATAGTCTGTCCTCCACATGTTCTCCACAACACACTTGGACTAACTGCTCCTGTTGAACATCTAGCCAGGTTGCTGTTTGTGCCCCCGTGGCCTCGTATATCACACTGTACGGAGTGACAACAGGAATCAAAGAGCTGTGCTGCGAGTTACTAGATAAAGCGCGTGCTGTGCATTCTTTGTGGTTTGACTGTAGTATGTTAAGCAGCTTTGGAAAGCGAGTGCAGATATGCTCTTCATTAGCCTGTGTGAAGCCGAGGGCTGCAGGTTTACAGATGTTCGCAGCGTCTCTGATAAGAGGATCACTGAAAGCTGTTTTCTTTCTCCTGCCTAGAGGAGTGATGGAGTAGACATGCTGGATGATGTCATGGAGAACAAGCAGGCCACCAAAAACAGCTCTGCTAATGCTCCCCCTGCAGGGTTTGGCTATGGGGCTGCTAATTACAGATTGGTTGTGGTCTCTGTGGTGTTTCAGAGTGAACTCTAGGGTTCCTGTGTCTCTTTTTGTTTTGGAGCTTCAGGCCGGTAGTCTTGTTTTGCTCAGTTTATCAAGGGGCCTGTTTCCTGTAGATGGAAAATCAGCACCATTAATCTGGAGCAGTATATTTGTGAATTAGCACTTTCCTTTACATTCTGCCTCAGCAATATTTTCACCACGTCGTTCATTTTTTGTGGTTAATTTTAAATTAATTGTATCCATTATACAGTACAGAACGTTTTTTAGGCAAATTAAAGTATTTATTTATTAAAATATGCAGCAAAATTCAACTAAAAAAATTAATGACAGTGATTTGTTTTGTGACCTTGTTATTTTAATCATTTTAATTCATTCTTTTCAGTTTCCACAGAAAATCTGTGACAGAATCTGTTCTCTACTAACTGAGTTGGTCTAACTGTGATCCTTTAACTGTGTTCTTCAAACTATGTTCTTTATCAGAGTTGGTCTAACTGGGCTAATCACAACAAACAATATTTGGTTAGAAGAACGTTTTCTAAACATTACAAAACATTTTCAAACATTTTTTAATTCTTAAAATGTTCATTCTGTCAGGTTTTCTGGATGTTCTTAGAATGATTTTAAACATTCTGGTAACATCACTGCATAATTTTATTTTTTTTATTTTTTTTTATTCGTCTACCTGTGAAAATGATGTAAAAAAGGTTTTAATTATGTTGTGATGCCAATCATTATTATGTCACATGTTTTCTGAAGGTTCCTGGTACATTATATCTGTATTATAACAGGCTAACCTTCCTGGAACATTTTCAAAATGTTGCTAAACATTCATAAAGCATTTTATATTAGCTGGGATCTAACTGGGGTCTTCCAACTGAGCTCTTCTTACTGTACTCTTTTAACTTAGTTGGTCTAACTGAGCTAAATGAGCTAATCTAACTGTGTTTTTCTAACTGGGCTAATATATCTGTGTTTTTCTAACTGAGTTCTTGTAGTTATTCACTTCCAGCTGTGTTCTTCTAACTGTGTTCCTGAACCATATTAGTAATTCTACAGACCAGCTGCACAGTCTGACCACTAAACACAGACTTTATATTTATTTGGGTTTATTTAAATGTTGTGCACACGTACTTACTTTTGACCATAGTTAATATGAATAGAATGTTAAAAAAATAACTACATTTTAAAGAAAAATAACCATTTTATTGCAAGAGCAATCTAGCATTGTTTGTTGGCTCTTTTATGTTGCAACATCTGCTAATTTGTTGTCATCCTATGCTCAAAACTGTTCAACTGAATACACTATCCCAATAGTAACCTATAACTGGGCACTGAATGAATCTGACTGTACAATTTCCAGAAAGGAGCCACCTTTACTTACCATTTTTCATTTGTTGGTTCTGTTTTTGTTTTGGTTTTTGATGTACTTCTGATGAATCTAGCCTGTTTTACTGTTTCTGTAGCCAAACAGGTGATGAACCTTGGTCTTTTAATATGTATGCGCTCATTAACATGGAATTTGATTGACTTTTGCCAAAGACAAAGTCACAGTAATAATAAGACTTTATAACCTTGCCACAGATTTTGTGTAAGGTTTATATATCTTGGCCCTTTGCTTAAATGGCAGATGAGAGCCTTCCCGTGTCCTGTTTTATGCTTTAAATATGGTAAGAAATCCATCAATCTATGTAATTCTTCTGAAGGGTTTAGGTAGAAAGCTTTTTTTCAGTAAAAATATGGCGCATTGCTGAACAGCTGCTGTTTTCATTCTGCATAATTACTGTTATTTCAATTGCGTGCTGCAGACGACAGCATTAGTTCACTGTGCTGATACTGTATGTTCCCTCCTCTGAGAGCTAGTGAGTATGGAGGCTTTTCAGCAGAAAGAGGCTGCTAAACATCTTAGGTGTTTTTCATTAGATTTGGACAGAGAAAGCACGAGCATGCTGACTCCAGGCAGGTCCAGTGCTTCTTTGCCTTGGTGGGAATGCTAATATGAAAGCTAATAAGCGGCGACTCCGAATCATTAAACTGAATGTGGTTTGGTCGCGTCACCCTTGATCTAGATTTATATCACGCTTCCCTTTTGTTTTTCTATCATTAATATTTTTTCGTTTGAAGCTCTGAACCTACATGTATGGGATTCCACCAAAGCCTGTCTTGGGTTTAGCGTTCGTTAAGGGCGGTGGTAGTGGGGTTGCTGCGGGGTGTACTGCCAGCCATCATGCACTCTGAGAACCCATGGATTTATTGATTGTTATTTCTAAATCTGCTCAACCACTACTGACAGTGTAATGCAGTGTTCATAAACACAGAGTTTGTTCCTCGCTGCCACGATCACTTTCATCTGCAGACTGTGCGGTTTTTAGTGTTTTTCTAATGCCCATTAAAATAATAATTGCTCCTCATTATAACAGATATGGCTTCTCTTATTCTCTTTCTTCTAAAGTCTCTGTTGTTGTTTTTTTCTCTGTCTGTGTGTGTGTGTGTGTGTGTGTCTGCAGCGCTACCCGGTCTGGCCGTCGGATCTGAAACCGGTTCGAGGCACGAGTCCGCAGGCCCAGAGACGAGCTCTACAGCTGCAGGAGTTACTCTTCTCTAAAGAACTGGAGAACATGGGCAAACATCTCGCTGGTGGGTAATATACAAACACAGAATTTTGTTTTTATACCGTATCAAGAAGATGTAAGGTTGTGTCCAGTATGTATTATAAGCATAAATCTGTAAAAAAAAAAAGGAAAAAAAAAAAAGAAAAGGTACATTTAAAGATTTTTGTTGTATAAAATTAATATTATAGGTCCTCTTAGGTCCTCTTATCACAGTGATGCCATACACTTACATGTTACCAGTTTACTAAAAAACACTACCTTTTGCACCTACACTCAATGGTCATTTTATCTCATTCAATGTTTTTCTTTTTTTTTATGTTTTTTTACATTGTCAAATTAATATTGAAGACTATATTAAAGCTCTACAGGAAAACATGCAAAATTCTATTGCAAACAAAAAGAGTTAAACAAGCCAGAATATGTTTTATATTTTAGATTCTTCTAAGTACCACATTTATCTTTGAGGACAGATCTGCACACTCTTAGTATTTCAATCTCAGTGTCTTCATGAGAAATACAGTCACCTGGATTAGTTTTCTCAGCTTCTTGAAGGAGTTCCTGGAGGTGCTGAACAATAGTTGCTGCTTTTTTCTTCACGCTGTGAAGCTCCAGCTCATCCCAAATCACCTCAAATCAAAGGATTGTGGAGGACAAACAATTTTTTTGTTTACTACGTAATTACAAATGAGTTCCTTAATTGTTTTCATGTCTTTAACATTAAATATTAAATAAATAAATAAAATAAAGAAAAACAATAAATGAGAAAGTGTATCCACACTTTTGACTGGTACTGCTGCACAATTTTTCTGCTCCCCTCGTCAGTAAACACCAGCCCCATTCATAATTGGAAAAACATAAAATCAGTACTGGCCACAGGCCATTTGAGCACATCTGTTGGCAGTTTTGCACACTCCTCAATTTTTGTCATTTGCTTTTAAGAATTATTATTTCCTTTTAACCTGTTAAAACCTTAAACCCAAACATGATATTGAATCTTCTATACTGGTCCAGCAGACCAAGAAACAAGGTGCTTGTTTTTTATGATTTGAGGAATCCCGGATCATGATGCGACTTGCCATCAGCAGCCGGAGTCTGAGAGAGCACAATTGGCCCTGCTCTTTCTGGGTGGGTAGATGGGGCTCTCTCCACTCGTTATGCATAATCTGATGTTGAGCAGCTGTCTTATCTGAACTGTCTCATCTGAACTGTCTCAGAGCTGGGGATCTGGCACCTTCCTCCAAGGATGTGTTGGGAACATTGCTAGTGATTCCTAGGAACGGTAATATGAATGGGAATTGGGTAATTGGCCTTCTGAACTGGAAAGAAAATGGGGTGAATTTAGAAATAAATAGAGAAAAAACAACAAATAGGGAACAAATATTAAAAAACAACAGCCTGTAGCTAAGAGGTCCTTTGACAGTACCAGTATAATTTTTTGACATTGTAGATTAATACTGAAGACATTAAAACTATGAAGGAATGCATATTCAATTATGAAGTAAACGAAACAGTGTTAAACAAGCCAAAATATGTTTCAGACATTAGAGTCTTCACAGTAGCTTTTTTTTTTTTTTTTTGCTTTAATGCCAACATTGCCCACTCTTTGCATTATTTTCTCAGTCAGCTTTATAAGGTAGAACCTGGAATGGTTCTTAAAGGAGTTCTAGAGGAGCTGAGCTCTTGTTAACTGCTTTTTCTTCACTCTGCGCTCCAACTCCTTCCAAACCCCTCAGTTGTGTTTTTATGTCAAGTGTATGTTAATCTAAACACTCCTAATGCAACAATATCTAATGCCCAATTGCTGTTTCCAATGTGTTTCTTTTCAGTCTTTAATAATAATCTACAATTAATTAAATAATATAGAACAAATATTAATGAGAATGTGTGTCTAAACATGTGACTGGTACTTTACCTCATATAGCAGAGAGAAACAGCTTTAAAAGACTGTAAGAGTGTTGGAGCATTATGAGCAGGGTGTGAGTGTGTGTGTGGCGTGTGTATGAGTGTAGCAGACATAGCACTTTTGGCAAGCTTTTACACACACACACACACAATAATACATGTACCTGCTAGATTTGATTGGGTCCAGTGCCCAAAAATATGCAGCCAGAAGCTGCTCACACACACACACACAGACTCATACATCAAACAGTCTGCTTCTCAGTCTCTGCCTCTGTCTGCTACAGTCAAAGTCTCCCCTGTCCCTTTACTGGCCCACGAACATGGTGACAAAAACCTGTGATAGGCTAATTAAACGTCTGCCACCATTTATTTTAAAAAGAAAAAAGAAAAAAAAAATAACATCATGTCCATCTTTGATTAATTTAATGGCGGCCCACCGCAGTGTGGTTGACGTGTGGCGGTGACGTGACTGATTTCTGCGGTTTATCAGGTTTGATCTTACTTCTCTTTGGGTGAGAGTGTGAGACCCTCCAGAAGAGTGATAGATGAGAAATCACCCCTTTATTAAAAGCATGAAGGCCTCTAGGCGAGACCAAAGGCAAAGCCCCGCCCACCCCGGAGCCGCAAAACTCCACCATGTGTTCAACAGTTGTTTGTTTGTGCACACGGCTCTCTTTTGTTTTGCTTAGCCGCGGTACATAGCTTAAAATTTCAGAGCCTGGTAGGTGTATAAACGCACTGACTTTAGGAGTGTGTAGCATCTGAGTCACTTGGGCTGCAGCTGTGCGTGTTGTTTTAATTTGTCTTCACTGCTCAACCACACCTACCAACTCCCATCAAACTCTGTGCTACATTTATGTGTTTATGTAATGTACTTTAAAGTGTGTGTTTCTGGATTATCTTGCATTCCAGTGCATTAAATACACTCTTCTTTCTGCATAATTCAGTGATGTAGAGTGGGGTTGGTGTAAAATGCTTGCAGATTTAATATCTTAAAACTGGTGGTGGCAGGAAACAGAGCAAAAAATGTTTAAAAAAAAAGTTTACATACACTTATCGTTGAAAGGATTGTCCTGGTAATAATGAACAATATTGAACTTAATACTGCAATATTGTCACGGATGACCCAGGCAGAGAGACGAGGAGGCGGACACAAGTGCAGGTAGGGTGAAAATAAATAATAATTTAATAAATAAATAACAAGAAAACAAGGAACAAATAACATGAAACAAAGATACACAAATAATCAATAACTAAAACAAATAAGGGGTTAACGATAACAAAACAGGGAGACTAAAGAAACAAACGAGTAACTGAAACAAGACTAAAATAACTAAACAGAACAAGGATAACCAAATAATAAAATAAACCAAATACTAACAAACAAGGAAGTAAAACAAGACAGGATTAACTAAACTGGGCAAGGGAGAAAAGAAGCAAAATAAACAAGGAGCTAGAAGTTGATGAGGCGTTGTTAAAATCATCGCATGCACGTGTTAGTACTGAAGTTTCCCAGGTTTGATCACACCACTAGTGTTTGACCTTGACTGTCTCCAATCGGACAGTGTGGCATTGTCTTCAGGACTGGACCGAGTCTGGTAAAAACAGTGTGGTATTGTTTTAATAATTACAAAGTGTCGTCCTCCCCATGTGCGTGCTCCCATCCCGCTTTGGGAGATGCAAAACAACGCACACACAGAGTGAAAGGCTGCACTGTTCGTACCCGAGTCTCTTTTGTATCAATTCAGTTCGTACAAAGTGCACTTGGCTGATGATTGATTGTCAGTCAGAAACATGCAGTAAACTAAAAATGCTTCAGGCATAAGCTGTATGTGCCCAACAATGGGTTCTATATGCTATATGTTACTGTGTTAGCAGCGCGTGGTTAGTCCGCCATATAATAGATCCTATGTGTTAATATACGCCTTATGTATCATGTGGGTTAATTTCTCATAATAAGGGTAGTGTTAATCACATGCTTGATCAAACAGTGTTTTACTATGTGTGTAAAGGATATATTGTGATTATTGATTAATCTTTTATATAAATGCGTGTAAAATCCACTGTGAGTAATAAAAATGATCAGATACAATGTGAGTATTGGTTATGCATATTGAATACAAGGTTTCACACAATGATTATGTAAATACAGATACTAAGATAAGTAATCATAATTGAAAGATATTTGTCAATCAACCCAAATTATAATTAACTGAAAGATATTTGTCAATCAACCCAAAGTATAATAAACAGTTACTCTTTAAAGTAAAACGGGATAAACACTGAACTAGGAAACGGGATATGAAAACACAGAGAAACGCTGAGAGACAAAACGACATGGGAAAGTGCAAAGACCGACGGAGGACAAGGTGGCAGAGGAGGGCTATTTATAGTAACATAAAACACACTAGAATTGAAAACACCTGGGGAAGGGGCGGAGCTACAAATGAGAAACACATGGTGGAAATCTACTGACAGGAGACACAGAGAGGCACAGGTCACGTGGGGAAGACACACAGAGACATGAGACAGGGCTAAGACGTGACAGAAGCCTCCCCCTAAACGCGCAGCTCCCGAGGCGCGTAAAAACGAACCCCGGGGGCTGGCGGCAGGGAGAGGCCGGGGAAAACAGGAGTCGAGACCGGGGACTGAAACAGAGACAGGACAGAGGACAGAGACTGGATGGGAGACCGGACCGGGCTTGGAAACTGAACAGGAGACGGAGACTGGACGGAGAACTGGACAGGAGACGGAGACTGGACGGGAAACTGGACAGGAGACGGAGACTGGACGGGACTAGACATGGGAACAGGGACGAGGACATTAACAGGGACAGAAACTAACACTGTAACTGGGATGGGAACAGAGACAGAGACAGACACGTGTACAGGGACATAGACAGAGACAGGGACCAAAACGGGGAGAGACACAGGGACCAGAAACACGGGAGGGTGCCCAGGACTGGCAAATGTCTGAGGGGAAGTCCAAGGAGCCAGCCTGGGCACAGTACTGGGGACAAAGTCCGGGGACCTCGGTGCCTGCCTGTGTACATGGGACCTGGGATGAAACAAAGTTCCGGGAGCAGGAACCGGTGGGGTGGCGATTCGGGCAGTGGGAGCTGGTGCTGGCGGCGCGGCGACTCTGGCAGCGGGAGCTGGTGCTGGCGGCGCGGCGACTCTGGCAGCGGGAGCTGGTGCTGGCGGCGCGGCGACTCTGGCAGCGGGAGCCGGTGCTGGCGGCGCGGCGACTCTGGCAGCGGGAGCTGGTGCTGGCGGCGCGGCGACTCTGGCAGCGGGAGCTGGTGCTGGCGGCGCGGCGACTCTGGCAGGGGGAGCTGGTGCTGGCGGCGCGGCGACTCTGGCAGCAGGAGCTGGTGCTGGCGGCGCGGCGACTCTGGCAGCGGGAGCTGACACGGAGGCTTGAACAGCTGGAGCTGACACGGAGGCTTGAACAGCTGGAGCAGACACGGAGGCTTGAACAGCTGGAGCAGACACGGAGGCTTGAACAGCTGGAGCAGACACGGAGGCTTGAACAGCTGGAGCAGACACGGAGGCTTGAACAGCTGGAGCAGAGACGGAGGCTTGAACAGCTTCAGCAGAGACGGAGGCTTGAGCAGCTTCTGCAGACACGGAGGCTGGAGCAGCTTCTGCAGACACGGAGGCTGGAGCAGCTTCTGCAGACACGGAGGCTTGTGCAGCTTCTGCAGACACGGAGGCTTGTGCAGCTTCTGCAGACACAGAGGCATGTGCAGCTTCTGCAGACACGGCAGGAGTCCGGGGGCGTGGCTCAGCAGCCGAAGACACCTCGGAGATGGGCGTGGCCGGCGAGAGAATTTCGGAGCTGGGTGTGTGCAGATCCAGCGGAGCAGCAGCAGGGCTTGAGACTGCGGGTGGAACAAAAACCCGGACCGGAGCTGCAGCTTCGCCGGCAGAGTCCACAGTAGGCAGCGCGGGGCCGCTGGTAGAGACCGCTGCGGGAAAAGTCACTGACCGCGGCTGGTTCGCCGCGGTAATAATCCCGGAGCACGGCTGAGTCGCCGCGGAGAGAGTCACAGAGCGAGACTGGATTGCAGCGGCGGAATCCAGCTCTGCAGCCGCCATGAAAGCCGGCTCCTCCGCCTGAGGAGCTTGCGCTGCAGCTGCCGCAAAAACCCGAACCGGATTTTTACTCTCTCCGGCTGAGTCTAGCGCGGGGAAAGTCTCTGCTCGCGGCTGGCTCGCCGGGTTGGAGGTCCTGTAGCGCGGTTCGGCAGCAACCGCGGGGAACACGGGGCGCGGTTCGACTGCCATCGCGGAAGTCACGGAGCGCGGCGTCCCGGCCGCGAGCTAACCTAACAGTACACTTATAAAAGCAGACATACCATATTATTAGTTGGTATATAGTTGGTACACGGGATTTAAAAAATGAAAAAAGATTTTAAAAAATGAGCATCCCCACTTCACACTCTGGGAAGACCACCCCCCCCTCCCCCCTCTCCCCTCTCCAGCCTGTCAGATGGCATTGATTTCAGTCGTTTCTGCATTGAGTTCTGTCCAAATGGTGAGTTACCCACTAAGCAGAGAATTAGAGCCATAGAGGAGCCCAATTTAGCCCTTTCATGCTTTTATTAGCTGTTAATGTCTTCATGCTGAAAGCTAGAGCTCACGCTTTAATCAAAAATTTCACCCCAATTATGTGGTCAAACTCAATCCCCAGACTGCTTCTTATTTATGATAAGACAGTAATGAATCCTCATCATATTCTGAAGACATTAAGACTGTTGTCTCTTGTGCAATAGCTGAGGGTCTCTTCGGCCCAATCTGAATAAATAATGCACGCTTTTCAAAGTAACTCTCAGTCTCCTTCCAGTGTAGTGTTCCACATGACTTATCTCCTGATCATCCTGCTTAGGCTGTTGCCACATCCTCGTCCCACAACATGCAGCTCCAATTCCGACAAGAGATGAGTTGTTAACACTTTCATTATTTGAGGAGACAGTGGTCCGGATCCAATAAAGCCTGCATATGTTATAAATAACTGAATTGCGTGCGTTGCTACTCTGCCCACACGGGGAGAAAATTTGCTTTTTTCTGATCAAAGACTGTTTATAATAGATTAGATCTGCTCTTTTTTTACTCCCTTGCTTACTTTCTTCTGCTCTGTTCTCTTTGGAGCTCTCTTTGGAGTGGTTGTCTGATTTTTAAATCACAATTAAGACTCTGCTCTAACCTTATTTAAACTAGTGGAGCCAATGCATACACCTAATTATCTGTAACCAAGTCTATAACCAATGTATGTTTAAGTATGTCGCACCTCATTTACGTGGAATGTCAGTACAATTATATAAATATCGAAAAGAATAACTATGAGTGTACAATTATCAGAGAAATGCATTAAAACAGCTCTGCTTGTCCTGGCTGTGCAGATCTCTGGGCATGCACAGATGCAGATAAAAATGTATTTATTAATAGAAGTATCAGGCAATGGGATAGTCAAACAGAAAAGGGTCAACAATGGCAAACAGCAGTAACAAATAGATATCATACCAGGGTAGATAAACAGTTCAGAGGTCAACAAATGGCAAAGCAATATCAAAGCACAGGCAAGAATCATGGTCGGTGAATAAAATGGGGTCAAACGAGAGAAAAACACAGGCAGTTGGATAAGGCATTGTATATTCCCTTATATAGTGCTAAACCATGTGACTAATACTCAGGTGATCTGCTTCCTAAAAGTGTCATGTGTTGTGTCATGTGATTGGAACTGGGTGTAATATCGATGTGTGGTGCATCCTGGGCATTGTAGTCCGGAGGATCTGAGTGTGGGAAAGATAGGAGCGCTTTCAGTGACAGGTGTGACACAGTTGTTGGGGCAAAACTAGTGATGAGGGGTTATACAGCTGACTAGCAGCTAAATGGATGGGGAAATTGGCCTAGCTAAATTGAGGAGAAAAATGGGAGAAAATTAGAGACAAAGTTTATATGAAAAAAGAAAGGCTGTGTTTGCTCTAACTTAAAGGTACAATTAGTATTTTTTTTTAATTAGTATTTAGACTCCTGTCTAAAGAATGGCTCTTAAATTTACTATTATTGTAAAATGCCTTTCTTTCTTAACCAGCCGTCTGCAGGGTCTGCAGCATGTCAGTAAAAGGTAACTTAAAGTAAACAGACTAGTAGGAAAATTCTACATATTGCACCTTTAAGTCAGTTATTAATACGTGCAGTGTATTCAAGTGAAAAAACAGAGTAGTAGTACGATCATTTCCAATACTCCTTCCACCTCTAATAATATAATACACACCAGAGAAAGATCTCCAAGTCCAAACCTGTTTTATGAGGTCAAATGAATTAATAATACAATAAATAATAATATTAAGGCACATGAAAATTATGAGTGCATGACGCTATAATTTAGCAGAATTATAAAATAACTGTTGCCACACAGACACTCTCCTGGAAACTGTGATTGTGGATGCTCCTGGCTAGATTTGTTACACTGTACATTTTCCAAGTGTTGAAAATGGAATTTACACTCTGTAATGTGATGCTTGGATGAGCTCTGGATGTTTATAGAGTATCTCTTGGCCTGATTCAATTTGGTGAGGATATTTGTAGCTGTGCTCTGTAGAAAGAGGATGAAATTGTATTGATTTATTCTGTCCTGATTTTGTTTATACAGAGTTCACAGTTGTAATTTAATTAAAATCCTCGAGGTGTGTTGATATAAAGCCTGTGTGATGAATAGAGGTGGAGTAAGTCCAGTCAGAAGTGGTTACTGAAAGGAGAAAGTCAGGAGGTTGGTAGTGCTGTGTGAGATGTGAAGCTTTTTAATTACCTCTTAAATAAGCTGTGCTTGGCCCGTTCTGGTGCATAAAACACTGTAGGATACACCACAGCCTAAAATAAATCTGAGACTAAGCTTAGAACCCGGGTTTGGTTCCAGATTTCAACTCCGAGTCCTTAGCCATCACTAATGATCATAAATTCACATAAAAAATGTGATCCACATAAAAATTAAGCTACAGAATTCCCATTCATATCCTGATATAACAGCATTGCTGTTATAATTCTTTGGATATGCAATAAATACAATATAATACAATTAAAGAAATATCTGCAATTTGTAATGTGTTAATGTCCTAAACTGCTGCTGTGTAAAATACAACAGTAAATGTTTCAAACATCAGCCACTGATTCATTAGACTTTTAATTACTTCAATTTCAAAGAACATAAAAAATGGTTTATTGATCAGAATGGTTCACTGCCAATCCATAAGTCATGCTGCTGAATCAGTTATACTCTATATCCATTAAAAAAAAAAAAAAAAACACCTCTCATTATCCACATTTTTTACTATTGTTCCATAGAGAGCAACAGGTTAATACAACATTAAATTAATAATCCAGGTACTGGAAACAATTGCAATAATCTTAAAAATAAAAATATTTACATTGTAATAATTAACACATTAACATTTTTGTTAATTATATTTATTTTAATTTATAATTTTTTCTGTTTTTAAAATTAATTAATTTTTTTAAAGTATTTTATTGCAAATGACCATTTACTACAAACAAATCATATAATTTTCAATAATCAATATTAAAATAACATGAATATAAGCTGCATTGTTTGGTCATTGTTTGGAAGGATGTATATACATCTGATGCCTAAAGCACTAGTTCAGACGCTCGTCCGTCTGTAAAGAATTGAGATTTGTAAGATATCACAAAACAACACACACTACAGTATAACAACAAAAGCACTGGTGCATCTAATTCTATTTTTTGTGTTTCTATTGATATCTTTGCATTAATACAGTAAGATTGTATGTGGTTCATATTTGGAGTTATGAGGTTATAAATAAAGGCCTAGACAAAAAGTAGACAGGCTTATTTGAGAGACTGCATTTAAAGTTAATCTCCAATTAAACAATTAATTATGTCCTTAGTGATTTCCTGAGTGTCCATAGGTCTGTTTCACACAATATTTAGACAGCTGCACAAATACAACATTTACAAATGACAGGCAGATGAGGGACACACACATTCACCAGATACCATTAGACACTGCCAGAGGCAGAACATGAACTGTGCTAAACTATCACAAAAATATTAATAAAAACAACGAGAAACATTACATTTAAAGTTGGAGTGTAATTACTTGGAAACTGAGTTTTACACACGTATTGAAAAGGTAAAAGGATGCGGCATACGTCACATCTCATAAACTGGAGATTCCTGAGTAGGACAAATGGTATTTCCCAGTTTCCGACACCTCAACACGGCATAAGAGCCTTCTGGGAAACTCCAGAACTCCAGATTATATCTACAGCCCAGCATCTAAACATAACCTTCAGTCTCACACATTTGATTATTTACATATAAACACTGCCGAATCTTACATACTGTACTTTTTTATTTTACATTAATAACCTAATAATAACCAGTTTTATTTTATGTAAGAACATTTCTGTAGTTTTTGGAAGCCTCGGTGTGTAATAAAGAATGGAAAGATCCACACTGACATAAGGAATTATAGGAATAGGAAATTGAGAGAGTACAGAATTACTTGGAAGCACAGTTCTGAAGTGAGTCAGAGTGGTTTGTTGTGATGAAGTGATGAGTGTGTCCTGTTTACTTGTGCGAAAGTGTAGATGCAGCGTGGGGCGGCTATAAACAAGATCACGTGAGATATCTAGCAGCAGAAAAACTGAAAAAAACAAAAAAACAACACAGCTTCCCTCATAGCAGAAATCACAAAATCACAGTAAATCTTTCAGCAAATATAAATCTATTACTGCTTATTTCTAACTGCTGTATATAAGCCTCTATAGCCACCTGCTTTTTACATTAGCATCAAACATTTCATGACTAATTTGAACAATATGTACATTTGACATAACTGAGCACTACAATAAATAATCATATATCAACCATTTCTCCTTTTGAAATAATTTGTCTCTTTTTTTTAAATGTGTACAACTTTTATTTTTAGCACTTGAAATAAAAATATTTCAATAGTAAAACAAATTAAAACAGATTACTCCTAAAAGATAGCAATGGTTCATATATAGTTAATCGTTAGAAGAGCTCAAATGTAGACATCATTTTAAAGCTCTGGCTATCGTGTAAAATGCAGGAATATTTTATAATGGATAAAACAATATAAATTGTTGTTAGTAACATGAAAATAATTATAAAAATGAATATAATGCAAAACTCAATTTTTGGCGCACGTTTGTATTTCTACTTGGGAATACTTATTTTTACCTTTACTTATTTTTCTCAGTGAATCGTTTGAAAAAGTTTATTGTCAGAAATTATGAGCTTCTATGAGCCATTTGGATGGCTCCCTTATTGTAACATCAAAAAAAGGAAACCTGTATAGAACCACCCTGGCACCATCCCTAACCCATCAACCCCCACCAGAGACCCACCCACTAGATCACAGTTAAAGAAACGACATGTTGGTCCTGCTGGTTGAGAACCTTGGATAGTACACAACAGGATTAGCTAAACAGACTTTGTCTGACGGAGGGATCTGTACCCACTAGGGGTGTGACGAGATCTCGTGGCACGAGATCTTGCGAGATTAAAACGTGACGATATTTCTCGTCAAGCTTTAACCTGTCTCACGGGGGAAAAAAATAGGTCAGCGTGGACTTTTTAAGCGGGATCTGGCAACACAGCAGAAGTGCAAGTCCGGGGGGGAGGGGGTGGAGGAGATACGTTCTGTCATTACTAGGCCACCGCGCTCCGCAAAACCAGCAAGCTGATTGGCTGTTTTCTCCTGAGAGAAAATTGATTTGGAGCTTTCATTTGGCGCCCCCTGTAGTGCAGTACCCCTATGCGTCACATAGGCTGCATACCCCCTTTTTAAGTTGTAAATCTGGCTGCATTTTGGCTCCAGTGGAAACAATAAACGGTAACAGAGTGACCAACAAGACACAAACAATATGTAAATACTGTAAGTAAATTCTACACGTGACTGTTTCATAGGCAGGTGTACTAATCCCTGTCTGTACTGTATTAAAAAAATGTTCTTTCTCTTTGCAGTTCAAGCATAATCTTAATACGACTGGTTACGTTTATGCATAGTTTAATTACAAGAGATACAAGAGTTAAAAAACACAAACCATAGTCTTAATATGACTGGTTGTGGTTTGCACTTATTGTTTGCACTATACAAGACTATTTTTTATTTTTATTCTTATTTCTATTTCTTATAAAATCAATGTGTGAGAGAAACCAGTCTGTTAAGTGTGCGTTATAAGATTTTGTCAAATAAAACTCTAGTTTTCAAGCCATTTTTCATTTTTGAAGTTTTCTTTAAATTTTTATTTTTAAATCTCGTCTCGTCTCGTCTCGTTCTCGTGAACCCAGTATCGTGTCTCGTCACACCCTAGTACCTACTGTCTGTGGCAAGTCAGCAGATGGGGGAGATGTAAGAACATTCAAATAATGATTTTTGTGCTTTTATCGCAGTTAAGTGTGAACTAGTTGGTTCATGTTTTGCCATTTAGCACAAGCTAACACTAACATGGCGTGGCCAGCAAAAGCTTATTTGCATTAAAGTGACAAAGCCCTAAAATATTTCTTTCTGAAAGGATCTGAAACTGGTAAGAATTGAGCTGGAGAGATCTTTTTATGTAAGAGTGATATTATTCAAAGAACTTGATGAACATGTTTTGTATAGAACATAGACTATTCTATTCTAACGTGTAAAAAGAGGTATAATATGTCTACTTGAAGATTATTTTACCTTCTTCTGTTTTTATTTCATTTTTATCTCCTAACAATTTTAAGAAAAGGTTTCATTCCTTCAGAGATAATATTTGTATACAGACATAGATAGCAACTGTAGTGGTCAGGATAACAGCTGTATATAAACAGATGTTTATATACATATACACACACAGATATAGCAACTGTAAGCCAAGGCTGCATACAAAAGGACTTAAAACATGCATATGCAATGAATAACATACTTAAAAAGCAATACAGCAGTGTTTATAAACAGGTTGTGTAAATATTTACAGGCTGAATTAAGCTGTTTTATGTTGTATTGACATAAGGGCCCCTTAAATGAAAGTGTTTAGCCTGTTGTATAAGTTCAATTACTTTGAATGAACGCTTCATAAGAGTGTTATTTATGGAACAAAGCCTCGTCAGGTTAGTTGAGGTCCCCTTATTGTCATTACAAAGTCATTTAATTCACAAAACATCTTCTAGCCTCTTGCCAATAATGACATATGTTGTAGGTTTATAAAAAACACATCGTGCATACACTTTGCATTTCATACTCGTCACACATGTGCGGCAGTAAACCAGAGTCATATTTTTAAGAACAGAGTCCTCGCGTGGATGAGAACTGAAAACAGAGAGCGCATCCAATTACATAAAACACCACCACCAGAGCAGCCCAGATGTTCCTGCAGAAAAAAAAAAAACTGGTGGGAAATAGACGGGACGGGGCAAACAAAAACATTTGAACACCTACCAAAGCAAACAAATATATTTCAGAGATGCAGCGGACCTCTCCACACATGGCTCTATTAAGTGTGTTTTGAACGAGGTTGAAGGAAGCAGCCTCTCGTACAATTTACACAGCCTGTAAATACTTCTCCCCATTACTATTAAAAGCTCTCTGTGACAAACATCAGGAAATGATCCTCTCCAATCACTAACTCTGAAATATGTGAGGGATTAGATAAACTCCAGGCATGTCAGCAGCGTTCCTGCATCACCACATTCCCAGCATTAGCAGATGTGGGTGATTACAGCTCATAGAGTTCATAATCAGACGCTCACTGTGGTCACCTTGCTTAGTCCATATACATACTTCAGCACATAATATCACTTTAATATGTTCTTTATCTCAAACCGATTATATACACTAAAATTCCACTCACTGGCCACTTTATTAGAAACACATAGTTTATATTTGAACTTACTGGCCACTTTATCAGAAACCCCTACCTTGTGCTTCCATTCACTGGCCACTTCATTAGAAACACTGATCTTAGTTTAACTCGCTGGACACTTTATTAAAAATACCTACCTTATACTTAAACTCACTGGTTACTTTAATAGAAACCCCTGACTTGTCCTTCCAATGGCCACATTATTAGGACACCCTACTTTTCAACTAACAAGTAGGATGTTACAGTTAACGTTCTTAGAATGTTCCATTTGTCAGGTTTTCTGGATGTCCTTTTTTTATTTAACATGTTTAAACGTTCTAGTAACATCGCTGCAATGTAACTTGTGAAAGTGTTTTATTTGTAAGTTTTGGGAATGTTTCTTTTAACATTTCCTTACATTTACTAAAATAGCTATTTGTCCACTGCCATGCACCGTGATTACACTTTGGGCGCGCGTTTCCATGGAGATCCAGGTAAACACAACAGCGGGTGGAAATGGAGGAGCTACTGAACAAGATATGACCAAGAAAGACAAAAAAAAAACTCATTGGTCTTCCTGTTTTTTTCAATGGCAGTCCAGATGTTTTATCACTGAGTAGATGTGTGAACTATTTTTCACAAGACGTCCCCCTGAGAAACTAATCCCCTCCGGATAGGGCTATAGATGTATTATTTCATTATATTCTATAATGTTACAGAATAGCCTTTCTGGAACCTTTTTAAACCGTTGCTAAACATTCTTATAGCGTTCTCTGTTAGCTGAGTTTGTACTTCCACTTACTGGCCACTTTATTAGAACCCCCTACCTTTTATATACATGCAATGGTCACTTTATTATAAACCCTACCATATGTTTGAACACAATGGCCATTATATTAGAAACCCCCATCTTGTATTTTCACTTACTGGTCACTTTTTTTTTTTTAACACTGACTTTGTGCTTCCACTCACTGGCCACTTTATTAGAAACAACTACCCTGTACTTTCACTTACCTAACCACTATGTTAGAAACTCCAACCTGGTATTTTCACCCACGGAACACTTCATTAAAAACACCATTATTTTACTACTATTTGGCCATCCAGATCCCCATCTATAATAAACATCTGCCATATTTGCATACAGTTATAGAATGCAACCCATATTTCCAATAAAAAAGCAATGAAAAAAATGCATTCCCTTTTAATTAGAAACAAATACTACGCCACCTAAGGTGTGCTAAAGCATTAAACACAAAATAATGGCTGATTCTCAGAACTGCAGGTTAACATCTACTCTCATACTTTTACTTCCCACTGCTAATCCATCTTTCATGCTTTCTATCATTACAGAGGTAGAAAAGGACCTGGCCAAGCTGGCTGAACAGGGGAAACTGAGCCGAAGTCCCAACAGCCCCCACAACCGTCCACTGCTGTCCTCCAACCTGCACACCTCCAGCAGCAGCCTGCCAGTACCTGGCCTCAGCTCAAGACCACAATCACCCAGCAAAACCACCGGCCTTCCGCTCCTCAGCACCAAACCCACCTCCCTGACCATGAGCCGCTCTCAGTCTCCTAGCAACCCCAGCAGCCGAGCCCAGACCCCCGGCAGCCGAGCCCAGACCCCCAGCGGCGCACGGACCCCCAGCAGGCCTCTAACCCCAAACAGCCTAATGATGCGGTCCCTGCCCACCACCAGCCACGGCAACACGGAGCGCGTGTACGGACGCTCCAGGAGCAGACCCGTTACCCCAACCGGACAGAAATACACTCGACCTCTGCTGACCCCTCCTGGCCTCAGCAGCACAGACAGCTTCAGTTTCAGTCTGCGCAGCACACTGTCAGAGGTATTACACTTACACACACACACACACACACAAGTTAACAACTCTACATATTTGGCCCTATGTTTATTTATTTATTTATTTATTTTATTGAGTCTGTTTGTGTACTCAATACTTTTAAATCAATAAATACATACTGATGGGGCTCCGAGTGGTCCAGCAGACTAAGGCGCTGCCACTATGATAGAGAGATCGCTGGTTCGAATCCCATTCATTTACCTTGCCATCAGCTGCCGGAGCCCTGCCACTCGCCAATGCTGCATCAGCAGCAGTTCGAAAAGAGGTGGTGGCTGACCTTATGTATCGAAGCATGTGCTACTCTTGGTGTTGGGGCACCACTAGTGATGGGGGGGGGGGTCCTAATGAGTTGATCTGTAAATACGAATTGGCTTATAACAGGCCACACAAGAATGGTCAAGCCAACCACTAACAGGAGTGTTTGTAATATCACTAACAGGATACCCATGTCAAGAGAGCATAATCCATTCAGTAGCTAATGACACTCTAAGCTCCACATTGCAGTTCTCTATGGGGACTCATATACTTTTATAACTGTTGCCTGTGTTCCACAGCACTTTAAATGTAGTTAATTCCAAAAAGTACAGTATTTTATATGGAGACACATGGAGAAATTTTATTAAAGAGGCCCTGCATGATGAGGCATTACCAAATTTGCCTGGTAAAATTAATATAGCATCCAGTCCTGTCCTCCAACAGTGTCAGTCTTAGACCATTTTTACTGAAAGATGATTGGCAAATACACTGATCGGAACATGAACTCCTTAATGTTAAAAAAATTTATTTGTTGGGTCCACACACAAAAAAACATGTAAAGCTCTGTTTTCCAGTGTAGAGCAAATCCAGAGCTTCAGCAGGGATTTCTTTTCAAATGCCAAGTGAAAACACAGACCATCAGGTGGAGAACGTTAAAAACTTGGCTGTGGAAACCCCATAAAACTCAGGTCACTGATGTGAAAATCACCGTGCTCGTTGTTATTCTGTTGGCTGGTTTGTAAAACTGCTCAACTAGCTGGAACATGAGCTGCTGTATCCATAGGAGTCTGGGAGAAGATCCAGAGCAGTGGCTATAGGTGGAAATTTAAAGTGTCTAGGGAAGATTAGAGTAAAAATCCAATATTATTATTGCATCTCCTTTCTTAGCATTATTTTTCTGGTCTAAACCTTATAACTGGATTTTCACAGTTTTATTTTCTTAAACTGTTTAAAAATAACCCAGTACCTCCTTACATTGCAAGAACATTTCATGATAAATGAACCAATTACGTCCAAAATGACTTTGAATAATAGCAAAATGTTACATTAAGATACCCAGGGATTAATATGTGCCAGAACAAGCCAGACTCAGGTCTGGCACCTCCTAGATTGGAACCAGCAGCTTATTCACCTGGTGAATGCATTTATTAGATGGTCTGTAGAGATGTACTAGGAAACGATTATAATATTTTAAACAAAGCAAAACATCTAGGAAAGAATGTTTAATGCTTAGGAACCTCATTAGCACACTTATTAATCATAGGATCTGACATTATAGGGAAACTTCACACTGGGATATGTGTGTGATGAACCTCTTAAATGATCATGTAATCATTTTTTTTGTAATCCAGAACCTCCTGTTTAATCCACTGACCCAACAAATCCATCAGTTTCTGTTGTTATAGGCACTCGCAATAGGTGAGAAAATGTGCTGTTTTTAAGTGTTATTTAGAGAAGAACTACACTGGCATGCTAAATGTTATGTGACATAAAAAAGGTATTGTGTCCCATGACTTTTGCCAGGGTGTTCTGCATTGAATGTGGATGTGCTTTAAGGACGTCTGCAACAATGCTACTGCACTGCATTATGGTACGCAATGTAAATTCTAGTGTACATTGTCTGTACACTGCATTTTGTGATGCGTCATGGGTGTTTACATAAAATGTAAAATGTACCAATGTGCTGTTGAAATTTATAACAGCACTACAAAATGGCTGACTACATATAGTGCACTATTTCTGAAGTAGGGAGTGATTCCAAATGCAGCTTTAGGGTGTTTTCACACCAGCACGATTCACTTGTGGTAAGAACGTAATCCAGTTTCAATCAGACCCAGCTATCAAATATACATCTTTTACTTGAGCTAAACTGCGGATACGGCTCAGTTTAATCTGATTTATTAGCCAGATATAGCTAATTACCACAGCTAGGAACAAAGACTGTCTCTGCTACTCCATACTAAGCAGTTTCACACTGAACGCTGCATGTGCTGCGTTCACTACTCACGGCACCTCAGTTTACTATGTGGACATTTGCGCTGCACTCCGTGTTTAAAATACTATGTTTGAAAGCACAGAAGAAAATATTCAGCATTCTTCACTCTTAGATACACGTGCTGGAACACAGAACCTTCTTGCTTCATTTACTTTACTGCTCCTGAGCCAGGCTGCCAGGCAGCCAGATCTGACCAATCAAAGAAGATATGTGCTTGCTTAATGCGTGATAATGTGCTTTACTGGTGAGCATTTTTGTGCGTTTAGGCTTATGCCTGTGTGAAACCAAACCAAACAAAGGGAGAAAATGCTCCAATAAACTCAACAACTGATCCAGACCATAGAAACCAACTACAGGTGTGAAAGCCCCCTTAGACTATATATTTTCCTTTCAGTGGAACATTTCTCTTCAGAATGCTGTGTAATTCAAGACTAGGCTTAAAGGGTTCCCTTGGGGTTTTAAAAAGTTATAAAATGTCTAAAATTCAGTTATTCAGTTTAATTTAGTCAAGTCTTAAATGTTTCTGTTTAATTGCAAGTAGGTTCTGTGTTCTCTGTGTTTCTGGGAGTCACTAATGTTGATACATGGCAATTAAACTACAAATCCCATGATAACTACAAGCCAAATACATCATCTGATATCTACTACGTTACTACCAAAGTAATGCCTCTGTTGCTAATTCAGCTGCTTCTGGTGACAAAAATGGAAAGTGTGTTTTCGGTAAGACTTGGGATGACAACAGTGATTTTCACAGTTGGTTTTAAGCGGTCCCCAGTAATCAATATTAAGCTCACTGCAAACTATGCAGGAAGACCATCCAGTTAGGGAACTTGATTGTAAACACACTTGAGTCTCACAGCAAGGCAAAGCAACACCAGTTTGCCATGAAAAGCCTCAGCAGGTTCAAGCCATCATGCAATTTGACACAAGCATCCTATTAAGTGCCACACTCGAACTCAGTGAACTTCTCAGAACCACTCGTTCCACTATATATTCTTGGGTAAGTTCTTATATGTGGTTTTAAAAAAAAGCAATTATATATAAAACCAAATAAGGTTCCACTATTGTTAAGATTCAAACAACCCCTTCTTTTTGCTTTGATTGTACCTTTAACTGTACCCAAGTTACAGTTATCAGATATCATTTTTGCTTACCACACTAAAGATATCTTGCATTACGTGTCTTTAGAGACTCTTTCACAGCAGCTCTGTGAAATCTGAAGCTCTTTATTCAGCACTTTATCCTTCGCAAGCAGCAGTTTCACTGTTTAGCTACATTTTTTTTTAACTCCCCTTAATGGCTCCCACAGTTAGTGCCTGTTAAGAGAAACATCATATCGTTGAACATTTTTTGATGTGAACCACCTGGTCTCACTGCTGCTGAATTAAGAATGGTTTCAGTGAGAACGGGACAGAATTATCCACTGGTGTGCTTCACAAATCGGATGTGTAGAGACCCAAGAGAACGGCAGACAATTTGTCCTTCTTTTCTGCTTTCCTGTAATTTAGGCCTGAAATGCATCAAAAGATGCATGACTGCTTCCTCTGCCCGGTAGGCCTCAGACCTCCATCACCTCACAGTGCTGAAAAATGAGAACGCATAAAAGCTCCTTAGAAGGGAATGTGGGGCAATTTATTTATTAGCGTTTGGCCCGGAGGATCCGACTCCGAGGTGCACTTAACTCAAATGAAAATAAAAACATCTGTAGAAGTAATGGGCCCGACATGCTCACTCGCCAGCGCTCTACATCTTTGGTTTGGACCTCCGGAGAGCCCCAGAGATGAAGATGGTGCTGTAATGTGTAATGTGTGCAAGTTTTGATCAATCGCTCTTTTCCACAGGCCAGCACATCGTCCCACGCAACACCACGGCTCTGATTCAGCGCTGCAGAAATAGAGCATTAGCTATTTTTAGTGCCTCTATGTCTTCATGTTTTAATGGACAAACTGTATTTAAATAAAAGTTCCTCACAGTCAATGAGCAGCCCAACAAAAAATATGTTTCATTATTTTTTTTTTGTATAAGCAAAGCACTTGTACAGTACGCCAAAGCAATGCCACAACAGTTATTTTGAACATAAATTTAAGTAGTGCTGTTTCTGTTATTTTGTCTCACTGTCATTTTACAGTTTTCTCATCGTTTGTGTGTGGGCAGGATATAACCACCACTATCGGGTTTATGTTGAGTGTCATACAAAAGTTTTGGCAGCCCTAAATAAATATCATATTTTCTGAATTTTCTGAAGAAATAATATATATATATATATATATATATATATATATAATCATGGAGATTCACTTACTTCAACAATCAAGATCAAACTTCAGAAAGGTCTTAAATAAATATTTAAATAAGGCAGATTCTTCTCTCTTACCCACTATATATAGACTATTAGACTGTTTATAAATAGTATTAAATGTGGGAGTGTCATAATTTTCCTCCCAGAAGTATATATTAATTAAATTGTACGAAAAAAAAGAACTTTTTTCTGTTTTATTTGTGTCAAATTATTATCTCTGTATCTCAATGTTGTTCAAATAAAGATCAAATTATATTCAAAATATGTTTAAAAAATCAAGCGATTTAAAAGAGATTTTTCGTACTGTCACTGGGCAGTTCCGTGCATATACTGTATGTATTTTTTTTTTTCTGTGTTTGTGTGTTCGTTTGTGTAGGATGAGTTCTACCAGCAGCTGCAGGCGGTCAGACAGCCATGGCTCATCCCCAGTGACACGGACAGTGACTGTCTGGAGCCTCCAGAGCAGGACAAATGTGAGAATCATACAAATTCACCAACACAGTTTATATTCTACTGTAAACTTATTCATCACCAATGACCGCCACTTTCTCTCCGTCTCCGTCTCTCTCTCTCTCTCTCATTTTTTTCAGTTGCTATGGCTCATCATTTGCATTTACATCGTTTTCTTTTCACTCTGTTGCATTCTGTCAATTTTTCAATTTTCTTAAGTTTTATTTTGCTTCCTCTCCTCTTCTCACTCTTGATTTGATCCTCTTTCTATCTTTTTACGTTGCACTCCTTGTATTTCTGACACTCTTTTTGTTTCTCTCCCTCACTTTCACACTTTCTCTCTTTTTTCTGTTTTTATCTTACAACCTCAGTCTGCAACTTCTCTTTATCTTTTTCTCCTTCTCACCCTAAATATTTTTTTCTTTTTCCTTTTACACTCGTCTGTCGTCTCCTCTGTCAGAAACGCTCTCTATCTCTTATATCCTCTATCTGCCTCAATATCTCTCTGCAGAAGAAGAATGCTCGAGAGATCTGAGGACGGGTTTATCCTCGTGCTATTACTCACAATGCCGTTTAGGATTTGGCAAAGCAGGCGATTCAGAAGAGACTTATTAATATCAATATTTAATCACCCTCCTCTTTACAATAATAATAATAATACCGCTTGTGTGGAGCTGATATTAACTGCCTCCACCACAGCCTGCCAGAACTTTTTATAGCTCCTCTGTCTCCATGTCTGCGTGAGCACGGGCCGCACCTTGTGTGGTTTGGAGGCTGAGACGTAGCAGACACTTTGATTGTGTTGATACTGTCTGCTGGATTATGTCTTAAGTTTCACTTCGAGTGGATATTTTGAAAGATTTAAGCGTGCAGAGAGTCATTCTCTGTCCAAATTATCGTTCGTCATCACTAATAAATACCGCGGGCTTCCAGTTTTTTTCTCTGCGTGAACGCACCAGGGCTGGAGCTGTGCATCCTTCAGGAGCCGTTAGTCTTTTAACGATGTTAATATTGGTTTAAATCAAAAGCTCTGGCCCAGGACAAGTGGCTTTAGGTTTGTGCCTTACGTAAGAGAGATGCATACTTCTTGCTCCATTTGCCTGCGTGTGTGTCTGTGTGTGTGTGTGTGTGTGAGTCTGTGCGGACAGTGGGTCGTTTCTTAATCTCCATACATGCTGCATTATTGTGGGTTGCTCAAGTTTACAGCATTGCTAGAATAAATGATCCTAGAACTTCTTGTTTAGAGCCAAGCCTGAGCACCCCCCCCCAACACACACACACACACACACACCTCAAAAATCCACTTAATTTATTATTAAATATCATAACAGCATCTTGTTTACCTCGACTGACCCTTCTTTTCCACTAAAATGTGGAAACATTCTCAAATCATTGTTGAGTCATTTCACCCAGTAAACAAATGGTCCAGATCTGCTTCTCGATCAGCGTACTGGGACATCACTTAGGCCAACTTTTAATAGAAGTCATGGAGCAAAAAAAAATCCAATTCAAACAAAACATTGTGCGAGCAACGCAAGCCTTGCAACCAAATGAAACGTAACCGCACATGACAGTCTGTCCAAGGGACCAGGCGTTTGCTCTGCCAGAAGTCAAATCTCACAGAAATGAGCAAGTATATTTTCCTAATAACCTCTAGAGTCCAGACAACTGGTGCAATCCTTCCAGTGCAGTGTTTTAAAGGGACATGAGCCATGTGCTACAAAGCCACGTTGGCTGGCACTGCCAACCACAAGACAATGTGCACAACCTGACAAAAGGAGGTTAGGACATTTTCACATTTATAGTTTGTTTGCTCTGGTCTGAATACTGAGCCCATTTATTCCAAATAATCATTGTCTTCAGAAATGCTCAATTGGCTAAATGGGGTTGGAGTTCAAACTTGCAGAAATGTAGTTCTTTAGGAAGACTACAATTCTAGAGCAGTGTTTCACCAGCCTGGCAATTGAGGCATACTGCACTGCACATTTTTGTGTATTCCCTGCTTTAATACTTCGTTGAATCAGTTGTGCTGGGTGCAGGCACTAAAATCTGCAGGGTTATTCCCACCATGCCCATAACATGAATCTGAAAAGGAGAATGCACAAGTATGTAAGTGTGCCAACATGAACTCAATAATCCAATCATAATCAGATTTCTGTTTATTTGATTATTAAGGCCAAGAAATCTGATTGTGAATTTGATAGAGAGCTGGATTTTACTCAGTAATAAGATAATTCAGGATTCTCAGCGCATGTATATGCATACTCTGAATTATTTTGGTATTCAGTCTGTGCATGCATGCAAGCAAGCATAATTCATAAATAGTCTTTAGCATAAATTGTCTTTGCAGAAATATAATAAAGCTGTAGCAAGAGCAGCATAGAAACCATAAGAAATATTTGCTAGAAAACCTAGGGCAGGAAAGTTAAAATTTATGTAAAGCTGGAGTGGTCTTATTATTTCACTAATGATGACTTTCACTTTGGACATGTTACTGATACTTTCTCTACTTTCCCTACTCCTTTATATTTTGTGTAGGTATCTTGATATCTATTTTATTTTATTGTTTTTTATTTTTATATTTATCTATTTTAACAATTGCTCTTTGGGTGTAACTGGACTCTGGGTATACAATTGCGTTCCACCTCATGTGCCACATATGATGTGAAATGACAATAAATTCTTCTTAAATCCTTGAATGACATTCAGCAGACGCCATTTTCCTTGTTGTTTTCTTTGAAAATATCCGTAGCTAGTTTTTAAAGAGGCTAGAACCTAAATATACATCAAGCTTAGATACTGCTTCATGAAGTCAGTATGGATACCAACAAGAAAAGTGCTAATTTAGGAATTCTTTGAATTCCAAGACAGCAAGTGATTCTGCTGTTCAGACACTCAGCCATGAATGACACGTTATAACTTTACCTGTAACTTTTACAACTCTAAAACTCAATGTTGTTTATTTTCCGATTTAAAAATGAAAATCAGATTTAAACCAGAATACTCTAGCAGTCTTAGGCTATTGAAACCCACTGTAAACACTACAAAAATAGTGAATCATTTTGCAATTCAACGTCATGAGCCATCAATTTCTTTTAATCTCTTCATCTGTATATGTCTGCAGGTAATCCGAGTGCAATGAGGGACGCCAATAAGAGATCAGTGTTTTCAGGTGAGAATTCATTGCATTTTTGCTACAAATGACTACTTTTTCATTAGATGTGTGTGTGGCAGACTTGCATGAGAAGTGTCAAGCCATTTAAAGGATTGTCTGTGTTCAGTGTAATGGTCCCTGGCTGTCCGTCACTGACCTCATCTCAGAGAAAACACTTTAACGCTTCACTCGGAATTAGGCATGAGTGAGTCAGACGCCTTAGCCTGGGTTTATAGAGCTGCCTATTATTACCACAGTTATAGATACAGCTCAGCCAGTCAGTCTATGGCACTGCAGGCTTTAGCATGGTGCCATGTTGTGGAGAGAAGCCGTTTGATGCCTGTTTCCATTGACTCAGGCTGGTGCCGCTACAGAACGCGGCGGCGTGGCGAAGAGTTGTGCGGCCTGTCTGCGGCAGGCGGCTGAGATTTCACTGCACTAGATGGCAGGCTGTGACCTCATCTACACTCACTAACACACACACAGGCAGACAGAGTCACATATGCTATAAAATACTGCGTTTGGACGGATATTTCATACACCAGTTCATTTTTCCACTTTCATGTTTATCTTTGACATGTTCAAATATTAAAGGGTGTTTTCATGGTAATTACTGCTGCCATTATTCTTATTAGTGGTGGAACTAGTCTGAAGGCCGTCGCCAAGAAACTGATGTTTTTTTCTTTCCTTATATTTAACAGGCTTATAATGACCGGCGACCGAAGATGTGGACCCAATCAAACACTTATGCAATCTCACGGGGCATTTTGAATATTGTGAATAAACCAGAGACGCACTATTTTTATAATTCCTATAAAATAAAATAAAGATTGTGTACTTTTTTCCACAGAGGATAATATTTCTTAGACCCTGGCACATTTGTATGCTATAAGTACGAATACTTGAAACTAGCGAATGTAAAACGTTGATGAGAATGACATGTATCTGCTTTTGATTTGCCTTTTAGCATGCTTCCCATTGCAGATTTACGAAGAAAAAAAAAAACAATCACATGGCCTTGCATTAATGGACACGTTGTGTATATGATTTCATGTGCCAAATGGCTGGAATTGGAGGAAAAATAGCTATTTTGATATTAATTACAATAACAATAATATCAGCCTGTATGGCACTGAAGGGAAAAATGAATGTTACACTGTCGTTGTCTTTAGTCAAGACTAGAGAAGCATCCTTACTGCAAATCACTGCCCTGGATGTCTTCAACACAGCACTCTTCAATTTCCTACAGCAATGTATGTCAAAGCAAATGTCTATAACTCTACAGAATTGTATAGATTTATTTGATTTTTATACACACAAAATATACATTAAATAAATATAGCCTGCTGCAACTTATTGTATGATGCAAATTAAAATGATTTATACACGTCAGTGTCCATTTTTTCCGTTTTGTTTTCCTTCGCCTCTCCGTCGGTCCCTGAAAAGCAGTTCTGCAAATGTATTTAATACGTAAAGCAATTCAACTCTCTGATATATTAGAGCACAGTGGCAGATTCCAGCTATTTTGTTCCTGGGTAGGAAATTGAGAGAAAAAGATTCTCGATTCTCATCTGAACAGCTTCCAAATCACATTGGTTTTTAACCAAGGCTCCAGCACCGTTGAGCTGTTGCTCCGTGGTGGCATATTTTACCACAATCACACGTTTGTGTGACATTCGCTGTGTATTCTGGACGACTTACTCCTCTTAGAGTCCATTAGCTCTCTCAGTTTCTCCATCAGTATGACAGATGTTGTGTTCGGAGAAACTGTAGAAATCAGAAAGCCCTTGTTTTGTGGTTCACGCTGCAAGTTCAGTGCTGGCTGGTGTGAAAGTTCAGTGTTGCTCAGTTATATTTATTTAGCTACTTTATGAAGATTATAATTGCAGGCTTACTAAATCTTAAAAAAAGGTTCCACAACGGTCACAAATAAATGAGCTAGTGTAAGTCTGTTTTACTTTTATTAAGCTTATTACAATAGATAGCGGCCCAAAGCAACTTGTTGAAAAATGCTGGTCTTGCCCTGTAATGAGTGTCAATGAGCGGGAGGTATAATGTAAAACTCCCTGAGAGCATTACGAAAAAACACTGTGAAGAACCAAGATTTAAAAAAGAAAACACCATGAGAAAATGAGAAAGAACCACCATGTCTGAACCCAAGATTCCCAGGTCCCCAGGTCACTGACATGGGGGTAAAAAAATACACTGTTAGAAAAAGTGTAAAAGTGTCCATGTACATTTTTGTGCCTGAAGATTTTAACAGTGTAAATGTACCCTCAAAGGTTGCTTGCAAAACCAAGCATTCTAATGAGAAATGGAGAATTGTGAGTTAAGCCCTACCATAGATCAGTTACCCTCCGCCCAGAACCATTTGGCCCTGTTATGTACTTTAACAATTAGAATTGTGATTATAGTCAAAGAAGGAGTAATAATAAAACTTCCTTGGAGTATAAGGAAGAACCAAAGGAAGGAAGCAATCAACACTCAAATGTAAAAATCCACAGAAGATGGGAAAGAACCATTGAGTAGAACAAAGGCTGGAAAAAGAAAAATCCAGGAGTATGTAAAAGAACTACTAATGTGAAAGAACACTTAAACGGGAAACTCCTTTAGAATTCGCCAAAGAATCATTGAGAAGAACCAAGATTTAAGAAAGAAAGAAAACTTCCCCAGAAGCAGAAGGAATAACCAAAGAGAATGACCAAGGAAAAGGAAAACTCTACTGCTGGCCAACATCAATAGATGTTAATTTCAGGTTAATTTCAATTGTTGGTCATGACGTCTAACACTGTTAAGTGCCTGGAAGGAAGGAACTCAACAGGAAGAAAAAGACTGAACACGAAATTGTTTTAAGAGATTAAGGAACCAAAACTCAATAAAGTCCATCATATTATGTGAAAGAACCATCAGAAAAAACAAGACACCCCATGAGTACCACTACCACCTGACTAGTCCAACAGTTAATGTGGTGGATTTACTGATAGTATGTATGAGTACAGTATGAGTATTAACTTTGAAGCACCACATGGCTCGCATACTTTAGGCAGGTCACTGACATTCAGCACTATAGACAGACTTTCTTAAAGCCTAAACACCTTTTTTTTCCTAGTGTGTAATCACTCTTTTATGGATGTCATCAAGTTGTGTGAATGTGATCTAATGGTGGCTGACTGATGGAAGTTAGCCTTGCAGACGCACTCATTCACACCACAGCCACGCAACCACGCCTAGACCCAGTGTCTGATCACCAGCCCACACCCGCAGTCTACCAACCAGGCTATCCCTCGCCAAACCCCGACGCAGCCTTCACACTCCTGCCTTCAAACAGGATGTGGGCTTTGCGAAGGCTCACCGCATCTGATTCTACAACAGAGCGAGTCCTGTAAAATTCTGATTGAACATTCATCAGTCTCGTTAAAAAAACAGCAAAATTGCATTAACTGTGGTATGTGTGCCATCTCATTCAGGTATTTCCCCTATAATGTTTAGACTGGTGTTCGGAACAGGGGATGTGGTCGGAAAGGAAATGTGTCTCACACTTTTTAAGACTTTCAGAGAACATATTTCAGTTTGGATCGTCGTTGAGTAATTCTAACCGTTCGCATGTGTGCCATTCTAACAAGTTACTGATTTACTGCCCCGGCCTCCCATTTTCTAAACATCATATTCTCTTTGAGTTTTAAGTGAACGGAAATCTGCTGGATGTGAATTTTCAGCGTATGTTTCATCTGCATGGGAAGTTAATACATTTATTGTTTTCTTCCATATCAGATGTTTCCCCTTTGCCTTCACTTATCTTGTCAGCAAACCAGATCAGAGATGTGTAGGAGGCCAAAATGCAAATATGGGGCATTTTAGTAACTGTAATACAGATGACTGAAGAAAACAATTTAATCTTTCTATTTTCTCCATGCATATAAATATGATCTAACTGATCAACCCAGGAATGGAACTGAACTGCAAATGATTTCCAGAATAGCACAACATGAATCAATGAAATAGTCTAACAAAGTTTGGGGACAATTTGCATCTTTATACCTTTTTCCTTTTCTTGAGAAACTTCGTGCTCATCAATGGGTCTTACTTGGTATAAAGAGCACGCTGGGACTAAATATTTGCATTTGCTACCTAACTACAAGGAAATGCCACATGTCATGGGATAGGATTTTGTCCCTTAACTTTTGCCATGTCCAACAGAAAATAAAAATACTGGCATATGTGTGTAGTCTTTCCTGCATGGGATGTGTATGTGACTGCCAAAAACGAAATAAAAACACCCAAATATCGCAAAAAGGGTTTTTATGGTATTGCGAGGAGGAAATGTTACAATATTTCTAAAGCCAAAATTTTAAAACGAGTAATTGAGATGTATTTTTATAAATAAACTATGAATCAAATTAAGTATATCAATGTACCATTTTATTATTCCTTTTGTTGCTGAACATACAGCATGTACAATATGATAAACTGCTGTTACACCTACATCAAGTGTCCAGCTTGTATTAAGTAATGACGTTTCTCAGTTGGAACAGGTGTTGCATAACTGTATTGTGAATTTAAACATGTTAAATGCTCACAAAACTTTAGAAATGAAAGGTGCCATCCATCTGGCACCCATTACAAGTGCATGGTGATTGGTGTAACCCAGGTGTGCTCTGGATCCACCAGGATTCTCTCTAGGATGAAGGGAGCTGATAAGAAGATGGATGGACGGATGGAAAGAAGAGTTCAGAGCTGCTTCAGACAGAAAGTGAAGTCGAGCCCCACCATTGATAACTGGAAATCATTGAAGGAGGTGATTGAGGAGATGGGTGGAGGTGGGTGCAATGTTGTTCAAAATGCAGATGAGCTGAGGGTATATATAGAGAGGGGAGGGGGAGTTAAGAATGAAAGTTTTTATTGATAACTCCACTTACTGTGATCAACAAATTATTAAAAACATTATTTTTTAGTAAGAAACTGAGCAGCTTGACTATTGACTATTTTTTTGCATTCCTCTCATTAATGATGTAGCACTACACTGAGGGTTATCTCTGTAGAAAAGAGGCCAACCACTTCCACATCCTCTGTTTACTACTACTCCCTCTCCACTAAACTTATGGGAATGCTTTCAAAGTCCCAGGGCCACCCAAGAACACAGCAGAGCCTTATGCATCTCGAGATCTGGACCACCATCAGTGGTCAGCTGACCAACCTCTAGTCTTTATTTATTGCTGAACTAAGTCGTATTAATCCTGACATAATGCACAAATAAATCTATGGCTAGGGACAAGTATGCTTTGAAGGAGTGTACATGACAGGCTGTCCCATGCTCACCACTCCCATGTGGTGTAAGAATTTGATTGCTTTAAAGCTTGGCTGTGGCGTTCTCTTCCAGCTGGTTTTGAGCGTGGCTCTTATGACAGCGTGGGGAAATATCCGTTTCACCTGATTTGTGGAACTCCTTTTCAATCAAGGCTTTTAGGCAGCAGCGCTTGGCTGACATGGTGATATGGAAGAACATCCAACTCTCAAACAGATGTTTCAGACCAAGCTTCTTGAGCCCATCTACAGGGCTGAAACCCAAGCCTCGCCTCTGGAAATCTCTGAATAACCTTGGAAAAGTACATTTTGGATCGTTTCACATTTCCAGTCCAACTCTTTCCAATGTGAAACCTTTTCCCAAAAAGGATTGGCTGCTCTTAAATCAGATAAAATCTCAATACTTACCTTAAAGTACAACTAAGTTCTCCTGAGAATCTTTGGCCTTGAATGACTACACATGTGTGGTCAGAGGATCATGCTGGGCTTTCTTGATCATTTTAATTCTGTGGGTTAGATACTGTTCCAAGCAGCAGATCAGTCCTGGGGGGTTCAGTCCTACTGGAAGCTGGAATAGAGCAAAGTTTGCATTATTTTATTGAAACATAAAGGTGTCAAAAAGGGCGTAGACTTTGGAGGGATGTCATAGCATAGAAATATGTTTGGCTTTATAAGGAACCTTTAAATAGGTGGTTTGGCAAAGCAATGCACACTATGACATTTGTGACATTCTTCCCAGAAATAATTTGATTCAAATAAGGTTTGGTGCAGTGTGTTATTTGTTTGTATTGCTAACCTTCTAACTTGCACTGCAAAAATAATTAAGTTAATGTAACTAAAAAATGAAATTTCTTAAGCTGATTAAGCCAAATTAACTCCTAAAGACTAACTCAGATTCACAATCAATATTTTTTTGTCAGATCAACTTTTTGGCATTTTGAATTTAGGTGAATTGATTTAGTTGAGTTATACTGACTAAGTTAGCTTAGTTCTTAGTTCTTTCATTGAAACATTCAGGGACATTCAATGTATGCAGTATGTTTGGGTGGTACAATTTCAATGAATAAAAATCACACTCAATTTTAATTAATTAATTGAATTTGATTTACTATTTTTATTAAGTTTATTGAGCAAAAAGCCTTATATATAAGTCCGCAAGAAAACATTAGGGGAAATATGGTACCAATTTTTTTGTTTGTCTTGTGAAAGAGATTTCTTTACTGTTCCAGCTATAATTAATTTGCATTTCAGACATATTACATCTTACTTACATCAGTGTTTAGGTGCTCCCACCAGGCTACCTCATCTTATGTAATCGTACAATGAAATGTGAATAACCATACATAAATCATTCTTTTCATATTAAGAGTATCATTTTATCTTCTCTTGGTAGTTACTGTTTAGTCAATTAATTTTAGCTTAATAAAGGAATGAGAATATAGTAGAGTTTTAATACCATTTGAGATTTGAGTCAACCTGAATTTTAAAGTATTAAGATTCTGTTTTTTAGTTTTTCAGACATAATGCATAATTTTAAACTCATGTTTGATTCCTTAAATACAATGTTCTTAAAGTAGTGAATTTGTTCAATAATTCTTAACTTTACTTAACTTTAGATTTTGCCCCTTAATGGGGATTAAGCCTTTAGGTAAACACTGACTTTTCTCTTTTAAAGCAGTACATTTTGTAATCACTTCTCAGCTATTTCTTCACCTAATATCCATTTAACTATCCAGAGCATTTATAATCAAATAAAACAGCTGCCTGAAAAAACATGATCACACCTTTGAAACCAACTATGTCTTAAAACAAGGGTCTTCAAAAACAGACATTAGTCATCTTCCTTGTCTCTGGATGTTACCTCTCAGCTACAAGAATATGAAGCTTCTCAATTCCTCAGTAGGAACTCTTATTTTCAAGATTGTGAGCCATAAACAAATATTTGTATGACCAAGAAAAGTCATCCTCTTTGACTCTATGGAATCACTGCTACCGCAATGACTAGAGGCCAAGAGCTCTTCCAGTTCCACTAAACATCTCCCCGTTCTACAGTTACTGGTACTGATATACTGATATAGTTCTTGGAAATGATTTGATTTGAAGCCACACATTTGATTTAATAAGTGGTATTATAAAATAACTGCGTTTTGGGAGAAGCCTGGAGCCCCATTCTACTCCCAATCTAACTGCCTATAAATTCCCATCACTACCTTTTATGTCCCATGACAAAGTTTCCACACCCCACTCTCCTCCCTTTACCTGGGTCACGTCTCTTGGTTCTAATTCCATTCATCAGAGGGGTCAATCCGGCTATCCAGCTCTGGCAAATGCCGCCAGCACTAAAGCCCAATTTCCCAACTTCCATTTGTTTCATGTGAGTCTGCTGCACTATCAAATGCTGCAAAATGTCTTATGCTTTTCGGTAAAAATCATATTTGTGTTTATAAATGGAAAAAATAATGTTTTAAGAAACAGTTTAGTGATTTCACTAAAAAGTTACACAAAAATTACGCGCAAAATGTGTATTGTGGCCTAAACCACACTGAACTGTGCAACCTCTTTACTGGATTGAGAAAAGTGTGTGTATTAACAGAAAGGACACCAAACATTTTTCGTTGGAGACAGTTTAAACCCAAGATATTTCATTGTGTGAACTTAAATTTACTTGTTAATAAACAACCATTCCTCAATTTCATTCCTGTAATAAACTGTTCATTGTTGTTTACTTCAAACCTCTTTGTACTATAACATTTAGTTTGACACATTAAAAGCATACTATATATAAAAAAAATCTGATTGAGAACGACACGAAAAATATAGCCCAGGCTTTTATTTTGGCTACAATTGTATAATTTTTGTTATACAACACTGTAGTGGTGTCGCATCAATAAATTAGCCCTGACGCTCTTAGAAATTTGATCCCTGCTACATGCAACGATGTGGGTTCATGCCGAACTAATTACCCAGTTACGAAGCCTACAGCCCAACAAAGACAATAGCGGATGTTTGCATGGATGCCTTTAGTTTGTTTCATTAAAGCATAACGATGTTTTTTTTGGAGAGAGGTTTCCTCCCTCTTTGCACATGCAGTTGTTTTCTTCATATGTTCACTGTTCTATCGTGTAGTATTTCATTTTCTAAAAAACTTTTTTTTTTCAGAATCACAACAATATTCTATTAATATATCATGAATAAAATCATGTTTTTTATTTTTTTAAACGCTGGTACTCAGCTGTATTTTTAGGAAGGGGACAGTAATAATAGTATAGTGTTGTTTTGTTGTTTTACTCCTGGCAGACTAGATCTTTTTTTTTTCTGTATTATAATATATCAGGGTAGTTTTGATGCTTTTTGCTGAAGTGTTAAAATACTGAAGTGTTCTAAGTTAAAATGTTTGACATGACAACTACATGTATAAATGTTACTTCAATAAAATTAAATATCACAACAAATAAATAAGATATTTCACTTCTCTGCATCAGATATCCAGCTCTGGCAAATGCCTCCAGCACTAATGCCCAATTTTCCGAGTTCCATTATTTGAATTTTAAATCCTGCGCTATTAAATGCTGCCAAATATCTTTATGATTCTGGGTAAAAATCATATTTGCGTTTATAAATAAAAAAAAATGTAGACCATATTTTCAATTGACATTAACTGACTTTTCAAACACCCTCAATGTTTTATATTAATAAAAAATAAACTCTCTGCATACAGAGTAAATTAGTAAGAAACTCTCTTTGTCTTTTTCCCCCATAATAAAAGAAGAGTACATTAGATGAGCATTAAATATTTTTAATGTTTAAGTTTTTTAATGTATTATTTTTTACAAGCTATTCAAGACCAGCCCAGAACGTGTCTGTGACCCACTTTTGGGTCCCAACCCACCACTTGAGACCATGTTCTAAAGCACATCAATAATACAATGCTAACCTCTCCTTTATACCATTAGAGAGAAAATGTTTAGCAAGGGAGGAAGAACAAAAACATTTTGTTATTTGGACTTAACTTAAGAAGATGTTGGAAATGCATCATAAAGGAAAATGTGTCCAGATACATGCTACTGACACTTTTACTGTATAAAAAGAATCACTTAACTAATGCTCTTACTTTGGTTTTTGGTTTTGTTTGCAGTAATTGTAGATATATTTTATATCTGCTGGAAATATATAAACTGAAATAAACAACAACATTTTTAAAGCATTTTCCAGTGTGTTTATGTTGTTTTTGACTAAAACCACTTGAACAGAAATCTCAACATACTTACAAGCTCCAAATTCAAATTCCAAATTCAAGTGTGAATTTCTGGGGGTTTTACTTCACTCTGTGATCTCTTTACCAACCATGAGTGCACTTTTACACACTAGTAGTCACTGTTTGAAATTGACTAGCTCTAACTAAAACTGTAATTTAATATAAAAAGCACCCAGGAACACTAAGGTCACAGAACAGAAACGCAGCTCTGGTCTGGGGTGGAGAAATGCAATAATTGTGAGCAGGCAGTTAGATAGGTCACTACCTCCATTTACCAATTTACCTTCAACCAACCCACAGGAACCAATCAGCACCGCCAGCAGCAGCCCGGAGTAGACCCAGCAGCTCCGGGACGAAGTTCAGAGGATTTTTCCCCTCACACTGTTCACCACAGAGCCTGTTAATGAAGGCTAACTAGCACAGAGATGTGTTAAAAACGCTCCCGTGTGTCTCCTTCAGTGAAGCTGTTCAGGTTTGTCTGTTTTGCTTGGTGTAAATCCTCCTGCGCCGAGGCTGAAGTCTCCTATTTCACTACTGGATCAACATCACAAGAGCTTTAGCAGGCCTGGTGAGTCCTAGCTTTACTCACTATTATCACTACTATCACACACTTACCCCAACACTACTCTACAGTGACTCTAATTTACTCTCTTGCACATATAAATACAAGAAAATCACTGTAAGAGCTGAAGATACATCAGAATTAAATTGAATGTGCCCCAGAAAATTAGCATTAGGGGTATTTCATTTTGTAGTGGGGGAGGCTAGTTAGTTAGTTAGCTAATTAGCTAAGCTAGCTAACTAGCTTTAGCTAGTTAAAACAGTTAGTTAGTTAGTTAGTTAGTTAGCTAAGCTAGTTAACTACCTTCTTGTTTTCTTTGAGGTTTGACTCATTATCTCAAAATCACAACTTATGAAGTCAAACCTGAGGAGAATGTTCCGCAATTTAGACTTATTATTCTCAGGTTTTACTCAGTACCCCAAAAAGATGCAATATTTTCCTCAGGTTTGACTAAATACTCCAAAAAGATGCAATATTTTCCTCAGGTTTGACTCAGTACCCCAAAAAGATGCAGTATTTTTTATCAGGTTTGACTCAATATGTTAAAAATACAGTATTTTCCCCAGGTTTGACTCAGTACCCCCCAAAAATGCAATATTTTCCTCAGGTTTGACTCAATACCCCAAAAAGATGCAATATTTTCCTCAGGTTTTACTCAATACCCAAAAAAAATGTAATATTTTCCTCAGGTTTGACTCATTATGCTAAAAAGATGCATTATTTTCCTCAGGTTTCATTCAGTATCCCAAAAAGATGCAATATTTTCTTCAGATTTGATTCAGTATGCCAAAAAGATGCAATATTTTCCTCAGGTTTGACTCAGTACCCCAAAAAGATGCAGTATTTTTTATCAGGTTTGACTCAATATGTTAAAAATACAGTTTTTTCCCCAGGTTTGACTCAGTACCCCAAAAAAATGCAATATTTTCCTCAGGTTTGACTCAATACCCCAAAAAGATGCAATATTTTCCTCAGGTTTTACTCAATACCCCCCAAAAATGTAATATTTTCCTCAGGTTTGACTCATTATGCTAAAAAGATGCATTATTTTCCTCAGGTTTCATTCAGTATCCCAAAAAGATGCAATATTTTCTTCAGGTTTGACTCAGAATACGGAATAGGTGCAATATTTTCCTCAGGACTGACCTAGTTCAAAATGATAGGTTAACTAATATTTCTCAAGTAGACAAGGTTCTGTGGCTAAAAAATATTTACTTAATTTTCTTAAGGTTAACTTCATACATAGTTACCTTAGCTAGCCTTGCGTTCTGAGGTAACTATATACTCAGTTATGCTCTCAGCTCTCTCACGTTTAATTAGCTCATAAAGATGACATTTTTTCAGGGTTGACTCTAACTTTTAGAAGATCACTTATTTTCCTCTGGATTACCTTAGTAACTCAGAATTGATTGCTCAGTGTTGACACAGTAACCAAAACTATGATGTAGGTTAGTTATTTTCATCAGGGTTTACCTAGTTGCTTAAAGCACTTAGTTAGCTAACTAACCTATTTATTTTTCACAAGTTTGTCTCAGAAGCTCAAATAACTATTTTTTGCAGCTGTAACACAATATAATATTTCAGGATAACTCATTGTTTCACATAAATCATTAAACGTTTTGACATGCTGCTGCTAGAAAGATTTATTTGTCCTGTACCTGGTAATAATGTTTCCATGGAAAGCCAGTACAGATGTGAATATCATAAAATGACATCTTGTTTGAATGTCTTTGTACTAAAATTAAGTAATCTAACTAATCTAAATACTGCTTCCTATCTCTAGTAAATGCCTTTTTAAATATGTCTATGATGTTTTGGCTGAATATAGTTTCACATTTAATCTCATATGTTCTTTGTAGAACAAGTGTGTCATTTATTAAGCTGAAGCATATCTAGAAACTATTTTCTATTTAAAGATTAAAACCAGGTTTCTCAACAGTGTTTTCCATATTTTTGCATCTCTGTGATCTATGTGTTACCGAGCAGTTGACCATAAAGGGGAAAAATGACTGAGGTTGGGAACACTGCAGTTTGCTGTTAGTGGCATTGTTCTTCTCTTGGCGATGATGAGTGCTTTCTGCTTCACTTGGAAGCTCAGAGATGGATTTTCTTTTGATTCAATCTGGGCGTATCGAGGCACTTTTAAACTCAAACATTTGGTGAGCTTGTTAAATACACTTTGCATAACGCTTCCACAAACTTGCGCTGCATGACATCTTTCAAGTCGCGATTTACCAGAAGTTCTTAGTCATGGGGTGTTTGATCCTGCAGTGAGGAAATTGGGAAAGGCTTCAGTGTTGTCTTTTTGGTATTGTCCTGAGAAACTGTGAGGGCTGTGATTTTGTTTTAATGGTCAGAGCTCTTATGAGAAATGAAAAAATACAGAGTTTGTCATATTAACATTCCTCATGGGAGTGATGCCTTTAGAGTTCATCAGATAAGCTGCTTTAATCATCTGCAGGCCTATTCGGTTTCTGCCACGTACTGTATTAGTTTTGTTTTTGGATGTTGGAGAAGTCTATTTTTTAAAGGGCCCACATCATGCTTTTTCCCTTTTCTACAGTCTGTTCATTATATTTTTATGGGTTTCCAGTATGTCTGTATCCAGTCCTAATTCCAGTAATAACTCTATTTTGTGAAACCATATCCCAACACTTTTTTTCCCTAGGAATTAAACAGGATATTTATTACACTGGGTCCAAATTGCATACTAATGAATAATTCTGACAACTTTTTGAGTGCGTAATGTGTGCTATATGAGTGTAAAAAATGCCAAAAAATGTAAAGCAGTGTGCTTACGATGGACACAATTACTTCATAATACAATGCAAAACAAAAAAAGGGCTTATAATATTTCTCACATTTTTAATATAATGTGCTGGAAGCATGTTGATATAGCCTTAATGGGTTTGAGAAAATGCTACTTATTGTCCCAGCTATTTACCTCTGGAAGAACAAAAAAAAAAAAAAAAAAAGTAGTTCAGCAGCCACTGTGTAAGAAAAGATCGAAGTATCACATGACTTAATGACTATTTTGTTTAGTTAATACACAAAGATTTGTCTAACGGTGTTTTATTTAGTGTTTTGTTTAAACCCTGACTAATACATTTTGGTGCTGTTCAATCTGAAGACCGAACACTTCAGCTTAGATAGAAAGTTCAAATTTATTGTATTTCATAAATATTATATAGTTTTTTTAGATTTAAACAATCACAGTTTTTCTTGAACAATGAATGGTATATTATGGTATATATTATATTGATACGTTTCCACGTTTTCCTGGAAAAGGTTAATATAATATCCAGCCCCACCCTTGCTATCAGTAATTGGCAAACTCTTCTGCAAGACTAACAGCGATTGATATTAGGCCATCTGTCTAAAACTACTACTACTACTTTTTGTTTGGCTACCATGTATAGTGTGCTTCATTAAGTTCGCATCCCAGTCCAGTGTAAATAGGTAAGGGGAAACTGCTGAAGGGTGAATTGGGAAGTGTATGTACAGGTAATGTTTTCTGTGACCTCAAAAACAACACATTTAAAACCAGTTGTTTGTGCAGCCTCATTTCCATTTATGGACAGAGTGAATGGTACATTTTTAGAAAGTGTGCGGTTTACCTACTGTGTGAATCTCTCTCTCTCTTTTTTTTATATAAATGAGATTCATTTTTCCATGAAAGAGGCTTTTTAAACAGAAGTCTTTTGAAGCAGTTTATCATCTGATGAGCTTTAAGAGATCATTCTCTCATTTTTTTAAAGTGCATGAACCTGCTCAGATTGAGTCCCTTTGTTCCAGGAAGCGTATGTCTAAAGCCAAGTTTTGTCAAAGTGAGAAAAGGTCAAAATCCGTACAATAACATCCCGGATCATTCTTCTTCTTCACAGACTCGTGTTAGACCAGGGATTCTTTGGCCTTTCGCTGTGTGTGAATGTGTGTATGGCGAGCCCACAGGGTGAACCCTGTGGTGGCTATGAGACCGATGGGTTTATAGCCGTAGTGGCTGACCGCCATGTGGTCAGAGCAAACTTTTAAGGGGTGCTGTACATGGCTGGGTGTGTGTGGTGAGAACCAAGCTACAAATGTTGCTGTCCAGTGCTATAAGTGCGCAGCGGACTGACGGGCGGCTAAGAGGCTGCAGCAGAGCAGCTGCCTAGAGCTTTGTTTGAATGACGCATCAGCCTCAGTGAATGATTTTGCTATTTTGCTGGGAAAGTTTTAACATTGTTCATCAGGGTGCCGTTTTTCATTGTAATCTGGATTTACTTTGCTTTAAATTTCCAACTAATGTAGTGTAATCTTGTAAAATGTAGGGATCACATGAAGCATTGTGTTCCCGTCTTTCTCTTTAAAAGCCCTTAAGCCGGTAGATTGTGATTTTTAAGCAGTAATAAATATGGCTACATTTTCTTGTCCAGAACTGTGCACGCCATCTTACAGTGCAGGTCAGAAAAGTGTGAAACACTGGGCTGAATAAATTCTCTGGAGCCTGCCTGTCGAATGTAAAGGGCCTGTCTTTAGGGGTTTTAACAGTTCCCTTGTAGGTCAATATGTGAAAATTAAGCATTTACATCCTGGTCTCTTTCACCTTGCTGATAAGAGGCTTGAGCTCAGATCTCTATAAAGCTCTATAAAATAGTTTATATTGGGTTGAATTGAGTTGGTGACGTGGTAGACCAGCTGCAGATTATACAGGTGGTTATATTATTGTGGCTTACTTAGGAATATAAACAGCTTGTTTCATTCTAAAATAAAAAAAAATCTGTAAATATTCAATTCAGTTGTGTTTTTGTGCAGCAATTCCCACAGACATTACAAATGAAGTTTGGAGAATAAAGCAGCTTTCATAAACTTGAGCCCCATAAGTTAATACTGATTGATGGACAGTCTGGCTTGTTGTTGGGTACCACATCAGTTTTGTAATGTGTGCTAGCGGTAACCATGAAATAATGTTTATACTATTGTGTGCACTCTCAATCCTCCTAATCCATCTACACTAAATCAGGCAGGCCAGATTTATGATGGGACAAGGGGTTTGGAAACCTGAGATAAGTGTTTGCCAGTCCACGTGGCCTCGCATCTCCATCCAGATGTTCCTCAAAACAAGCACATCCCAATGCAGATGTTTCTCCAAGCAAGATCTTTTTGTTCCCTGTAGTGATTGAATGAGCAACAAGATCAGACACAAGCAATGAACTCCAATAAATAGTTGTGACATAATGCTAATTAGAATCAATAAAGAGCCTTCATCATCCATCATCCCCCTGGGCTCCTATAACCCTATTGGGTTTCTGATGCTGAAGTCATGATTAGATAATATATGAGGCATGAGCAGTGAAAGTAAATCCCTTTTAAAATGCAGTTATTTTCACAGTGGCCGTTAATTTGCCAGGGACATGGTCAGTATTAGAAAAAGATGCAGTTTTCTCCAAGCCAGATTGTCTTGGGATTGAGCATTTTTTTTCATCTATGAGCTCTATGAATAAATCAATGCAATTGCCTGAGGTCACCAAGGCAATATAATGTGCTGAAAGCAGGTTGATTTATACTCATTTTGTTTGGGAAAATTCTACTGATTGTCCTAGAGATCGTAGTTCAGAACAGGGGTAGGCAGTTATGGTGATTTTATCATTACAAATGAAGTCATAATATGCTTTTCTAAGGTTATTCGTAGAACACTGAGCAACTGAATGTGTCACATCTAAACTAAAAGGAGCCTATAAACAACTGAGGTGTTTATAAATGAATAAACCAGCACAGTCATTGGTGATTGGCACATTTGCTCTCAGTACTGGGATATTTGGTTCACGTCCCTATCTCAGTTTCTTCAAGAAACCTGTTTTCTTCCAAAGTTCAAATACACGGAGTTTATGTAAATTAGTTATTCTAAAATTGTGTTGCTATCTGACACAGTTCTTCAAATGGACAGTTGTTTCTGGTTAAGAGTACTCTGTGGGCAATTGGCTGCCACTTCTCTCCATTGTATGTTACTTAAATGCTCAGTGTAGTGTGTGTTTTTGTATAGCATCCTTGGGTTCTTGATATGTGCTGTATACGTGTAACTTTTAAGTTATTTACAAACTAGTAGCAGGTGATTTCAATGCAGAAACTGATGCGATCTGATCTGTGATTTTGTTATTTTAGATTTTACCCCCACCCACTCCCTTGGAGGGATATTTCCTTGCCTCTGTCACCTTCGGCTTGCTCACAGGGGGGTTTTATGTTTTATCTTTGCTGATTTTATCTTGTACCGTGATGGTTTTGTAAAGACGCTTTGCAATATCAGCTATGAAAGTTCTGTACAATTTACTGTAATTTGATGTAGTGCTGCATTTCATACTGTAAAAGTACCACTTTTATTAACCCTGAAGAAGCTTTCAATTGATGGTCAAGGAATGTGTAGACCCATTTATTTTTAAGATTGTCCGTGTAGTTGTAAATATTCTGTTCTTATTTCAGATTTCTATTCATTATTATTTCAGGATACATCTAGGAGCTATTTATAACACATGTGCTGGACTCCTATCCTCACCATCCCATGGAGCAACAGATGTCTGCTTTCTGTTTTATTTAATTAGACTTATCCTGTAGCTAGTTAGCAAGGCCTTCTTGAACTGAATTTAACACACATCTCTGTAGAGCTGTGATCTGGAAGGAACCCAGTTTGATTTGAATAATTTACAGTATAGAAAAATATTCACAGTAAGAATGCCGTGAGGAATCCTGTGTTGTGATTAGGTCTCAAGTAAGGAATGTGACGTTGATGGGTCAGTACAGTCCACATGAGTTTCTTGTTGGTCTCCAAAGTCCTATCAGCCAGAGTTCTGCACTATATGACCACTGATGGTGGGTGTGAAGCTGGGAACACCCCGTTGTCTAACCCCCACTGGGAGGAAATGGGATGGGACATGCACTTTGTGAACCTGCCGGTTTACTGACCAAAGCAGTTTCTAATGACTTAATTTATTATAGCTCAGCACAGAGGAAAGGTGTATCTGACAGTCTCTTTCTACTGAAAGTGCTTTCTGCTGACCTGCACCTGACCAGTAGGCCTCTGACCAGTTTGAAATATTGTGAAAGACTGGAGTAAAGCAAAGTATAAGTGTTGACTCCCACAGATTAGCTGGATACTACTGACTTTCCTCCTGTCAACTGTGGCATGCCAAAGGTCTTCTCCCAAAACTGTTGGAAGCTGGATGTTTCCCAGTCAAGTGCATTAGTTTCACTCCATGCTATGCGTAGTTGTTAAGACAGTGTGGTTTGAATTATTGTGATATTTGTCACAGTTTATATATTTAAAATGAGATTTTAAAAAATCAGCTAATTATTAGTATTAAGATTTTTTAGACAGAATATCTGATTGGCAGTCACACTAAATTTCACACGCTTCATGAAGAAAGCAGAGGAAAGATCGCCCCCCCCTCCCATGTTAAGAGACAGTTTATTACAAAAGCACTACACGATGGTGCATTACTACGTTTGTCTGGAAATGTTATGGAAATCCAGCCATGCCCTCCATAGGTATCTGTGATATGACCAATCATACAAAAGACGAACTGCTCCTCATATTCAAGTTTTTTTTGGTAAAGTGTTTCAATATAGGACCAGAATGACTTAAATTACTATTAAAATGCCTTTATTAACTGCATGACCCACATGTTAACAGTGCATATTTAGATAGCAGGCCATAATGACCTATTTTTTTTTTTTCTCTTCTCTTTTTAAACTCTTAAGTTTTAAGATCTCTTGTGGGTTTCTTTTATCTTAGTACTGCTTTTTTGTTAGTGTATGTTGTCCATTCCATTTTTTCAAAATCTAAAACTGAATACTGTAATATATACTGTGTATTGTACAATATTGTGATGTTACCTTTTTCTAATATTGAATGCCCTTGCTTTGAACTGATCCCTGCTGTGTGGGACATTCCAGAATGTTACGGCTAATGGGCATATCACCATAAATGATGTCAAGACAAGTTTGGTTTTTATTGCATCTCACTTTGGTGTGAGTGACAGTGTAACCCTGCTTGGGTGTGTTATTGTCTGCTTTCCCACAGCTTGCACAGATTGTCAAAATGAGTCATAAAAAGTGGTTGTTCGTTGGCTGTGCTGAGGCTTTCCGGCTTTTTATTTTATTTCCTCCCAAATGAGAACTGACTAGATGTTAAAAACAGCTGTCCTGAAGGACTCCTCTTCCTGGAGCCACTCGGCCGAGCGCTTTGTCCTCAGCGTTGATTGATTCGCACGTGGATAACCAAGTCTGTTATGTTTATTCTCTGTTTGACCTCCACAAATCCTTCACGATATTCGAGCCTTGAGAGCTGCTGATGTCCAAAACCTCAGTAGAAAGACAAAGAGAGGGAGATTGAGAGAAGATAGGCCAGAGGGAAGCTTCACAAGAGATGACCTAAGATCTCTAAGAGGGTGAAAACCTTCATGAATCAAATGGTTCCTTCTCAGGGTGGACTCCTCAACATTTAAATCCAACAGTTCTCCAAATGAAAAAAGGTCATGTTGTAGAGCGTTGTGTGTGTGCGTCGACTTAAAATAACTGTATAAAAAACTAATTTGCACAGTTTCCCTCTAAAGTTGATGAGCCAAGACATGTCTGGTGTCTGAAGATCGGTTTATTCTTTGTGTTCACATATAATGAAAACAAATTAACAAAATGTATGTTATCACTTGCCATGAGTTAAGTAATGAAAATATGACTGACCATGATCTTGCCCAAATGTATTGAGCCATTCAAGTTTGAATAAAAGCTTGTTCTTTATTGAACACTATAAAATGTTATTAAACATTGAGTTGACTGCAGCAGTAAAACTTTTTTGGGTAGCAGGCTAGCATGCTAGTTTGCCTCTAATTTGTGCTTACAGTGTTACTTTAGGTTAGCCATTTTCCCGGCCAGGGTATCTAGATGCGTAATTAGTCTTTAATAATAAGTAGAAATTGATCACTCACTGTTTTTGGGGTCGGTACTGATTGTCTTTCAGCTTAAATAGCTGGTAGCTGACACAGTTTGAGAGAAGCCTCATTAAATTTTACAGGCAAACTTGGTATTGCATTATTGTGCACGACTTTTGTAATGTTCTGTACATTTTGGGAAATTTCTGTGCAGAACTGTACTACTGTGTACTACGCTTTCTGTACTGAATTGAGGAACCGCTCTTTTATATTAAAAAAGGTTCACAGTTTTGGGAATTGTTACACCCTATATTTTCGAGCCATAAAATGTCTTTTCGTCTCTGTTTGTAGGTAAGTGAACACCAAACACGTCTTGGATGATGTACTATATTTGGAGCTAGGGAGAAAACAATGAAAAATGAGTTCATAAAGCTGTCTGAGCATTATAGAGGTGTGTAACCGAATGAGTCTGCATGATCTCACATTCAGGACAAGCAAGAACATGAGAGCAATTGATACATATGTGGAGCTCGTATGGTTTGGCAGTTGAATAGTGCTGTGTCTTTGTTTGGAGCTTGGGTGCGACTCAGTCTTGTTAACATGCTGTTGCTGTGATAACTCATTCATCCTCTTTATTCCCTCCGTTCAGTTATGTATGGAAGACGTAATGTGTTCTCCTGGCAGTCTGGACCACTTCTCCACCCAAGGTGTTGCTAACGAGACCTTTTGTGTTGGTAGACGGTAATGTTTTGTGCTGTCTAACCTGAGCCAAGTGTTGTCTAAATTACACTGCATGTAAATCACAGAGCCATAGTGATTTATTGAGTAAAGTTACTGCTTGCTGCATGTGCTTGCAGTCTTCAAAAGAAGAACGTTTTTTAAAGTTCTGTGAAAGTTAGGTCCTGTTTCTGTTCTCCGTGATCAAATGTCCTTTCTGATTCTGGATGTTGCTTTGTTTTGTCAATATCTCATTCCCCTTCAAAGAGCAGGATAAAATCTCAGTTCCAAGTTTTTCAGCGCAACATGTGAGCAATAAACTATTTTATGAAAGATTGAGGCTGATGACTTCTGTGCATTGACTTCTCTCACAGTAGTGACTGGTTCTTATTATGATTGAGTTTCAGATTCCGTTGTGTCACTGTAGACCCTCTGTTCCAGTTTAATGGTAGAAAATCAGGCCATGTAAAGTTTTCTTTGAATGCAAGTGATTGGCATCTATATCCATATATTCGTTTTTTTTTCTTCTGTTATCATTATATCAATCATGAATTGCTTTACAATCATAAAGTATGATCTATAATTGTGTGTTTTGGATATATAATCACAAGCCCACTGTTTAAAATGTAAAACAAAGTGTAAGGTACAACAGATCGACTGTGTAGGGTTAACTTTTCTTCTTTTTTTTTTTTTTTTCCTCAGTATGTTCAAGCTTATTTTAAATTATTGTATGGCTACAAAGCATAAGGAGAGACCAAATAAGATGCTCTTTTTCTCATTGTGTGCATGTATGTTGTCCTCACTCACCCCCTTTTTTTTTCTCGCACATGCACTCTCTTGCTCGCTCTATCACACATTAACGATGCATCGTCAATTCAATTCTGCGTCAACAATTTTTTTATAGAATCAACAACGTAGACTGAAAAAAAATGTTGACGTGGAACTAAATTGACGATGCGTCGTTAATGTGTAATGGAGCCAGCATGCAAGAGAGTGCGCATGCAAGAAAAAAGGTGTGAATGAGGACAACATATATGCACACAATGAGAAATAGAGCATCCTGATTGGTCAGTGAGGTGAAAGCATGATAAGGTGAGTTGAAAGAGGGTTAACTCCTTCATTAACATTGCTAACATTAGTTAAATTAGATGGTTAAGTGTTAGGGAAATACTATATTTTAATATATCTGTGTCAAACTTTTAAATTGCGTTGCACAATTGCCTGGTATCAGAACCCTCACCAGAAGGAAGCACAAATAAAGGGCTTGACAAATAATTGTGACTAATCTAAAAAATAATCGTCAGATTAGTCGACTACTAAAATAGCCATTAGTTGCAGCCTTTAATCCTTAATAAATAAACCAGGTAAGGAATCACTCTATCATCTGTGATCACTAGAGTAGTGTGCACACTGCTGCATCAGACTGGTCAAAGTGATGAATGGTGTGTAATGTGAGTAGTGCAGATTTTGAAAGTTGTCTAGACTCCACAAGGTATTAGTTGATTTTTAGCCAGCTGTGACATTGCATCATAAATAATAAAAACTACAATATATTCTAGAGTTAGCATTTGGTTCTTCAGCCTGTTGCCAAGTAAGTGTCAGTGCCAGAAACGCAGGCAATCAAGAGTCTGAAAAAAATCTGAATAAATTGTTCAGACATCCAAAAACAGGCAGACAGTCAACTGTTGGCACATTGTTTAGGAGGAGAAACGTATGGAACACCACAGCAGTGGAGGACTAGTTAGAATGTTTCTGATTAATTCACATATGATCCTGTCACAAACAAGCCTTATAGGTGCTTATGGAATGAATGCATTTAGTGGTACAAAGAATGTGCCAAGAATGAGAATTATAGTATTTTATATTGTTATGACCTGGTTTATGGTCAAACTCGCCCACTACCTGTTCTCAAACACAAATGAGAAACTGTAACAAAACTAAAGCACCAAACGGACTGCAAAACGGAGGTGCCGGGTTGGTTTGAGGAGGATCTAGTTTTCAGGTCAGAAAAGGGGAGGAGCCCAAAACATCTCTCTGGTCAGGCTTGTCCAAACTCTTTTATAGTGAGTGCCCATAGTGGCCAATCTCTGAACTGCACACTGCAAAACAGACAGTAACACACAGAAGCAGCATGCAGACACTAAGCAAGTTTTAACACAAAACTATAACAGTGTCTGGTGGTTCTGAACTGTTCTCCCCTATCAACAACACCATATTGTCCCATCTGTCTTTTTTTCATTAATACTAATTAATTATTCAGCTTTGACTAGGGCTTTAGCTAAAATATACATTTTGTAGGTGTAACTATTACTAGAAAAGCCTTTTTTATTTTACTTTAAAGACTGACATATCAGAGAGAGATATATCAATGTTTGAGATTCATGGTGTGCCAGTTCTATGTACTAAACTCTTAGTATTCTATTCCTCCATGGATAATACAGTTTAAAAATACAGTTAGTTTCTAAGTCTTGTAATTTAAACACATATTTGTATGCTTTTTATTTTTTATTGTCATTTTCAGATTATGTTAGCTGTTCTGGTGCAGCTGAACAACACACAGCAATTGCACATTTCATTACAAATATTGTAATTAGTCCTGTTTAACTGGTTGATGTGCAGCACATTTTGAATATAAAATCAATTTATGTAAATATTTATTTTCCTTTTTGTTGAATGTGCAGCTACTAATGCATTTTGTTTTCATGTGAAAATAATACATATTGTATATCGTAGGAATTTATTTTATGATATCGTCCAACCCTACACTGTATTATTCCAAAGCTCTCAATGAGAGTGAAATTATCTTAAATTTAAATGGGTTTAATTGGGCAGATCAGTTTTAAGAAGAAAACAAATATCAGCAATGCAGTGATTATAAAAAAAAAACAGTGCATTTTAATATGTGCTAAAATGGCTTTGTAAAACCACTGTGTCAACACCACTGTACACAGCACATGGTGCGTTCCATTAGACTGAATCTCATCTTTTTTCCATTTCAGTCATCCTCTATTCCATAAACAGTGGTCACTGTCTTACCACAGGGACAGTGTAAACTGAATCATTTTTTGTTCTTTGCTGCTTTTAACAGTGATTAGGAGTGATACTGTGTATTTAAAAACCTCCGGAATGTGTCAATCACTACACTGCACAAATATCTGCTCCTTAACACACTGATAAATGAGACTGATGAACTAATAGTATATAACTGTAACCCAGTTAGATGCACCTGTGGGACCCATGGGCTTAATGGGCTGTGCTTTGCCTTATGCTGCTCTAAAATAAACCTTATATGTTTGATGTCTGTGTGGTTGTTCATGGATGAGTGTTGCAGTGGAGCTCAGTTGTGCCAGCCTTCCACAAGAGGGCACAGATGATATGACTAACCACTAAGCCCCTCGTGGATTCGGTGCGTTCTGGGATGACACACATGTTGGAATTTTCCCACTGTAGTGAACTGTGTGTTCAAAAGGCCTTACTGGAAAAGGCATTAATAATTAGCCCCTGTGCCAGTAATGCCTCAGCATCCTCTAATACTGTTTATGGCTGATGATCCTGAGCATGGAGGCTGTGTCTAATCACCATGTCTCTCTGGTTTGGCTCTGGACTAGAAGCTTTTCTAGTGCATCATTCTTAGGGTTTTTACTGTTTCTGTGACTTCTGTGTGTTGCTAAATATTTTCCCTTTTTTTGCAATCTTATAATGTTTCATCATTCTTGCCATCATTTACTGGCAAGAATCTTAAGTGGCTGAAGCTTTTTTGGAAGTCAACTCACAGATGGACGGTATCACTTTAAATCTAGATACATTGTACTTAGAGTTTGAGGCAAGTGATTGGAATGCATTGCATAAATATTTAGGACCAGAGAACACATGTCTTTTGTAAAAAAAAAAACAACTTAATCGAGATTTTAGTTAACTCAGCTCTGACAATAAAATTCTATAGTAGCACAAGAGTGAAGACCAAGGCACAGAGTTTCACCAACACAGAAAATGGTGACTTGCTCTTACAACCTACAACACTAAGGCCAGGCCTTTAATTAAATATCTAAATGTTAAAGAACAACAACAAGAGATGGTGTATACACTGCTGTTGAGTTGAGTGAGGCGAAAGACTGTGCCCAGTACGCACATACAGAGTGCCTGGGGCCAATTGGAAAGATCTTCTGATCCTCAATGTTCTGATGTATTGAACTAAAAATATCAAATCAAATCAAATTTATTTGTATAGCGCTTTTTACAACTGGTGTTTGCACAAAACAGCTTTACAGAAACATGATCACAGGACAAAGAGTCTGGCAAAAGATTAAATATAGAAAATACAGAATACAGAACTCCCAGTGAGCGCGGAGGCAAGGAAAAAACTCCCTCAGAGCTGCAGGAGGAGGAAGAAACCTTGGGAGGACCAAGACTCACATTTAAGGGGTGACCATCCTACCACTGGTCAAACGGCTCTTAAATTAATAAAAAAAAAGTCTTTTATACTTCCGCATAGGTTTTATATATTCAGGAGTATAATAGCGTGCCACTAATGGCTTGGATGTAATCCGTAGTGGAGAGTGAGATGGATGATGAGCAGCTGATCTGTGGTGGGTGGTGGATAGAGAAGAGCTGACTTCAGAAACTTCCAGTTTGGCCAGACAGGGGACATGAGAGCCTGAGGGTCCAACATCCCTCGGTATCGGGTCAGACAGGTGGGCAGTCAGTAACTCGGAGGAAAGCAGAGAGATGGAATTAGTTTTGACTGGATTTATGTAAAACAGAGAATATAAAACATTATCAGAGTGTGGCTAATGACTCCAGCAGATCTAAATGAAACAGCCTAACTAAAGGGAGAGAGCCAGAAGGTAACATAGACATCTATTAGATCATTCTAAATAATAAAAGAGCAATATTGCAAACTCTAGAACAATAGAGTGGGCTTGTGAATGAATCATTTAGACTGGTTTCTTAGCAGCATAGAAACACTGAACATCACAACTGTGCTTTATAATGTTGGGATTAAAATAAATTCAAACAAAAAAGATGTGGTGTGAGAATGAGAGGGAAACGCAGGAAATATAAGTTTTACAACCACCGCACTGAACTGATTAACTGATCCTCTGACTGACAGAGAAGTTCACCACAAGCAGCTTTAATTTGCTCCAGTCTGTTGCACGTATTGTTCAGAGTGTATTTAATTTAATCAAGAGCATTGCCTGTAATTATGATAATACAATATGCCTTTTGAGGTTTGAGAGGTTTTTTTTTTTTTTTTTACTGTTGCTTAGCAGCACCTAGGAATCATTGTGGGTTTTAATTTTAGCTATGCTAAAATAAATACTCTCAAAAACTGTGACATTTGTTAAGTATTACTTTGCAGTGTTGATGGTAGAGAAGACAACAATGTGCAAGTGTATGTGTTAGTCAGTGGATCAATGTAATCATTTCAAAGTGATGCAGACCCATCTTGCCAGTATGAAGGATTACCAAGTAGTAGGGGTGTGATGAGACACTAATATTATGAGATGAGACGAGACACAATACTGGGTTCACGAGAACGAGACGCGATTTAGAAATTACATTTTAAAGAAAACGTCAAAAATGAAAAATGGCTTGAAAACTAGAGTTTTATTTGACAATCATATAACACACACTTAACAGACTGGTTTCTCTCACACATTGATTCTATAAGAAATAGAAATAAGAATAAGAATAAAAATTAAACTTTTCTAGGTCTTATATAGTGCAAACAATAAGTGCAAACCACAACCAGTCATATTAAGCCTATGGTTTGTATTTTTTTCACCTAAATATCTTGTAATTTAACTATGCATAACCATAACCAGTCAGATTAAGACTATGGATTGTGTTTTTTCTCCTTAATTTCTTGTAATTTAGCTATGCATATCCATAACCAGTCATATTAAGACTATGCTTGAAGTGCAAACAGAAACAGAACATGTTTTAAATACAGTACAGAGCTTAGGGATTAGTATAACTGCCTATAAAACAGTCACGTGTACGATTTACTAGGGCTGTGAATCTTTGGGACAGCAAGAGCACTGTCAAGTGGAGCTTTTTAACTGTATCGCAGAGCTCACCTACTGTCACACGGAGCTCACCTACTGTCGTGCGGAGCTTTTTAACTGTACCGCATAGCTCACCTGCGAGAAAGGTTTAACTTGACGAGAAATATCATCACGTTTTAATCTCTCGAGATCTCGTGCCACCCCTACCAAGTAGGCAAAATTGCTAATCACAGTAGCTATGTATGAAATCCCCATACATTTGAAGGTATCTCTACTAAGTACTATTATAGGAAACAGGATTTGACATGGTAGTGAGTTCATGAAAGTTCATGAAATAAACTAAATTAAAAGTAGCATTGTATATTAGTTGTACATTGTATATCCTGTGAAACATACAATTCTACAATTATTTTCTCCTTATGTATTTTTAATACACCAGTCAGTCTTAACCACCTTCATAATATTGTCCTAATAAGTCTCTCCTGTGCCACCAAAATGAACCAAGACACACACAACATTCCTGATGTTTTGCAGATGCCGTTACCCAATCATCTTACCATCACAAGTATCTCAGGTTCTTACATGATCCATTTTCTCTGCCTTCACCCCACCAACCTCACTAATTGACCGTTCACTTGCTGCCTAATCTGTAGATCCCTCCCCTTGACAGATGCTCCTGTTACAGCACCACTTGTATTCACTTGTATTCATAACATACAAACCACTCTGTTATCTGTGCTTCATTATTCTGTTCATTTCATTCTGTGTAAAAGGCTAAACTTCTAGACCTATTGCAGCTTGAAACAGTCATTGTGGAGCCTAATTTAGTTTTCTCCTTATTGTAAGGCCACAAAACAAATGTCTTTAATTCTCACATTTAGCATTAGAGGGTATTAATTTGGGAGGAGAGTGCTGCTGATTGCACTCTCCCTGCTGCCAGACTAATTGATACCCAGGCCCTCAGGAAGGCAGAGTAAACACCGGACAGCTGCACTGCTGCTTTTGCAGGGACCAGCCTACCCATAATGCCCTGGCTGTCAAGGCGCAAGATGGCCAAACAAAAGCAATATTTGCCCAATCCATCCAAGCAGGGGTCTCAGTAGGGGTAAGTTGAACTTTCCCATCGCTTTGCGTCGCTCCCCTGTTACTGGGGGATGTGTGGAGGAGACGAGTGATGCTTTTGAGCTGTTCTGGAAAAGTGCCATTTGGGGAAATCTGCATTCGTTTACTTCCCTTTTCTTTATTTTAACCTAACAATAAAGGCTTAGTTAGTGTTTCAGTCATAAAGTCCTTTACACGTATGCTACACAACTTTAATCTTTTTCATTTTGTTAATTGATTATTTATCTATTTATTTATTTACTCTGTAAGATCTGCTGTTTTTTTTTAAGGAAATTATTACCATATGCTTACTGTAAACAGACTGTGCTGTTGCATTTCTGAGCATAGCATGCCAGCCATTCTAATTTAGATGCTCATAACAGTGTCTTCAAGGCAGAATTACCCTTTTATCAGGAAGCCCAATCTGCTGCTTGGTCGTTTACAGCCAGTATGTGGTCAGACTAAACGCAACATTGACGTTTTGAATTCATTGCTATTCCTGATTAGCCCAGTTTTACTGGTGCACCAGTAAGGCCAAAGTGTTGCCAGGCTATGAGTGTGGATTGTTTGCTTGTGTTGCACTGCTTAGGATGGATGAGGGCAGCAGTGGGCAGATGGATCGGCCTGGCTTTTCCTTTCCTCATTCTATCCATGTTTGAAGAGACGTAGAACCCCCCGGAGATGTTTAAACAGAATTGTATTTGAAGGGGTGATTCTCTGACCACTGCCTAAATGAAACAGATGGAGGTTTATTGACGGGAATGAGGTCAGCTGTCTGGTGTGAAATGTCCTCGGAGTGCCTATGAGTTCTGTTCATTGGTGACCTCACCTGGGCAGGGGCCAAAGTAAACTCCCTTCCCTTCTTTTCCTTTGCTTTGCAGTATTTTTAAAAATGTAACCAAGCACTTGTAGGCAATAATTTGGAGAAATATAATATTGAATTTATTTCCCCTTATCCTAAGACCCTGTTTACATGTATCTGTTTACTTTTAAAAACAAAGGTTTCTTTTCTCTGTTTTTATGAAATTTTCCATACACTTAGTCAAAAAAAATATGCTGGGGCTCTGGGTGGTCCAGCGGACTTTGCTGCTTTGAATCTCGTTTATGCAGCTTGCCATCAGCTGCCGGAGCCCTGAGAGAGCACAGTTGGCCTTGCTCTTTCTGGGTGGGTAGATGGCGCTCTCTCCCCACATCACTCCAAAAGGGTGATGTTGATCAGCACAGGGCGTCTGTGAGCTGATGTATCAGAACCGAGTCGCTGCGCTTTCCTCCAAGTGCTCTGACTACGTGACTATAATACATCAGCAGCTTTTTGAAAAAAGGCTTCACACGTGTTGGAGAAGGCATGTGCTAGTCTTCACCCTCCTTGTGTTGTGGCATTACTATTAATGGGGGATATACCCCTGGCTAGCATCTCAATGTGTGGGACAGTTGGCCTGGTTAAATTGAGAGAAAAAAGGAAAAAAAAAAAAAAAAAAAACATATGCTGGCCCTGTATGGGGCTAAAGTACCTCTAGAGTTTAATTCCAAAGTACACTAAGTAGTGTATTATGCAAGTCACAAAATTGGAGTATTTTTTATTCACTATTGAACAATATTTAAGTTGATTTATAAGATGGTAGACATCGTAGTTTTTGGAGGATTCAGCCAGAAATGTGTATGCAGGCAGTGAAGCTTATATTTTGCCCATCCACCTGACAACACTGTAAACAGAGCTTTAAAAAATGTCCACCTTGGAGTATCTGGATATGTTTGGACGTGGCCTAGGTGTAGCTGATCAGTTGTCTCGTGTCTTTAGTTTATACTGGAGCTGCAGGGCTGATGTAGTTTACAAGTAAATGGACCTTGCTAACCTTGCTACCATACTGCATCATGCAAACTACATGCCTAAATGATGAAATATGGCTCGGACTGGGTCAGGTTGTTGAGCAATTGTTAAGTAATTAATAAAATACTTGCTTTAGTGGTTTCTGACACTGCAAGATTAAGTATTTTATCAAAAAGTATGAAAGTATAATGCACATCTTAAAACACCATAAAGCTTGGAATGGCAAAATATGGTATTGTGATCCATCTGTGATAAATGAAGCATTTGACCGAATTTTTTTAAATAATGGGATACATTAAAAAGTGCCTTTATTTACATTTATCATTTAATCTTTTACTTATTTGATCATTTAATTTATCATTGCTTGTTTTACACCCCACACACTACTGTGCACTAACCCAGTCAAGTTGCATTAGTAAAGAATTATTTTTAACAAAAGTTTAGTTCAGCATTTTGATGCTATACACAGTCTGCTCAGAATGTGTAATGCTGTTTTATATAATCGTGATAACATAGTTATATTGCATAGCCCTGCCTAATGCTTGAGTTTTGTTCTGAATTTGTCTATTTATAGATATAGCGTTGCTGAAGTGTTTATGTTTGTGTTTTAGATGTGCCATGGAGAGAAAGTGAGTCCACAGCCTTCTGAAACTAAACCTCTGTGGATCTGGAGAACTGTAAAACTTCAAAGCTTTGGGTAAAATTAGCCAGGCATTTCTTCTGCTGATGCTGAATACCTTTCACTGAGGGAGCACAGGAGATTAACGCACAGTGTAGGGAGGAAATGAAGAGCAGCTGATGTTAAAAGCCTGTAAAAACTGTACTGAGTAATCACAGTATTGAGTAAATTTACCCAGGAAAGGCTAGATCTGTCTTTATTCTTTCAAATGCCGGCTGATTTTTGCAGTCTGGCTGATGTGGTGGGACTGCTGAATCATCTTTAGTAGCTGCAGCAGAAGCAACATATGTCTCTAACCTATGTAATCTTGCAGTACTGAGGTCAAGCTATTACATCTGATGGTGCTTCAACCAAATAAAGAAATTTTCAGATAACATTTGCAGAAATGAGAACAGTGTGATTTTACAGTGCGATATTAATGCGTACGATATGATATGCCACACCCCTGCGTGGGTGGTTAAAAAGTGTGATTTAAAGTTTTTTTTTTTTTTTTTTCGCTGTATTTATTTAAATGGGATTGGGTGGGGTTAAAAGTTGTAGGTTACTGCTGTCAGCCACCAGGGGGTGTATGATTCATTTTGGCTTTTCTCCTAAACTGCTGTCATCCTGTCTGATCTACACTATGTACAGTGTATGGATTAAACAGGGGCCTGGCTAATGAGAGCAAAGAGGTCATGACTCTGAGGGGGCAGTTGGACCCTTCAGACAGGTGCAGGGTCAGAAAGCTGCATCTGGTCAGGAGTTCAGGCCTGTGATCTTCTCATACTGAGAACTAATTAAGCTGCTCAACCCGTTCTGCATCTCCTTCAGGAAAATAGCTTTTCTAGTTAAAAGTGAACTCTACATAACATATTGCATGTACAGTATATACAAATAAAATGAAACTATGCACACATGCTCTGTATGTGTGTCAGAAAAAGTCATCTATATGACCTTGTCTGGTTAAAGCTGTAAATTTTGTGATTTGGGGAATTTAGGGCCCTCTCTGGTGAGAATGGGTAATTGCACTGAGCATGCAGAAGAATCATTCTTAAACTGGGCGGGTGTGATACGGTCTCCTTTCAGAGCGGATAAATCTGATTTCAGGTTATTTTAAGTCGGAGAGATAGAGAGAGCGGTCATGGAGCTCTCTCCACCGTTCAAACACCAATCAGATATTAATCCTGTTTTAGCGCGGGCTCCATCACGTTCCTTTTTGGCTTTAGAGCTTCTGAGCTTCCTTCGTTTCTTTGTTTTTATTATGGGTGAATGAGCTATTAAGATCTGAGTTTTCCCTTCTGAAGTCTCCATTGCTCCACCAGCTGCTCGCTTTCAGTAAAACTGAGCCGAATCCTCTTTCAGAGGCTGTACGTGTAACGTGAACACGTAAAGACGTGCAACATGGCCAGAAGAACTCCTGCAAAAAGTGACCAGACACCCCAGTTTTTAGAATGAATATATTAGGCTTAGCAGGGATGATCATTCCAGCACACTGGTACCATTATACACAATATTCCGTCCCTTCTCTTCTCAGAAATGCTTCTGCTATCTGATTAGAAACAAAATAATGCGGACTGCCACTTGAAGAAAATTGGTTTTGCTTTTGGTGTTTCAGTGCTCTGTCCAAAATATAGTTATTATTTAAAAATTATGCATTAATATTAGAAGAAATTGGGAGAAATGTGAGTTTGTTTTGGTGTGTAGTTCTGCAGATAGTTGACTGTATAGCGTGTTCACTCAGTTTATTCAGTGAGTAACTCTGGTTTAGAGCGGAGTGTAGCTGCTGATTTTTGAGTGCAGTATAAGTCAGCTGCTCTCAGTTGGTCTGCAGGTTAATTCTGTGGTGAAGTGAAGTGTTAAAGTGTGCCTGCCTGGGGCAGAGGCCCTTTAAAGGAGCGCTGAGGGGCTGTAGAAACATGGGGTTAAACTAACGGAGGGGGTAGGGAGGGCGGCTGTGACTGACGGGCTGTGTTTGTGTGTAAAGCCTTGTGTCCAACCCGCTCTGACTCAGCTCATTACCTCCGACATGCTGTCACTCAGACAGGCCAGAGTTCAGCTGTCAATAAGTAGAACTCAGAAGCTGTGTTAGTGCCCTGCCAGCAAGATTCCTGCACTTTTTATTTTCTTTTACCCTCTTCTAGAATGACACTGAGTTTTGTTAAAATGTAATGAACAAATATGACCTTACAAATATTTAGTTTATTAAAGAAAGCACAAACAGATTTATTTCTACCCATCTGTATATTATGAGCAGATGTTTTGTCTGGAAAGTAAATCCAAAGATCTGTTCTTCTTTTGGTGTAATATCTGCCCTCATGAACACTCATGTTTGGGCCTGTAGTTTTAATCTAGTTAATGGTTTGGATTAACAAAACTATTAAATCATTATCTAGGTTAAACTGGCTTCATACAAAGGAAGATACTTGATGGACATGTTTTAGCTCTATACCTGCCAGTATTGCTATATAGTGATCCTTATTTCTCTTTTGTACTAATCACAGATGGGTAATATTGCTCTAAAATAATAGAAAATAATCATTTGAAATGTTTATTATGTAATTTGATTTGTAATTTACCAAGAATGATTTTGTATAAAATAATAATAATAATGTAAAAATGTAATTTGAAATAACAAAAAATGTACCACCAACTAAACTAAAGGGAATAATATTTAGTATATAAACTGCATATTCTCACTGTCTAATAAAAAACAGCAAATTTACAGGAGAGAGATAAAACCTTTCTAATTGGTCATTTTTGACTGGGAATTTGAACAGGCATGGAGTTAATGTAAACGTTTCTTTTCTTTAGAGATTTCTTTGAGAAGATTCACTGAAGAGACTTGTGAACAGACTTGTAATGAGTCAGTCAAACGTACGTGCAGCTAGTGCTTAGTCACTGAGGAACAGAGCATGATTATTAGCATCCGGTGGCATGTAACTCTAACCACAAGTTCTCTCCTTCATTTACTCCTTTTCCAACTCTTTGTTTTCTTTTTTTGACTTGTCTTTCCTGTCTCTTTACACTTATTGTTTGTCTCTCTGGTCAGTGCCATCTATCTTTCTGTCTGACTTTATACAGATGTATATATTTGATTAACTTTCTAAGCAGAGTTAGTATTTTTTTAGTATTTTATATAGGGATGCACCAATAACGCTTTTTCCTTACCGATACCGATACCAGCTTTTCTGGTATCTGCCGATACCGAGTACTTATACCGATACCAACTGTCTTATCCTGAATAAGATATAATATATCTTATTATATAATAATATATTATTATATAATAACCTGATTGGCCTTTTTTAAGATCTGTTGCAGTAGATAATGATAAAAAATTTAAATCAAATGATAACTTAAAATTGTTTAGTTGAACAAAATTATTCAGTAATGATCAAAATCAAAATGAATGAAAATCAAAAATGCTCAAAACCAGACATTTTTAGGTGCTTTTCAGATTTTCTATTTTTATTTTTTATTACAAGATATATGTGCAGTGTTCCTTTAAGACCCCCCTCAACACCCCCTCAAACGGCGATTCTAAGCTTTAAAATGGCAGATTGGTTGTCTATATTGAGCCTAAAATTATTCATAAACACAGCCAGATATTAATTATTAGGGGTGTCACGATCTCGATATTTTATCGAAATCGAATCGAAATGAGGTCATGGTCTCGAGTATCGAAGTCAAAAAGAGGATCGACGATCCCTCCCGCGCGCGCTACGCAAATAGCGCGGCACCAACACAGCGCATCCTATTCATTTAAATAGAGAGCCGCTGCATGAGCGCAGCCCCGCCCTCAGTTCTGCTGTGTGAGAGACAGCTGCCTTTCAACCACGGAGGAGAAACTGAAAACGGATTTATAGAAATATAGACTCTCAAGTTTTGAGTGTCGGCGGGAGTGTGATCACTGTTTTTATCTGTCAAACGGGGGAGGGGGGTCGGGGGTTGGGCGCGCAGGTTTTGTATCTGTATCTAACGGAGGGGTGGGTGCGCGCAGGTGAGAGCGTGTGAACTCGCTGAAATGCGTGTGTCAGTGTGTGAGAACACTGACTATAGATCACAGTGAGGTGGATTAAAAATCTTAAACTTATAATTGACTACACCTGTTGCTTTCCATTGAATTAAAAAAACATCTTTCTCTCAGATAAAGTAAACACAAGCGTGTTTCTGACTAAAATAAAAGCTTTTCAGGAGAGATATAAGTTATGTGTAAATATTTATAAGACAATACCTGACAACATCTGTTTTAATGACGTTAATAAACATCACTGTGACAGCGCTAGTCACAGTTTCACCACATCACTTATCTAACCAGCCTGTACTGATTTCTGCCCCCCAATAATGCTTTCAATAACCTCTAATAGCCTTTAATAGTCTTCAGTAGCCTTTAAAAGACTTACCTGGCGGCCGTGGTGTGTCCACTAAACTCCGTAGTTATAAACATCCTGAGGTTAGCAGCGCGCTAACTGACCTGTTTATAATGTAATCCGAGCAGTGCCTCCGTGTCGGCTGTTCTAACCTGCTGCTGTTAGCTGCTTGGGCTGAAAGATGAACTGTAGTGAGCTGTATTATCCGGTTAGTGGGGTTAAAACCTTTATTTGTTTACAGAAACAGTAAAAACGGACTGGCTGAGCCCTGTAGCCCGTGGCTGGGCTGTAGTGAAGTAGTGACTGAGTGAAGAGAGCGGGGCTTGTGCTGCTGCAGCTCCGACTAGTGGTTGGATGAAGAACTGCAGCTTCATGTAAGTGAGCAGTTTCACCAGCCATCCACACACAGCTCTGATAAACTGCTTGTTTTAATAGCGCACACTGTTGCTACCAAAAAAAGTCACTAGATGGCATTACCATATATATCTTAATAAATAATAATAATAATATTTATAATATTTATAATAATAATAATAATAAATATATTATTTAAATTTTATGAGGCATAAAATAATAACAAGAAAAAAAAAAAACAAGAAAATCGAGAATCGAATCGAATCGTGACCCTCAAATCGAAAATGAAATTGAATCGAAGATTTAGAGAATCGTGACACCCCTATTAATTATGATATTTTTCTGGCCCGCCGGTGGGCCAGGGCACGTTAAGAGGTTAAGACTAGTATTAGTTATTCAGATGGTTATTTAGGTAGCTGGCTTGTGTATTTAGATCTGTATTGTGTAAATTAATATAGGAGTTGTAAAGGAGATGGTGGACGGCAGTAATCCTGCTCCATAGCATTAGCGTGCGGCTGGGTTAGCGTTAGTGTTGGGCTCGGTTAACAGATTACTCAGGTTTGGTTGTTTACCGTTTTATGTTTGAGCTAAAAGGCACGCTGCCTTGCTATGCTGCTCCATTTTATCTGTACATTCTACCTGTTTACCCTGCATTCCAAACCCGGAAATGTTATTGGCCGATACCCATTGCTGGTACCGATACTGTATGTAAGTGCCAGTATCTGCGCTCATACCGATACGGTATCGGTGCAACCCTAGTCTTATGTCTGTTTTATGGATTTTTTTACGTGTATTTTTACATCATCTTTCTACAATAGATTTATATAATTCATATGGGTTTAATTCCAGTTCTTGTGTTTTCATATTACTGCTAGGAATCTTTAATTCTAATATTACAGGCAAAGCAGATTTGTTTCTCAAGTCAGATCTGTTGTCCGCACTGTTTATCTGCAAGTGATGAGATTTGGATTTGCATGTCTGGATATTACCATGGCATCTACATGGGTTGCGTTGGTAGCAGGGTTTGTGTCAGTAACTAAACTTTGGTGTTCTTCTTGGATCCCTTCACGTTTTGATAATTTCTTGTAGTTTCTGGTTACATGGAAACTGGATTTGGTCTGACAATCCTTCAGCCATACAACTAATTTGGCAACTTACTCTAGACAAATGGTAGTCAGAAGAGTTTAACAAAAGCTTTAATAGATACTTTGATTGTTGCTCAACTGGTTAAATTATCACTGATCTGCATCAATTCTGGGAACTTTGTCTGGGAACTATTTGTTTGAAAATCTCCATATTGTTTGGGTCATAGAGGCTATTGCGTATTAGTAATTCCAGTAGGATTTGACTCTTCTGCCCGGTGGTGTGTGTGAGGGAGTGTGTGTGAAGTGTTTGGCAGGGCCAGACCCAGAGCACTTGGGTTTATTTTCTAAATGAGTGGAAACTACATTATTGAAGAAAGGCAGGACAGCAAGTGTGTGTGAAGAGGATGCAGGCGGTGTGTGGAACGGGTTCAGCTGGCCAGGTTAGCCTGCGGGTCTGGCCGCTATCTGTGACGCCGGGGTTAGCAGATAGAAGAACTCTCCGCTCCAAATGGCTGGAATGTGTCTTATTTGTCTGAAAGCTCCTCCAGAGAGGAAGAGGAGAGGATCAGCCCGAGGTACTATTTTTAAAATCCAGACCACGGAAGTTCAGCCGAGGAAGTCACAGCTGAGACGTCTCCCTATATGGCAACGGGCAGTTAAATAGTTCCACAACACTTTCCTCACCGAAGCCCTGACTCATCTGCCCTGATCTTCACTGTTTAGACTGTGGCTTCTCGATTTTCAGTAATTACTCCCCAAGATTAGCACATGATGGATTATTCCAGGATGAAGCCTCGTTCATCATGCCTGGAAAAGTCAGAGCTCCCGTTGTTTTAGAATCAGACAGTTCACTCCGAGAAACAGGAAGGACACCTCCGTGCTGTGACATCATCCGTGGGTGGGTGAAATGGTGAGCTGTCCAACGTCTAAATATTTAGGAAGTTATGGAATTATGGTTTCTCAGACGCTGTGCTGACGTGTGTTACTGTGCTTTATTACACATCAGGGCTGAGCAACATGTGTAAACGAGTTTTAGATAAATAATCTTAGCAGTAGCTCAACATTTACATAGGTGAATTATGTGTGTGTAGTAGGTTTATCTGCTTCTTCTGGAGCTCCTGTTTGCAAAGGTTCTTCTTTATCCTGCAGGTAGATTTTGGATGTTTGTGCCAAGAAAAAGTAAAAAGGATGTTTTTTTAGATCTATTTTATTTATAAATACGTTGCCTATAAAAAAAGTTTAAACCCATTTTAGTGTTAAGCCATTTTATTGAATTTATAAAGGGAGTTATAGTCTTTTTAAAAACAAAAATAAACAATTTACCATGTTAAAGTAATGTTAAAAATATACAGCTCTGGAAAAAAATAAGAGACCACTTAAAAAGGATGAGTTTCTTTGATTTTACCGAATTGAAAACCTCTGAAGTATAATCAAGAGGAAGATGGATGACCACAAGCCATCAAACCAAACTGAACTGCTTAAGTTTTTGCACCAGGAGTGGCATAAAGTTATCCAAAATCAGTGTGTGAGACTGGTGGAGGAGAACATGAAAATATGCATGAAAACTGTGATTAAAAACCAGGGTTATTCCACCAAATATTGATTTCTGAACTCTTATGAATATGAACTTGTTTTCTTGGCATTATTTGAGGTCTGAAAGCTTTGCATCTTTTTTTTGTTATTTCCACCATTTCTCATTGAACAATGTTCATTTTATTCAAACATATACCTATAAATAGCAAAATCAGAGAAACTGATTCGGAAACTGTAGTGGTCTCTTATTTGTTTTCCAGAGCTGTTTGTGGTTAACTATTTCTTATTAATGTGGTGTTGCAATTGCTTTGTCTTATAGAGTACTTGCTAAGACACAAGTACTTACTTTGACATTGCCCTTCGTTTACAGCCACAGATACATGTGAAAACCTCTATAATCATTATACTGTGTTCTTGATTATTTTATATTTAATGTAAAACCATGAACAAAATAGCACATGCTGTGTAACCTTTTTATAGCCAATGATTAGCACTGTTAAGATGTCCATGTCCTCTCACTTCCTCTCTTCCCTCTATACCTGCTTGCAATTACCTTGCCCTCCCCTTCGAGTCAGTGGCTGTAAAATGCTAATGCTAACTAATTATGTGCTGCATTTCATTCACATGAAAGAGGATCAGTCCTGTTCTGATATACATGAGGGACAGCTGTTCTCAAACCACCTCCTGTTTGGCTCAATGACTTAATTATCAGTATAGAAGTCCTCTACCACAGGAAGCTGGGTTTAACACCCCACCCAGCACACACACACACACACATGCTGGCTCTCTGCTAGTCTTTGTTAATGTGCTCGTGCTACAGTTTCCTATGTAACTGAATAGAGGCCGCCCTTGTAAATCCTGAGCTGCCGCAGCTTGCCTAAGTCCTTTCACTGTAAAGCAACGTTGTGCTAAATTGTGACACCCTTGAGATTTTTGGCGAAGTGTTAGTCTGCCCCTCTCAGACAACAATGTGCGATTCGAAGTCTGGAGGGTTAATTTGCGCTCGTAGAGTAGTGCTAACAAATGAAGGCTTATGACACCCCATCAAGGTGATTTACCTGCTTATTCACCTTGCCTAAATCTACTGTGTGGCTTTTTGATGAACTAAATTTAAAAAAGCCCATAAAGTCCAGTTGCCACGAGCATCTGGTGAGAGTGGGTCTCTCGAGGGTCGCCAAAAATAAAATGTTGCTTCTAGATATAGGCCCTGTGGGACAGTCTGTGTAAACCCCAATCCGAGTCTGAACTGAAATTTCCTTATGCCGTGTGTTACTGCTTCATCCTACCTTTGAGATCATGAAGGAAATGTGATGTTTTTATGAAAAGTAACAGACCAGTTTGTTTGGGTTAAGTCTGAGGGGTTTTTATTTTAATTACAGTGCGTCCAACCAAGCATGTGGTGTGAAGATTTATGCCACTGTGTTTAGCGATAATCCAAACATTTAGCCACGTGTCCTTCATAATTTGTAATGTCTGGCCAAGTGTGCGGTGCTGGAACGGCTAATATGAGCTTTTTTTGTCTGTTGGTATGATTTATTTTAGTGGTCACTTAACAAAAACCGAAATGGTTTAATAATGGTAAACTCTGGGGCTGGAGTGAGACCTGTTCGGACTATAGAAATGACACATTGCAGTCCAGCCCTGCTGCATGTAACAGTATTCTATTATTTTCAAGCTTAATTTTTTGTTTAATTTGTAATTTGATCGTATAGTGTAAGAGTGTCTTCACACCTACCTTGTTTGGTCCAGACTTTGACCAAAGTTGCAGATGTTAAAGGGCCGTGAACCACCTTTCCAAGTTGGTTCATAATTTTAGACCAATTGGCAGAAGATGTGGCAGACTGTTGTCAATCATTGAAAAACAGCAACAAAGGAAGAAAAAGAATTTGTGTTTTGTTTAACTGCTCTTCAGTTCCATTACGTAGCAGCAGCAGCATGGGTCCAACAGATTATGCTGGTGACGTCTGTATCTCCTGTAACTGTAGATTCTGGGTCCAACAGAAATAAAAGCAGGATTGGCGTTACAGTTTTCCTTCAGATTTCTGTGTTAGGCATATGAATGCAAATTGAAGTCCGGTAAAACGAAGGCAGGGTTTGGCATAACACCTGGAAAGTCAGCTTGCTGAACTGACAATATTCTGCAAACCAATAATTTAAAAAAAAAGAACAAAAAGAGTCAATGTTATGCTGATATCCAGCTTCCCTTCATATGCCCACACATCATGCAGCAGGATGAGTACAATAAATTGCGCTGGTGATTCTTCTGTTTACTGTGACTTTAGATTAACCCTTATTCATAAGCAGAAATAAGACTTCTGAAATGAATCTTTTAAGCTCAGGGAGTCTAATTCTGGTAGGGCGGCAGATTTCGGTGCAACACCTGGAGACACCTGTCTGAACTGACACCATTCTACAAACCAATCAGTGTCAAAGACAGGGAAATGCAGGTTTTTAGTCAACTTACTAAAATGATGTGTGAAACAAAATTAACTAGACAAAATATATGCAATGTAACAAACACATGAACCATTGGTTTGGATATGCATTGGAAACATAATATTTTTGTTATGCTTCCTAAAATTAAAGAACATTTACTTTATATTATATTACATTGTATTGCATTGTACGGTTATATATATTATTTCATATTATATTGAACTGTAGAGATAAAGATGGGGTGTTAAAGACCAAGAAAGCTCTTGGAGATAACTAATTGTGTGTTGTCTATATTTGTGTGATTACTCACAAGCTTTTAAGAAATTTAAATCATATTTTTAATGATTAATCTTAATCCACTCTATTAAACCAGGCACTGAAAAATGTATTTGTAGATTGGAGGGAGAATGCTTTTAGAGCTGCAGTGGTCTATTTGAGGGACAAAAGCCAGAACCTGTGAGGACTTGGCTGAGTTTTCTGGTGCAGGGCCAAGGGTGTTCTCAAGGTGTTTGCAGAACTTTTCCCTTTTGGATTTATCTGAGGCCAGGTTTGCTGTTTAAAGCTGCTCTTAACATTTATTATACAGTTTGGGTACATAAGTGAGTCGTGATTTAAAGTGAGTGAGAGAGTGTAAGCGAATAACCGTCTTACAGTGGTGTCTCTCTCCTTTCCCCCCCTCTCTCTCTCTCTCTCTCTCTCTCTCAAGTCTATAAACGCCTGCTCTTTTTGTGCCAGTTGAGCTGTTACTGGCAGTGCCATCTTGCTGATGAGGGGAAGAGATGCCAACTGTTATGAGAGTCATTCCTCACCAGCATTCATTTCCTCTTTTAAACGTCTGCGTTTAAACACATGCTAACATAACATTTATTAGTCTTCTAGCACTCGTTGTGCCAGTCTCCACTTCCCTTAATGGAGCTGGTGGGGCAGGTGTTCTTGAATCGCTTTCAGTTGGAAAAATCTCTTAAAACACGCTTTAAATGTGGATTGCCGGGAAATGGTCATTAAGCTGAGGTTTCCAAATTCATCTACGTTTGCTTGGACCCCTGGCGTTAAATGGTGTCGCGAGGGGATAAAGCACACTGCATTGTGTACGTGCCCAAACATAAATTACTGTTTTGTGACTTCTGTTTTTTTGGCTGTTTGTTTTTCTTTAAGTTTTTATAATAATATAATATGAGCACTTTACTTCTTCTACATGCCATACAGTCCATATACACTGACATGCCAACTAGTTATTGTGTTCCATGACTTTTGTCATGTCCTCTGGAAGCCAAACAATATTGCACTGACCTACAGGATATGTGTGTTTAGGGTCTCTTGCATTGGCTGTGGATATGATTTATGTTGTTTTAATCAGAGAGAATTCTAGACACACACGTCTGTTCATTATAAATATCAATACCGCCAACGGCGCTGTCCACTGTGGATGGTATTGTCTTCTATGGAAGATTTCCCATACTTTTCCACATTGTAGATTAATATTAAAAACATACCGTCATACAATCTTTACCGTCCATAAGGATACCATTGGAATTACATGGTTAACAAGTAGTATTTTTCCTGCACAATCTCCTGACCTAAACCTGATCAGCTGAGATGGTGATTTAAGGTGATTTAGAATGAGCTGGAGCTTCACAGTATGAAGGAAAAACAGTAACTATTGTTCAGCGCTTTTAGAATCTCCTTCAAGACGCTGAGAAAACTAGTACAGGTGACTCTCCCTCATGAAGACACTGAGATTAAAATACCATGAGTGTGCAGATCTGTCCTCAAAAATAAATGTGTCTCTTAGGAGAATCTAAAATATAAAACATATATTCTGTTCTGTTTAAAATGGTTTCCTATATTGCTTGAATATCTTCAATATTAAATTTACAATGTAAAAAATCAATCCACGGTGTAAATCTTGCATCCCCAATAATAAATACATCATGAGCGGCTGATTGGCTGAAATGTTGTAAGTCCTGTTTTCAACACTGCTCTAATGTTTATATGGGCTCGTCTCTCCCCTGCCTCAGGGTTTTGATGGATCTGTCTGTCTCTGGAGTCAGCAACTCTCCCACCATCTTGTCCAGAAAGTGGAGATGTGAGACCATAAGGATCTGCTTGGAGGAGTCTACAAAGCGCAGTGCTCGTGAAATGGCAGTGCCATAACAAACACTAAACAATAGTGGGTTGCTAACGGTGTGTCTTAGCCAGGGGCAAGGGGCTGCTGGGAGCCATCAAAGCCCTGGCATTCCCACAGTGTTGGAAAAAACAGGCAGCATTACAGCCCGGAGCCACTCCGGGGGCTTCGGTTCGGACTATTTCAACACCCGCTCAAGCGTCATGTCACGCAGAGACTGAGAATGGCCTTACCAGAAAGAAAGCAGTGCAGTAAAACCACTTCTGATGAGCTGTCTGCAGTCTTAAATATAGAGCTTCCTATTTGGAGAGGGCATAGCGATTTTCAGTACAGTGCATTATAGAATTGGAAACAATTTATTTCCATTTTTTTTTGTTGTCATTCGTTTCCCTCTTTATTAAATGGCATTTTATCTGCAGTTTCTAAACTGTTAAATGTACAGGTGCATAAAAAAAAGTAGTAACTTTATTAAAAAGTTAATTTATTTCGGTAATTCAGTTCAAAATGTGAAACTCGTATATTATATAGATGTATTACTAGGCCTGTCACGATAACAAAATTTTCAGGGCGATATATTGTCCCAGAAATTATTGCGATAAACGCTAATATTGTCATTTTAAAGCGCCACAATAGAAAATGCTTCTGGGCTCCCAAGGGTGCTTTAAGACAATGTGCCACAGTAAAAAAAATACTATAAAAAATACACCATTTTACAGTTAAACTAACTTTATATTATTAAGAGCAGACATTGGGCACCCAATATAGAAATATTTTAATATCCTAAATAACTAAAACAAATAAAGTACAACCACCCTGGGTTCTGAAAAACTGCACTAAATATTCAAAAAATAAAGTAACAACAAATAGATTAAAGTAATTTTTACATTAATTATTTTTTTTTTAAATCTCAACACAAAGAGAGCCGACGAGAGAGCAGTGGGACTTGCTCTCTCATGTAAACAAATCCACGCGGCTGTTATCAACGTTGGCAAAATTATCGCGATAAAAAAAATTATCGTACGATAAGTCTATAACATGGTTTTCTCGACAGGCCTGTGTATTACTGATAGAGTGATCTATTTTAAGAGTTTATTTATTTCATTGTTGTATGTTGATTATGGCTTACAGCCAATGAAAACCTAAAACTCAGTATCTCAGAAAGTTATAATATTATATAAGACCAATTGGTACTTTTGGCAGTGTGCCAAGTCTTGCTGGAAAATGAAATCTGCATCTCTATAATCGTTGTGAGCAGAGGGAAGCATAAAGTGCTCTGCACTGATTTTAGACTTGATATATAACGGTGGATTGACAGCAGCAGATGCCATGTCTCTGTAAGTTATATGTTGTATGTATATCAGCATCCGCAGATATATACATGTCTAATGTTTGATTTTGGCCCACAATCACCACATTGGTGCATACTTTGTTACTCTGTGCTGTAAAATTGTTTTGCATCTCAGTTTAGCCTCTGTAATCTTGTAGGGAGGCACTCTGTAAACTTGGTAAGATTAATCCCAAAGTATTCCACCTTAACTCTTAAATTGAGGGAAAACTGAGGCTAAACGAGCTGCAACAAATGTTACTTGGCATCTTAACAGAAGGATTACTGTTGTAAGACTGATAAATGCACACGCATCTTCCCATTGCTGTCCCGGAGGATGCTTTAGAGCACGCACCTGTGCACCTTTTCAAAATAAACCCTCATGTTTATACCACCCAACAGACGATGGAATGCAGTAAATGTAGCCGTGTTCAGATCTGATCCAGCTACCCATTATAATTATCAGGCTGATTTTAGATTTTCTGCATTTATTTCTTAATAGTTTTTTTTAACTGTAGGAAACATGAGACAGCAGCCCAAGTACATAATGGTGTACCTGAATGTGTATGGAATTGAGTGTACATGTAGGATGGGGAAAATGCAGAAAGAAGGGAAAAAAGGATTTTTTCCATATGCCCAAAAATGTCAGTATTCTCAATTTGTAAATAATTGGGCAATAAATGTAGTCCACTTTTGCCAGTATCTTATTCCTTTTCCTTTCTGTAATCTTAAAGACAAGGTCATTGTTTTCTTTTGGTGTACGCAGTTAACAATCCCAAATTCTGAGATTATCTCTCTTACCTTTTCCCAATAAAAATGAATGAAAGGGAACAACCAAATATATATGTATGTTCTGCTTCAACCCCACATTCTCTCTGGAGTTTTGCACCTAAGTAATGAAAAAGTGTCTTGATTCTTCCAGCAGAAGTCCCCCAATCAAAGGAATTAGTGGAGCTGGACTGACTCTTCCAGGCACGTGTCTCCTCTAGACCTAGTTCTCAGATTTTCCACTTTTTGATCAGCTATAAACCTCAGGATAAAACGGGCACTTTTTGCTGCTTGTATTTATTTTGAGGCAGAGATTCATGTTTTTGACAACAGGTGACAATTATTTCCTATGGAAGGACACGATTTGTAGCCACAATTTGGCGACAAGCAACGTAAGCGACAAACATCCACCGGTGTGAATGGTTCTGAACATGAAACAGAGACTTACAAATTGTTTCTGCATTTTCTACATACAGGGCAAACTGGAGAAAAATGAAGCACAGAAGAATGAATACATAATATTACATAATATACATAATATATCTGGATAGGTAGCTGGCTAACATGCTAACAGGCCACATTGACACATTCACAAGAGAAACATGTGTGACTTGTCCCCTTCCAGTGTGAATGCAGGGTTAGGTGTACTCTTCAGCAAGTCTAAACGTAACATCTCTGCAGACGTAATGTAAGCTGGTATATTGGTCAGATCATCATAACTGAACAGTCAGTTCTAACCAATCAGCGGAAAAAAAAACAGGAAAAAGCTCCAAGTTTACAAATTGTTACAAACTTGATATGGATCAGAGCAAACCAACAATAGGTGTAGAAACTTGCTAAGTTTATTTAACTCTGCACACACACAGGGCCCAACATAAATTCCGTACTGATGAATCCCTAACCGATTCTTTTATTCTTTAAAAGTAAGATTTGGAGCCGTTGCCTCTTTTAGCATCATAGACACAGAACTGGAAGGCTCTTTATCTTGCGTAGTGTGCAGAGGGTTTCATGGTAAAGCAAAGTGTGTGTGTGTCAGTGGCGATTGCTCTAAGACTGCAAGGGAAGCTCAGCTTCCCCTAAAACGTAAAAAAATAAGTGATTAAATATATACTGTTGTGTGTACATGTCACTGATTAAATATGCGCTACAACGCACTGAACTTAGTTCAGAATCAGCCTCTTATCACTGGTAACGACGCGGCTTTCCTCTCACTCATTCCCGCAGCTTCACAGCGCTGCTTTAAACAGTGCGGACGCTGAGCGTCCACAGACTTCACTAACGGAGGAAAGTGCCATTGGATAAATGCTGGGCTTTGTCGGACGCTCTGCGTCTCTGGGGGTCTATGGGGCAGTGGGCTGCCCTCGGCCAGCCCGGACGCTCAGCTTCTGCATGATGATCTGTCTGAGGCGGAGTCCCTTTTTGATTAACAGCGAAATAAGCGAATCAGCGATCTTTTAGTTCCGTGATGTGAGCATTTTCATTCTGTTCTGAGTTGAACCTGAGACTTTCCTAATCCTTATAGCGGCATTTTCTTTATTAAAAACTACTAGAGACAAATCCAGCTTCTATTTCTGGTGCGTTTCTGATTAATTTGGAGTAAAAGGTGGGGAAAAGTAACAGGTATTTTCAGCTGTTCTGGTATGATAAAGTGAGCTGACTGACTGGAAGTGCTGTAACAAATAAAATGTACTGTTGGCCATTCCTCAGGACATAAATGAACAGGGGCAAGTAGTAAGTATTGTGTTATCATTCAAAATAATTAAAATAATTTTAAGTAATAAAGGGATTATTCAAGGAAATTAAAACTGTCCAAAAAGGAACTAAATTTAACTGCATTTTTTCCTTTACCAACTTTAAAGGTTTTGCGAAATGTTTTTTTTTTTTTTTTTTTTTTTTTTTTTTTTACTGATCATTTTATGTTTATTCATGTCATAGCGTCTTTTTTTATGTAATTGTTCAAGGTAAAGAATGGGTATCTTTTTGTGTAGTGAAAACTTGAAAATAATGCCTTTTGTTTACAAAAAAAAAAAAAAAAACATCTCAGGGAAGGTAGAATTTTTATATAAATAAAACTACATATGTTAAGATGTAGGCCGAAATTGAGCTTCCCCAACTTGAAAGACCAGCATCCGCCACTGGTGTGTGTGTGTGTGTTGGGGTGCAGTGTAGGCTAGAGTTGGAGGCTGTTATTACTCTGTGGGAGCTTTCTCGCAGACCCTGCAGAGGAAAGCCCATCACTTTCCCTCTTTACTGTCTTTCCACCCTTCTTCCAAAGCTTTTAAACAAAAACTCTGGCTCAAAGAGTTCCTCAGGAACTGCCAGGGGAGTGGATGTTTGTACGTTAGGTCTTACTTTAGGATTTTTTTCCGTCTGTCTAACTGCACCCTGTGGCGTACTTGCCCTGAAGTAAATTCTGCTTTATATGTGTCTTTTCTGGCCCCTGTCAGATTTTACCCTTTAACCCATTAGAAGAACAGTTTTTTTTAACACTTCAGAGCATTAATGTGAGTTTGAATGTTTTTGATCAGGTTTATAGAAATGTATAAATTATATTTGTATTTATATCTCAAATTAAGCATATCTGAGTAATCTTGGATTTTCTTTTACATTATACTGTATTCTAATGTCCAATATTTAGTTATTACTTAGAAAACTGTGCAACCTAGCCTTACTCTTTAGCTAAAATACACAAGTTAAATAAGTGAGAGAGATAACCTAGTAGTGAGCTTGTTGGCATTTTAGGTATTCAGTAATATCTAATTTGATCTGCTTGCGTGATTTTTGACACTTTAGGACTGTCAAAAAAGCTGCCATCTATATACATGTATGTTTCTTAGATAAACACTCTTCTCTGAGGTTCCAGTAAGTAGCAAGGTGGCCTGGTCAGGAATGGTGTGATATACTGCTTTTTTTGTTGTTTTTTTCTTTTCTTACTTTCCCCAGGCTGTCTTGAATGCCCCCTTCCCCCCAATGAAAAATGGCCACAGAGCTCTCTCTGTCCATGCTGTTCCCCATCGGCTGGGAGCTCCCCTAATTTATGACTCATTTCCTAAACAAAATATAGGGTTGCAGGCTAAGTGCTCGTATCAGCAGAGCCGGGCGAGCGGGCCTGTAGGTTGCTGTGCTTGGGGTGTTGTGGTGAGCAAGCTGACAGGACTAAAGGCTGACAGGCTGGGTCAGATTAATAGAGGCCCTGTGACAGGAGCTCCCATCTGGACGGTGATGGAGGGAGCAGAGTGCGGCCGGACGGCTGGCCACAGCTTTGTCCAGTGCACTCTGAGGCCGGGAGTGAGGTCATGGAGTTTTCTCACAAGAAATACCCGTCTCTGTTAGACTGGACCCCCGTAATCTTTGAGATGATCGCTCGATCTCTGATAAGTAAAGGGTGGAGATGGATGTCAATTCAAATTACCAGGCAAACTTGGTTGTGCATCATCGTGCCAGTCTTCTACAATGTTCTGTACATTGTCACTTATGAAGAAATGCTATTTTTTTCTTTTTTTTTGATATCAAAACCCTCTCAAGCTCCAAGCACCAGCTGAGAGAGTCTGTGAATTCCTTTGATTAACTGCACAATGGAGCTCAGAATCTTGTTAGTAATGATGTACCAAAACGAAAAATTTTGGGCCAAAATTGTACAAAATAAGTCATTTGGCCGAATACCAAATGATGGGTTTGAGGGTTTTTGTTTTCATTTCATTTTCCCATTTTTTTTTTACTATTGTGTAAAGTTTTGCCGATATGTGTAGTTTGAAAATCAAGACAGAAATACTTTAAAAATACTTATAAAACATATTAAACACATTAAAAAGATATGTCAACAAAGCACAATACAGTGTTTACTACTTAATGTTTAGCTCTTATCATTGGTAGCTCAGCTGTGCCTGATACTCACTGTACTGTACTGAGTAGTGTACCATTGTGAGGGGTATCTGGTTAGTGGCGTTAAAAAAGCTTTTTGTGACCTTTCACAATGCTGATATCGCTCATGAAATATAGATCATATAATTGAACCAACTCTTGTATTGGTCAAATAAGCAATGTATTTGTGTCTGACCCTTCCTTCTCTGTGTGTGTACAGTGGATAAGAGTTAGCATGGGCACTCTGATCTGTTCTGATCTGATCTGATCCCCTCTGCTGCAGGGTGCGATTCCCAGCGTGTTTACACATTCGGCCCAGGTGGGATAGGCTTGGTTGGCATTTTGTCTTGATAAACTTGGGAGACTGGCACTCTGTCACCTGCCCATGGTTTTGTCTAGATACAGACCACAGTATAAAGGTACACACCATTACTGACCACAAGCACTGTACAAGTCATAGCATTTCTCAGATGCTTATCTGGTTATATTGATGTAGCACTTTAAAAGTAGCTTAGGTCCTCACGCCTGACTGTTTCCTCCATATCTGACTGTTTAGACACAATCAAACATTTTTATTGTAATCTATATTTCTCATTTTTGAGTACTCATGAAGTTCTGCCATCTGTGTGTTTGTGATACTATGTATAAAGAACACCTGGCCACACATTTTAATGCTGAGTGAATGTGTATTTGCCTAATTTAACATGTTAAATGTGGCAGGTACAAAGCTTATTAAATATTAATGTACATTTAATGTTTTAAAAACGCCATATGCTTGACCCCACATCCTGACCACATATATTAAAAGTGTCAGCAGAGTGAAAATGCTGAGGCTGAGCTTTTGTCTGTAGTACCTGTTCAGAGGCGTGTGTGTGTGTGTGTGTGTTTGTGTGTGTGCGCGCGCAAGTGTGTGTTCTGAGACAGGCTCATGCCATGGTGAATTTATGATTAGTGGAAAACTCGGAGGTGCTCTCGAATTTAACAAGGTTCACCAAAATAAAATGCTGTATACACAGGTGTAAATTTCAGCTCGCTCAGAGGGGCTTTTTTTGGGTGTGACATGAGGAATGCATGCTATCATTTCAGGTCTTTCAGCCGCTGAGTTTACTGTGATACAACAAAAATAAATCTGGGCCGAGTGTACAAAGGTCTGTTTGAAAGTGCATGTATGTCTGAATGTGAGGGATTGGGTTTTATGGGAATGTGCTGCTTGATTACAGTGTGTTCTGCTGTGTGGCTATAGCTGGCCTGCAGCTCCAGTGTGAAATGTCATGTCAGTGTACATGAAAGTTATGGGCTGTTATTTCAACACCTGGCACTGAAATGTTCAACAAGTGTTATATGGTTTCAGCTAGCTTCAGATTAGTGCTGAGCAGCTTTCCATCTGGCACCAGGTCGCCTCTCTGGAGCTCCTCCAGCTTTCTGTTTAGATTGCTCAGTTGACAGCTTTTTTCATCATCTCCGATAGAATAATTAATTATACTTAATGTTTAGGGCTCCAAATGCGTTTATCAACTTCAGTTGTATTGATTCTAGAATTTGAGTTAATTAAAGGGCCGATTTGGGCCAAAGTTAAGTTAGGGGCTATTTTTAAACAAAAAATAAAACTGCTGTACATTTCAGACTAATTTTGTTATTTGAGTTTGTAATTTGATTGTTTAATGGTTAATTTAATAATTTCCTAAAAAAATATTTAAGTCTAATTTTTGTAGCCATATTAATTAAATTTTCTGCAAGTGACCATTTTAAAGCATTTTTTAAAGTAGTGTTATAGAGCTGCATTGTCAGGTTGCAGCTTTACAAAAATCATACATTTTCCGTCATGGTAATGTCAACAAGAGGTTTCAAAAGCATGCTTAATTTAAACACATGCCATATTTTAACGAAGTCCTCAAAACATCTTTATTTGTATTGTTGTAAAATACAAAATAAAGCTGTGTAATAAAGGGAGTGTTATGATTTAATATATGCTACATTTAAAGCTCCACTAGGTAGGATTGAGATTTTGTGCTTGTGGGCTCCCCCTACAGTTGTAGAGTTTAATAAATGTTTCAGGCGGATTAGTTTCTCTTTCTCGTTTTCTGGCTTTCACAGACATATTTGGTCTCTTTCCAGCTTCTGCCAGAGTGTCTGTATGTTAGTTTGTAAATAATGAACCAGTAGTCCTTGTAGAACGGTTAGAACTAAAGGTCGGAAAGCAGGTCGCAGTTCTCGTGAGCGTTGGTCGCGGCCGCCTCGGAAAACTTACAGAGTCTGGTTTGAACTCAGAGGAGCTCCGGCACAGAAAGCTAATCCTCCTATTACACCTCAATGCAGCACTGCAGTGAGTTTCAAGCTGTAATTTTACTGCTTAAAAAAGATAAAAAATCAAGGAATTCCTACCTAGTGGGGCTTTAAACAAAGCTTAAACCAAATTCTCCAAAAAATTAGTCCTTTGCAGTAGGTATGGAGAGCTGGCATACTGAAAAACACTGTGATGGATTATAAACACATCTACTATTAACTAACGTGTGTGTGTGCCTAGAGTTTACATACTGCTTCACACAAAAATATGTAAATGTGTTATGGCAGTGTTTAAGAATTAAATGAATATCTGATCACATTTTAGTTCTAATTTCTGCAGAAATACAATAGCAAATGTAAAGGGTTTACAGCATTTTTTGAGTCTTTATTTCTATATCCACTATATATCGGCATCTGTATTTGCAGATGTGTGCATTAAACAATTTACCAAGCCATTGTTGTATTATGTGTCATTTGAAATAGACTTGTGTTTGTTAAATTGTCTGCATTTGACTTTTTACCATACTTTTCAGCTGCTGATAATGTCCAGATTTAATATCCATCTTTCCTGAAGTTTAATCTTCATTCTTGCTTGCTTCGAGTCGAGTTTCCGGCGCTGACGAGAGCGGCAGCCTTCCAGCAGATCCGTGTAGCGTTTCACCTTAAGTGAACTTTTTTCACTGTTTACTTTCTTTTTTCGTCTCTTACTACGCTGTAATGTGTGTTAATATGTATCCCATGGATACGGATCGCCAAACTCTGCACATGGGCTGCAGAAACTTTGTTTACTCAAGGGAAGAACTTCTCGCGCTGAGAACAAAGAGCCGCGCTGGCGCGAGGCTCCCCATTCCGACGGAGCTTAAGCGACGCTCCAGGGGCTGTAAAGCCGGAGCTAAGCTAAAGGCTAAACAACGGGAAAACCACTGGAGATACAAGCCCTGTATTCCAGCAGTGGTGATGGGGAACGTGAACTCGCTGGCCAACAAGACAGACGAGCTCGCAGCGTTAGTGAGAAACCAGAGGACCTACCGGGAGTGCAGTCTCTTCTGCTTCACTGAGACTTGGCTAACCGCTAGCATCCCCGACGCTAATGTAAACATCCCCGGATTCGTCACTGTGAGAGCGGACAGAGACAGCGCGCGGAGCGGCAAATCTAAGGGCGGTGGGCTCGCTATCCTCATTAACAACAGATGGTGTAATCCTGGCCATGTGACTGTTAAAGAGACTATCTGCTGCCGGGATGTTGAACTGCTCGCGGTGAGTTTAAGACCATATTACGTCCCGCGGGAGTTCTCACACGCCATTGTTGTTTGTGTGTACGTGCCCCCCCGAGCGGACGCAGAGGCTGCGTGTGACGTCATAAACGCGACCATCGCTAGGCTCCAGACACAACACCCGGATGCTTTTGTCGCTCTCTCTGGTGACTTCAACCACATCACGCTGGACTCCACACTGACTTCTTTTACCCAGTATGTGGACTGTCCCACCAGAAAAAAACAGGACAATTGACCTCCTGTATGCTAACATCAGTGATGCGTACACCGCCATCCCACTGCCCCCACTTGGAAAATCTGATCACAACCTGGTTTTCCTGAAGCCTCATTACAAACCCTGTGTGATGAGGCAACCAACCACAACACGCTCCTTCAGGAAGTGGTCTCAGGAGGCAGAGGAGACCCTGAAGGACTGCTTTGCATCCACAGACTGGAGTGTGCTTCAGGACTCTCAAGGTGAGGACATTGAGGGGGTAGCAGACTGCACAACTGACTATCTGAACTTTTGCATGGACATTGTGGTTCCTGTAAGAACTGTTCGCTGCTTTGCCAACAACAAGCCCTGGATTACAAGCGACGTAAAGGACCTCTTAAACAAAAAGAAGAAGGCCTTTAAAGACAAGAACCAGGAGGAGTTGAAGAATATTCAGCGTGAACTCAAGTCCTGCTTAAAGGAGGCTAAGGAGACCTACAGGAAGAAGGTTGAGCAGAAGTTACAAGTTAACAACATGAAGGTAGTTTGGGACGGTATGAGGACAATCACAGGGTGCAAGACAAAGAGTGATAGTGCAACAGCTGGTGGTGTGGAGAGAGCGAACAAACTCAATCTCTTCTATAACCGGTTTGATTGCCCTGTTTCATCCTCACCTGCTTCTGTCTGTCCTGCTATCTCAGCAACCTCAGCCTCTGCCCCACTGGACACCTCCCTACCTCTTCTGAGTGCTGCTCAGGTCTCCCTCTCACAGACTGTCAGCCCATCCAGTCCGCCCCCCCTCACCTCCCCCCTCCACCTCTCTGCAGACCAGGTCACAGGGGCGCTGAGGAGACTCCGCTCAGGGAAATCAGCTGGACCTGACGAGGTGAGCCCGAGACTTCTTAAGGCTTGCGCCTTTGAACTTGGGTTACACTTGTCGAATATCTTCAACATGAGCCTGCAGTTGGGGAGGGTTCCTACGCTGTGGAAAACGTCATGCCTGGTCCCTGTTCCCAAGAAACCTCGCCCCAGTGAGCTCAATGACTTCAGGCCGGTAGCTTTGACTTCGCACATTATGAAGACCATGGAACGACTGCTTCTCCCACTCCTCAGACCCCAGGTACAGCATGCACTGGACCCTCTCCAGTTTGCATATCGGGAGAAGATTGGTGTTGAGGATGCAGTCATCTACCTCCTCCACCGAACCTACTCTCATCTTGACAAGGGGAGTAGTGCTGTGAGAATCATGTTTTTTTATTTCTCCAGTGCTTTTAACACCATCCAGCCTCCACTTCTCAGAGACAAGCTGGTGAAGATGAATGTGGATCCTCACCTGGTGTCCTGGATCACAGACTACCTCACCTGCAGACCACAGTACGTGAGGCTCACTGACGGCACATCGGAGACTGTGGTCAGTAGCACTGGAGCACCACAGGGGACTGTGCTCTCCCCCTTCCTCTTCAGTCTCTACACATCAGACTTCCAGTACAACTCTGAGATGTGCCACCTGCAGAAATTCTCGGATGACACTGCCATCGTTGGGTGTGTGAAGGGTGGTCAGGAGGAGGAGTACAAGAGACAGGTGGATGACTTTGTTGCTTGGTGCCGACTGAACCAACTGCAGTTGAACATATCCAAGACCAAGGAGATGGTGGTGGACTTCCGTAGGTCTGGACCACCCTTGCAGCCAGTCTCCATCGAGGGGGTTGATGTGGAGACAGTAAAGACCTACAAGTACCTTGGTCTGCAGCTGGACAACAAACTGGATTGGTCAACAAATACAGACACCCTGTACAGGAAGGGACAGAGCCGGCTCTATTTCTTGAGGAGTCTGCGGTCCTTTAACATCTGTAAGAAGCTTCTGCAGATGTTCTACCAATCAATCGTGGCCAGCATTCTCTTCTACGCTGTGGTGTGCTGGGGAGGCAACATGAAGAGGAGAGATGCATCACGGCTGGACAAGCTGGTCAGGAGGGCCGGGGCAGTGGTTGGAATGGAGCTGGACTCTCTGGTTACAATAGCTGAGAGAAGGACTTTGGATAAACTGCTTTCTATCATGAACAATGATAGTCACCCACTTCACACCACCATCATGAAGCAGAGGAGTGTGTTCAGTGGCAGACTGCTGTCACAAAGCTGCACAACAGACAGACTCAGAAAATCCTTCATTCCGAGAGCCATCAGACTCTTTAACTCCTCCCATCGGGGACGGGATGCTGCTGACGACTGAGTTTAATCCAGGCACACCACTTGGACATTATTCAACAACTTAATTATTTATATTAACACTTCCCCAACCTCGCTTACATTTAAGTATACCTTCCTCATGATTGGGTATTCACATTTTCACATTCTCTTTTCAGAACTGTCTTGTAACGTATGCATACTTATATTGTATTATATTTCTATGTCACATCAGTCACTTTCGTAATCGATGTCATTGCACTTTACTCTGTTAATTATTTAATTATTTATGACCATTAGCAACATCTACTGCACTGGTCCGTTTACAGATAGATCCTTACCTTGTATAGTTAGGTTTTTTTTTTATAGCCTTATATATTTTCTATTCTTCTGTGTTTTGATTTGTCTGAGAATGTTTCTTATTGTATTGTGTTGTTGCTGCTGGATGCCTAAATTTCCTTCGGGATAAATAAAGTATCTATCCATCTATCCATCTATCCATCTATCCATCTATCCATCTATCCATCTATCCATCTATCTATCTATCTATCTATCTATCTATCTTTGTTGCTGGTGTAACAGCCATGCTTTATTTCCATGAGCTTGTTTGTTGGTTTGTTGACATTATAAATGACTGCAGAGCAAAACTTATTCATTTTAGTTTATTTAGAGAACTGGTTGTAGTGCTGTGCTTAAATTTCAGTGGTGTTCCTGATGACTCATATCAGACTATAGATCACAAATTTTTTGACGTCCCCGGATGACCATTTCTTTTCAGAATCTGTTACATTAGCCAGGCTCTTCAGTCACCTTAATCCAAGTGATCAATTAATCTGAAGTTATAGTAAAAACTCAGTGAAGGTGATGGAGAATACAGCATGCAGGATAAAGTGATGAAACTGGACCTGCTAACGTTAGCGGCTGCTCCCTCTATAGCAGCAATTAAGCTCAGGATATTTAAGACTTAAGTGTAATTAAGAGTTGAAGTGAAGCCAGATGTGGAAGGTTGTTGTTGGTGTTTTCTTAATTTGGTTTATTTTATTTTTTTAGATAAATTCTCAGGACTCAATAGTTTTTGAGGTCAAAGGTCGAGGACTAGTAGAAATTGCATGCTTACAAGTCTATGAATAATTGTGTATTTTGACATTTTATTTGCTATTTGTTGTATTTTTTTTTATATATATATTTTTGGGGTTTTTTTTCTTGTTAAAAGTGCCTGTCCTGTAAAAGAGGTTGTATTTAAGTTGGCCACTCATCGGTGCTTTGTCATTTTAAATGACAAGTTACACTGATATTTGATTGAACCGGTTTTAACATACATTGAAATGGTTTTAAAGTTGAAAAAGATGTTGTAATTGAACTTTGTTCAAATGTTTTGTAAGGGATTTTGAGGAATACTGCCCAGAGTGCTCCTGTCAAGGCAACATGTATTATTGGAGTTTGAGTGAAGCCTGATAGTGGATGCCTGATGAATGGCACATTCCATTTCAATAGTTTGGACATTTACAGTTAACATTCTTTTATTCCATACTATAATGCATGTATCCATGATCAAACACAGTTTCATCTAGGATTTGTTTCAGCAGTGAAAACAAAATTAGCACATATAATTGATCACAAATGACTACACATGCACTGGATATAAATGTACTGGATATAAATGTGTTGTTAAAAGTGTATTCGGTTTTTCTGAGCTGGATTTCTTGTTGATAGTTGTTGACAGGCTGAGGGAACTGCACTGGCTTAGAGTAAGTTATAGCTGGCTTGGCATGTGAACTGCAATGCTATACAATATTACAACGTTTATTTTTTTTCTCCAGAACTGAATTGACAAACCTGAGTTTATTTTTATTTATTCACCAAATTATTTCTGCAATTCATGCACAGTAGCTAGAACAGCCTTTTTTTTTAGTTCTAATGGTTGAAGAGAGGTTGGACAGTGGTCATATTGAACTGAGTTATGACTGATTATGGGCCATAAACTCACACAATTGTCATGTAAGGGGGTCAAGTAAGGGGACAATGATATGCAGATTAAACTGCAAGAAAAATTAATGATACAGGCTGTATTATAGTGTTTTTTTTTTAAGCCGACTTTGAGTCGAAAGTCCTGCAGTCCAAGATGGGAAGTGTAATGTACTCTTTTCCTGTCACATTGTGATCAAAGCCCAGTCACACCAATTCTCCTCATACCCTCCAATTTTCCTCTCGTGAACCACAAATCCCGGGAGGCTGGTGTGGGTTTCTGGAGAGGTTAAATAGAATTTGCTAGGTTTGGATGATGTTTCTGACCTGCATCTGGAACTAAGCAGAGTTCTCCACTGTTTCTGAATGTGTAGCGCTTTCTCAGGTAACAGAGTGCAGGAGATCAGAGCACAGGAATACACACACACACACACACACACACACACACACACACACAGTTCTTCACCACGTTAAAACCACAAACCAGCAGTGGCCCTCTGATTAATCCATTTATTGGATAATTATCTCCACACGTCCAGGGGATAATCCCCTGTACTCTCACAGAGATTACCACATGACCCGATGTCACAAAGCAGAGACAGAAAAAAGTCTCTCTTTTTCCAATTGAACTGTATTTCTGGACAGTCAGTAAATACACATAGAGTCAGAGATACTGTAACTCCTCAGAGACCGGTCTCTTCAGCAGCATCATAACTTTATACTGTCTGTTTTTAAACTGTCCTCCAGCTCACGCAGCTGTCTTCTCCTTCACTGACCACTCTTACGACCACAATAACAGGTGCACACACATACACACATACACACAGCTACTCATGTCTTTCTGCAATTTTTTTATTTTTATTTTTTTCCAACCCAGTCTTTATTTATTTGACGATTTCAGGCTTTTTTTTTTTGGTTTTATTGTCTTTTATTTATTTGTTATTCAGTCTCTGTCTTGATTTTCCTTTCTTTTCCTTTGTCTTTCTTTTTTTTTATATTTTCTGTCTTTCTCTTTTTCGTTACGTTTTCTGTCTTCCTTTTTCTTTTAGAATTTTTTTTGAGTCATTGTTTATTTTCTCAGTCTCTGACTTTTAGCCTGATTTTCCTTCATTCTTCTTTCTTTTTTCATTTTAATCTTTACTACGTCTGTCAGTCCTACATCCTTTAATACGTTATTTTTAGTATTTTTTTTATTCTGCTTTCTTTTTTCAGTCTTTCGTTTGTCTTTGTTTCAGTTTGTCTTCTTTTTGCTTTTTGCCTTTTAGTCTTCCTTTTTTTCACTGTTTCTTCGTCATTTTCTTTTGATAGTGTTTTAGACGTTTCTTATTTATTTTCCTTTGTCTTTTAAACTAATGTGTTTTTTCATTTTTTCTTTTATACCATTGGTTTTCTTTGTCTTTTTTCTTTTGCATTTACACTTTTTTCAGGCTGTATTTTAGCCTTTCTTTGTCTTTCCAGCTTTTCATTCCATCTCTCTCTCTGGTCTCTGGTGCTTGTCTTTGTATGTGTGTGAGTGTATGATAGTGGAGAGGGAATGGGTATTTACTGCAAGTCGTAAAATAAATGCTGTGCTTTTTCCTGTTTGAGTCCCACAGAGATGCTGTTACATGTCTGTTTTAATGGAGGCAGCAGAACTGCTCCTGAAAGCTTTCTCTCAGTGTGATGATGATGATCAGGTGCAAGAATGATGAAGATCTTTTAAAAGGCTGCAGGCGTGTAAGCAGGGGATTGAGGGCATGAGATCAGTATGGCGGTTCTTTGAGAACTTTTTATTTGTTTTATTTTTATAACCCAGTGGGTTCCTGTTATATGCTTATGCTTTTCTGCCCAAGTCAATAGTGTGGGGACCCTATGTTCTGTACCTTTCGTCTGAATAGAGTTAATAGTGAGCCCTCCTGAGTTTAAAGGCTGGGGCAGAAAAAGGCTTTGTAAAAGAGTCTGGAGACTGTTGGAAGGCAGCACAAAGTCGGAAGAACAGACCAGCAGCGTGCTCGCCAGTATAAAGCAGCGTGGGGTCGTATACACAAACACTGCCCAGTGCTGGCATTGCTTGCTTATTGGGAAATGCAACCCCTGCCCCCTCCTCAGTGCAGTGTTTTACACACTGTTTTTCTGGGACGGCTTTTCATTCGAGCATTAAGAGGACACCAGGCCAGCCCTCGGAGTTAGTGTGTGTATGTGTGTGTTTGTTTTTCCTCCATTAAGTAGTTTATCAGATAATGCTGAAGCAGGGAGCTTTCATGTCAGAACACTTTTTCGATTGAGAATAAGTTTTTGGGTGTCATGATGACGAATCACCAGCAGTGCTAATAAAACGACATTAAGCTCTAGCGTTTCAGGAAAAGACTTTGGCTCCTCATCATTCACACTCTGACACATGCAGATGGAGATTGATGGCTCCTCCAGCAATGCTCAGGAACCTGCTTTTACCATTAGGCCATAGAGAAACCATGTGTTGGAGTTTGTTTCTGTTGTGTATGTTGGGTTGGCTTTACATGTTAAAACCTAGTCATACTAAAAACTTTATTTGCTCGAAACATCCATGAAAATAAATCTTACTTGAGTTGTATAATCCAAAACAACGAGCAGCTCACTTGTTCAAAACCACAGAATGGTTATGATCAACAGTCTGTAAATTAGATATTGTGATAGCCAATCAAAAGCTGATCATATATCATATACTGTACGTGACCGTAAAAAAACATGAGCGCCATTGTTTTGATTATTTTCTGCTTTATTGATAGGAGGAATGAATTGTACTCCATAGTGTCAAGTGTGCATCCAGTGTAATAGAGTGCAACAGAGATCAGAGAGGCCCACCCCTCAATATAACCCCACATTTTTACTATATAACAGGATAATGTGGCAAAATTAGCAGATATAAAACTAACTGGAGAGAGAGATGGAAAGAGAAGAAAGAGAGAGATGGTAAAAGGACAAAAAAGAGAGATGAAACGAAGAGTAAGTGAGATATAGAAAAGGGAGAAAGAAATAGAAAGAGCAGAAAGTGAGAGATGGAAAGATGAGAAAGCAAGAAATTGAAAGATGAGAAAGATGAGAGAGTAATGGAAATAGGAGAGAGACTGATGGAAAAAGCAGAAAGAGAGAGATGAAAAGAGGAGAAAGATGAAAAAAGCAGAAAGAAATGGAAAGAGCAGGAAGAGAGAAGGAAAAAGGATAAAAAGAGAGATGAAAAAAGAAAGATAGATGGAAAGAGGAGAAAGTGAGAAATGGAAATAGGATGAAAAAGAGAGATGGAAAGGGGAAAGAGGAGAAAGAAGGAAAGAGGAAAAAGCGAGAGATGGAAAGAGGGGAAAGTGAGATGAAATAAGAAAGAGAGAGAAGGAAAGAGAAGAAAGAGAGATGGAAAGACGAGAAAGAGAAGGAAAGAGGAGTAGGTGAGGCATGGAAAGAAGAGAAAGTGATAGATGAAAAGAGAAGAAAAAGAGATGGAAGTTGGAGGAAGAGAGATGGAAAGAAAAGAAAGCGAGAGATGAAAAGAGAAGAAAGAGAGATGAAAAGAGAAGAAAGAGAGATGAAAAGAGAAGTAAGAGAGATGAAAAGAGAAGTAAGAGAGATGAAAAGAGAAGAAAGAGAGATGGAAAGAGAAGAAAGAGATGGAAAGAGAAGAAAGAGAGATGGCAAGAGGAGAAAAATAAAAGATGGGTTATACTTCAGAACATGTCTGCTGTAAAGTGAGGGAATAAAGCAGTAAACGAGTCACAAAATTGCTTTTAAAGAAGCTTTGAAGGAACTCTTCTTATTGAGTGTTTTCTACAGTGGATTAATCACAGATCCTCACTGCAAATGGATGATGCTGCAATTTTTTAAAACTATAGATTTCTTTCTGGCTCTTCTTAGAGATGCATATGGTTTATGCAGATGTGTTGAGACATTCTTGAGTTAAAAAGCTGAGAAGATGAAAAGGTGATTTTTGTGTTAAACGTGGGACCAGGTGCAGTGTGGGTTAAATTACCGGTTCTAAATAATTGGAGTATTTTAGTGTTTTTTGGTAACAAAGTGTAAAGAAACTTTTCAAATATTGGCGTACCATGCAAAACTAGTAAATACATGTGCACATTGTACTTTGTTACTATTATACAAGGCAAACTTCCAGACGTTGCACAAAGTAACCCCAGCTGTTCACCTTCCTGTTGTATAATGAAGTTTACTGGCCAAATAGTTCTTCTAGAAGCAGTGGGAAAATTGAGATTTTTCTCCCAAAATGTAGTGAACCCTTCCCCACCACAAATCCACCACATAAAGCTCACACCTACTTCATCATTGGTTTAATTCAGGCAGGGACGCAAGGTTGCATCAGTGATTACATTCCTAGCTTTTGGCTCTTCAGTTTGATTAAGATTTTTCTGGATTTGCTGTTGTAACTAATGTGCTGTTTTGAGGTCAGGAAAGGTGAGCAGATGTGCCGGCGTGTGACGTGACGCTCATCGTTCTGGCAGGACACGGGCCTGCTTGTGCAAGATCCCAGCCCACAGCCTCTCTTGTGGCGTGTTCTGCGAGAGTGAGCGTTATTTGTTCTGGAGGATGAATGTGCAGAGGCAGAAAGGAGCAGTTGACCAGCTAATAAAGTTAGTGGTGAGAGGCTGCTCTGTTGTAATACGTCCCATATTTGCCTGGTGGTGTCCTCGCTAGTGGGCCAAAGCTGTTTCCGCTCAGGCTCAATAACATGGATACAATTTTCTGTCCTCGTTCGTTTATTTGATCGCTCCAGCCACAAGGATTAATTCTTTAAGACTCGGATCTTTTCATCTCGCTGTTTTTAACATTTTTGTTTTGCAAAAACAAGTAGATTTACAGTTCCGCTCCGCGATTTTATGCTCGGCTGCACGAGTGTCATAATCTGCAACTCATCAAATGTGATTTTATTAGTAGGAACACACATGCCTGTGCTTGCCAGTCGTGTCCCTGGAGAAGTGCTGGTCTAATTATTTTGGTGTTTCCACTCTTCTGAATCTCTTAATCTGTGTGATCAGCTAATTATCTAAATTCAGCCTGATCACAGTCATCTTAAGACAGACAGTAGCTCTGTAAGCTAACTGAGGTAAGAGAGACACATTTCATTTAAGCTGTGAGCATGTCATGTACTTCTTTCCCTAGTACAAGTCAAGTAGTTTTATTGTCAGTTCATACAGAGAACTGAAATTACATTACTCTCCGTCCCAAAGTTACAGCAAAAAAAATAAAAAAATCGATAGTTGACTAAAGTACACCTAAACAGACTGTGTATAGCTAGACAGAGCACTGTCGCTGTAAAGTGAAGCCACCACAGGTCGGGCGCCCCCTGCTGTTCGGTTGCAGAAAGCTGTGCAACCCCACCCATCCCCATAGGTTTCAATGGCAAAACAGACAACTTTCAATCACGTTTTTTTTTCCCAATATACTGTAATTCTACCTCCAATATTTAAATTCAGCAGCTAGTGTAACCTCTGCTTATATTGTCAAATTTTTATATCTTTACAGAATTAATTTTTTAAAGCGTTATTCAGCTCTATTCAAAAAGGTGTGGTTATTGTAAAAGGGCTGGGTTACACCTAGCCGTGTGGGATCAATGACTGTATGTGTGGGACCATAGACTGTGTATAGCTCTGTGGAGGCAGCCCTCAGGGGCGGGGTTATTTAAATGAGTAGGATGTCTCTCCACAGTCTTTCTCCCTCCTCTGTTCTCTACTGCGCAGACTCGGGTTTCAGGATCACAAACATGGCGGAAGATTTTGGCTTCATTTTCATTGAATGAATGGAAACAGCGACACGGCTTCCATCTTTTTTATTACATTCTCTGGCCCACCTAAATAAAATGATAGACAAAATAAGATTGAAATGGACACTAAACAAGCTCACAGATATAGACCTACGTGAGTCAAGAGGCACAAGACAATAGTGCAATATAAGAGTGTACCAGTTAGGGATGATGGAAAGGGGACAGGATTAAAGAGGGAAAGACAGTACCAGTATAAACAGAATCCAAATATTCACTAGTGCAAATATAGATTTATAGAAGCTTGGCTGGTAAAAAGTGGTAAAAGTGAATGAGTGCATACAGTTATTTTAAACGTCACAGTTAAAGTAGGGAGAGTTAAAGTGGGTGTGATGGTGCAAGTATAAGCAGTACTGCAGGGGTATTTGAGTGTGTCAGTTCTAGAAAAGTTCCATACTCTATTGATTGGATGGGTTTCCATTAGTGTATTGATTTAGAATCAATCGAAAAGATTGCTTCACTGAACATTAGTTAGTAAAAACAGTCAGTCTTAAGCCCTATTTGGACAGGATTAGATTTTTTTTCACCTAGGTAAGTGGATATTCTATCAAATGCTGTGGAAAAGGAGTTGCGCGAGTTACGTAGTTTAATTTTTAATGGCACAGTTTCTCCAAATTTAAATTGTTTAGCACAGCATGTATAATATATATATAGCCTACATATTTGTAATAAACATGTAGCTGCTAAGAATGTGGGGTTATACTGGAATACAGTCCTAGATATCCCTTACTAAAACAATCTGTCTGCAGGACTTTCGATTGTATGGCATAATTAAACTTAAATGAACTGCTGTTTTACTGTTGGATCACTAAACCCTAAACAATATTTTTCCTTAATAGGTTAATAGGAATGTGTATCTTTTGAAGAAATGAAAAATGCTTAAAATTGCTTAAAATTGTTATAAACATTTCCTAAGCTTTAAAAAAACGTTTTTGCTGTGGTCTTTTCATTGCGCTCTTAGGTTCAACTGTGCTGTATGTACTGTGTTTATTTGTGCTGTATTGAAAAATGTACCATGTTTTCAATTAAATCATAGATTGTGATTTAATGAATTAAGTCAAGACAGTCAAGTGTTCCAGTAAAGAAGTTGACTAGCTGTGTGTGTAGTGTGTGTGTTTGTTGCATTACTTCGACACCAGCTGGTTTGAAATGGTTCTGATCTTTAACTGTGTGGAGCCTCTTATCAGTTTCTATTAAGTGTGAAGTGATAAAAAGCTTATTGTGTTCTCTGATCTGATTCAAAGACACATCAGAGAGCCCGTCGCCCTGGGTGATTTATTCCTGAAGCAGCCAGTAAACAGCCATTGTTTGTCCTCTGAGCTCCGAAGCGCTGCTGCGTTTGAGACAACTGTTATCTACAGATCTGCTGCGCGTTTCCATTATGCAGCAAATTTGTCCCGACCGCATCACACATCAGAGATAATCACTATCACGTGATGATGTCATATGTAGAACAATGCGGTTCTTTGTGGCTGCAGCGTTGTGGTCGCGATGTTACGCTGGCGTATCTCTTTGCTGAAAGTGTTTGATTAATGATCTGGGCAGCCTATAAATGGCATCTGGTATGTTGAGCTGTGTCTGTATTACCGAGCAGCAGAGAGCTGAGGCTCTATTCCAGGCAGTGAAAGCTCCGAACTGTCATTACAGTCCCTGAATGCCTTCAGTGTAATCGGAATCCACTGGCTCCTCGCTGCCTCCAGACAAATGTGGTATACATCCCAGGCGGCTATAAGGACTCGCCTGCCTGAGGCCCGTAATGGGTGGGCAACTTTCTTTGATAATGACCCCCCTGGCCCCCCGTCTCCATACATGCCACAAAGAAAGTTAAGAAAAGGAGTAATAGTCTCCAGGGAGATCTTCGAGAACATAATTCTACCCCCCAAGAACCTATGCTTCATCGTTGTGACAGACTGTCTGCTATCGCTTATGCAGAAATATGGCCAAACAATGTGGGTAATGTCTTTGCTGTGGTCACGTCCGATGTGGCTTGGTTTGACGTCTTCTATAAGTCAAAAACATTATTTACCATGCATTTGATTGGCCGTGGATGTTCATAGCAACCTTTTATATAAATTACATCTGCATGACATTAGGATTTAACGTTCAGTTTGTGCTCTACTCTTCTACATAAACCAATTTCGAGATCTAAAGTAGTGTCATTAATAAGTTACTTATAACTATACTTTAACCGTAAGTTATTTACTTTCCAGACAAGACAATGCAATAGTGAATATTTTTCAATGTAAGGAAAAACTAAAACGTACAGAAAATGACACAAATGTTGAATCAAAAGTGTTCAGTGGGTCTAACTTTACCTTAATTTCAGCTTTCATTATTTCCAGTGATTTCCAGTGTTGGTGTTTTCACACCAACACTATTTTCTCAGGTTAAAACTGACTCTGGTTCATTTGTACCTTCAGTGTGGTTTGATTTAGCAGGTGTAAAATCAGTAATCTAAAGCAACCATTCTGAGACTGAGGTGCCTTTCGCTTGTGGTGAGAGTCTGATCTGATCTGATCGATCTAAACCAAATACCAAATTTACTCCTCATGTTTGAGCTAAACGGCTGTTTAGGTGCAGTTAAACCTGGTTTATTCCCTGTCTCTGTTTCTGCTCTATGCTAACCTCTCTTCATACTGAGCGCCGTATGTGAAGCTCACGCATACTCACCATGCTTACTCTGTGGACATCCCATTGAATACACTGTGTTTTGAAGCATTTTGAAGCATGTAAGTGAATTTTATGCATTCAGTGTTAAAGGAGCTTTGCATGCACGTAAATATACTTGATGGTCTGAAACACAGAAACTTCTTGCTATATTTACCTTCTTGCTCCCACAACAGACATCTCTGGCCAATCAGAGGAGACAACTTGCTTCTATGGTTTATTGGTACACATTTCAGGTTTTGTGTTGCTGCCATGAAATGCCCTGAATCACCCCACTTCTCTATACACTACTCGAACACTGGTGTTGCGTCTTGCATCATCTTCTTGCCAAATCGGGTCACTGTTTGTGGTTCTCATAAAAAAAAATGAAACTGATACTTCAGACACATCCAGCACAGCTGCTGAACATCAGTCTGTGACACATGTATATCATCTGAGCGGTTGTGTGTGACTGATATTCCTATAAGTATGAACTTAACTTTAAACCATATCCCTCTTACTGAACAGTAATACTGGTTGAATTAAGTGAATTAACTATTGTAAGGTATTTTGACAGTCATTTAATCTGTTTAATAAATACCTTCATCATTGTGTACATACAGAGTCCTCTGTGCTTTGTTTTTTTTTTTATTCATTTTGACTGGACGGTGCTTGTCTGTCTTCAGGAGCAGATGCAGTTAATTTAGATGATGAAAGGCTGTAGAAGTTACCATGGCACAAAAGAGCTTCTCCTTGTCTACATCTGGACAGGGACTGTCAGTCTTCTTTTGCTCCTCGTCACAGATAACTTTGTTTTCTTTTCTCTGTTTATTACCAGAAAAGGTTCCTGCGTATCTTCAGATGTGCATGCAAATTGTTTCTTTCCTCTCTTTTCTTTGACCTCTGGCAATTTTGCCTTTGATCATAATTTTTGTAGCTTTCAAGCTGTTTTGATCTGAAGTAGTATGAAAATCTGTCCTGAAAAGCAGAAGGAGTGTACTGTTGTGTGTGTAAGTAGGACCCTGTGATTTGAGGAGCACAGACAGAATTGCGGAATTGAGACATAAAAACCGATTTTGGATATGAAGACGGAAATACATGAAATTAATGTAAAACACTAGGGCTGCAACATTTTGGTAATGGGTTAATCTGACTATTATTCATAAAAAGAAAAAAAAGCTCGTTTGATTTCCAGTATTTTTTATTTAATTCACCAAACTGTCTTTGTACTGATAAAATTGTACTACAAACTTACTGTCAGTCTCCTTCCCAGATTCCTCCAACATGAATCCAGCTTTACAGTCCTTTACTGCCACAGCTGGGGTGGCAACTGTACTTAATGTGTGTGATAATGTAGACCAAACTAATAGATTATTTTAATGATCAGTTCAATTCATTATTTGTTTCAGTCCTATAAAATACTTTCATTCATTGAATGTGTTCCTGTGTTACCTGTGTTGAAGTGTGAAAATGAAATAGAAATAACCTCTGGCATGTGTGACTGTCTTCTTAGGTTCTATAGAGATATACAGTATTTACAGCATCTGTTACTGACTAATGCTCATTATAGGGAGTTTTTTTTTTTTTTTTTAAGATTAATATCAGAAAAATACAAAAATCTATATTGTTGTACCTCTGTGTTGCTTGTATTAAAGAAATTGTGTAGGTTTTTCCTTCGGGACATGGCTGCTGCTTCTCCTGCTCTGTAAAGCTGCAGTATGACTGGAAGGCAGTGTATAAAGAACATGAACTATATTGATGTTGAAAGCGCATGAACCTTATCTTATAGGGTCAGAGAATTCATCCAGCCCCAATATAGTCATTAGTTTATAAGATCCAGCTGCTGTCCACTTCACTCTAGTGTCTTTTATCTCATGGTGCCCTCTCTCCTAGTATCTGAAGAAGATGGGCAATCTGAAGTTGATTTGTCTGTGATTAGGAAATAATGAAGTTAAGGTCAGGAACCGTTTTAGTAAAAACAAAGCTTTTCTCTCTAGTGCAGTTTCTCTGCAGCTCTGACTTAAAGCAAAAGGGTAAACAGGGGTCAAAACCAAGACAAACTCTTGTGCTTTAATATTGCGCTAATATTATTTTTTTGTTACTAATATTTTATGTAAGTAACATTTAATGTAACTTATGTTTTTTGTAGCTAATATTTTGTTAAAAGCAAAGAAATGTGAGGTTAATGTCCATTCTACTAGTGAAATTTTCTCAGGGCCAGCGAATGCATCACAAGCCCAAAATATCACTGATTCACCCCCATGCTTGACAGTAGGAGAAGTGTGCTTGCAGTGAAAGTCCATACCCTTAAATGCATCAGATCAAGTTCTCATTTTCACTGAAACAATTATTGACAGTTACACAAATTTTGCTTGGTGTGCTAGAACAGTTGCATGCCTCCAGTGATGATGAAAATTCCCTTAGTTCAGTTTCTTAAATGGGCCTTTATGGTGTACATTCTAGCTCACTCTGTATGCACAAAAGTATTGGGACACCTACATGTTACACCTACAGGACCTCCCATTCAAAATCCATAGACATTAATATTTGCAGCTAAACAGCTTCTACTGTTCTGGAAAGATTTTCTACAAGACTATAGGCTGTCTTTTAGAAGCCTTGTCTGCTTATTCAGATGAGCATTTGTGAGGTCAGATGATATCACCACTAATGTTGGATGAAAGGATCAGGCTTGCAAACTTCAGTCTAGTTCAGACGTTGGAGGTCATTGCTGTTCTGGGGGAAGTCAGTTCATTAAGCTCTCTAGAATCACCATTTCTTTCATCAATGTTTGTAAAGGCAAGACAGCACATACTCCATCAGGACTGAAATGTTCATCTCCAGCTAAAAAGCTTACTACATGATATTTTAATAAAGAAATCAATAAAACGGGTGTTAAAATTTATAAAGTGATTTAAAAACGCTAAACATAACGTGAACTTCAGTTAATTCAGCATTTCCTCTGAAATAAAGTTGGCTCCAAAAAAAGGTCATGCACACTAATATTTCATTGGAATGTCTTTAGCTTTGATTGCGGCACATATTCACTGTGGCATTGTTTCAATAAGCTTCTGAAACATCACAAGATTTATTTCAGTCCATCTTGCGTTAATGATGGTAGAGTCCGACCACTACACAAAGTCTTTTCCAGCACATCCCAAAGATTCTCAATGAGGTTAAGATCTGGACTCTGTGGTGAACAATCCATGTGTGAAAATGATGATCTCATGCTCCCTGAATCACTCTTTCACAATTCCTGCCCCCTGAATCCTGACATTGTAATTTTGGAATATGCTCGTGATCATCAGTGAAGAAATATCCATTGATGGAATAACCTGGTCTATATTCAGTATATTCAGGGAGTCAGCTGACCTCATTCTTTCAGCACATAGTGTAGCTGAACCTAGACCTGACCAACTGCAGCATCAACCCCACATCATTTACTTCATTAATCCATCATTAATCCAGGTAGAGACTTTTTAGAGGCAGGCAGTGTATTTGGATTATTATCAGTAAAGACTGTCAACAGTGTGTATTTCTACATTAATCTACCCACCAATTGTGGCTGAGTGGGGAACACAACACCTTTTTTTTTCTTCGCCAGATCAAAGCTCAGTAAGCGTTTTTTCATTTTTCCATACAGCAGTAAACAGTGCTGGATCACACACATTCAATAACCCTGCTACTCAGAGCTGGATGTGATGACACAGTGACTGTGGAAAAAGGTCTGCTTATTAATTAAGGTGTTTTATAATACTACAAAAAACATAGATTTTCTTAAAGAACCATGTTTACAAATTTGTTTACAGATCAGAGATGTTTTTACAGCCATTTTTTCTTACATTTTTAAGAGTTTAGGGGTGTTTAAGAGTTGAACTAAGTGGTAATAATTATCAGCAGGGTCGGTCTGCAATGTAGAGACCGACCGATATGGGTTTTTCTAAGGCCGATGCCGATACCGATCATTAGTGGTCAGAGTCAGCCGATGGCCGATGTGACCTGCTTTTTAGGGCCGATATGCTATCGTATTATATTTATTTGGCATGCTTAAAATCATACTAGTAAGAGGAGGAACAACAGTTGTAAACTTCACACAATTTATTGAACATAAGGTTAGCACTTTATAGTGACTTTAATGTTACTATATCACTATATGTTAATAAAAAAAATATTAATTTTATTTAGATTGTATTATCCATAACATTTTATTTTATTCATTATATAACATATGTTCTATATACACTATATATTCATGTTTATAGTAGAAATATTATGTTGGCTATTATATAAAATTTACTGTAGGGGCCTACTAATTAACAAATGTATGACTTGTTGCAGTCTGTTAGTCTATTAATTATTCATTTTAATATGTTTAACAGAGTGCAAGAAGACTTCCATAATGTGACAACTTTAGATAGTTACTCCAAAACGGCAAAGCTCATTTCTTCTTCAACTCCATGCAGTTGAAAACGAATGGACATGGGAGGACAATGTTATAAAATGTTCACATTAGGGCTGCAGCTATTATTTTACAAAAATGGGTGACGTTTAAATTAAGAATAAAATTATAAATAATGCAAAAACAGACAGGTGCTGTAATTTAATTATAGCTTTATCTGTTTTTTGTTTCTTCTTCAAATGAGCTCCTCAGCCAGAGAAACGCGTCTCATCAGCTGTACTGGAGGTTCGGTGCGTGAGCGGAAAATGAGTTGAGAAAGCTGAAGAGCGCGGACTTTATAGGTTCAGGATAAAATGAGCTTTTATCAGAAAAGTCTGGAGGGGGTACTAAAGTAGAACCCGACAAAACAGAAAATTCTGCTCATCGTTTCATTTAATATCTAACAGCGCAAACCGCTTTAAACGGGTGAGTTTTACAGCAGAACAGCAGGAGGCGGCATGATTTAATGTCTGTTTGTAGTGAAGGAAAAAGAGATGTTTTATTTTAACTCCATTATTTTAGAAACTATTTGTTTTATTAATTCGTTTACAATAAAGCTTATTTATATATAAGGAGAAGTACAGTCCTCTAATAATCCTGACTAACCAGTAATTATTATTTCAGCGCAGCTGATGCTGCGAATATCCTTAAACAGTTTTAGTCCTGCCCTTTTTCATTTCGTCTAAAAATAATTTAAATACTGAAAATATCAAGTGTTAATTTGATTTTATTTACTTAGATTTTCGTTTCAGAAGAAGAGACGTCAGTTATTTTATACTAGAGCTTATAGATAGGGCTTGCCTTGCATAGTCAGGGCGCATTCCAAATGCACTCCTGCCATCAACGCTAAGCATAGTTTCGTTTGGAGAGAAATGCTACAACACCGATGCAGTTGAAATTCTATTCTTTTTCAGTAAATGAAGCAACATCACAGATTACTAATCATGAGAGAAAATATAGACTTTGGGACACTGGATTGTAAAAATGGATGCCTTACCCGTTGAAAGTCTTGCTCACTCTTGAAACCTTGCGCTGCGTTCCAAGTAGCTGCCCGCAGATGTGCCGGATTAAAATCGGCGCGGCCAAATAAGAAAATCGATTTTTTTATCGATTGATAAAAAAATAACAAAAATCGGCCGATTAAATCGGCTGGCCGATCGATCGGTCGGCCTCTACTGCAATGTACATATATGATGGGAAGAGACTAAGTGCTTTACTCTGAGTACAGGACTCTCAGGTTGCCGGGCCCAGATGGCCTGATCATCTGCAGGACTTCCTTAGAGCAGTCTTAGCCTAGCCAGGTAATACGAGAATACTGGGAAGCTTCAGAAAATACACACCAATTCGTCCAGCAAAAAGCATTTACTGTCAGTCTTTGCTGATGTGAAAGTGGATCAGTAAATAACTGCACAATAGGGATTTCACATGTGCATGCATTTTTTTCTTTATTTATTTTTTGTGACAGTGAAAAATGAAGGGCTTGAACGTAATTGTGGTTTTGACTGAAGGTTGCTCTGACTTTAGCGCACTGTAAGTCTGCAGTGGAAGTAACAGCAGACTTCTGTGGGAAAATCTCGGTGTACTAAACGTCTGGGGTTTGATCACTCTTTAGATATGAAACCACTTTCACCTCCTGACCCCGTGATCGTTTTTCTTTGACGTGTTTTAGCCAGGGGTGAAGGCTGTTCCCATAGACTTGTCCGTTCTTTTACAGTCCCCTATGTCCAAATCTGAGAAGGGTCCTGTACTCTCTAAGCTCATGTATCTATTGACATTGTTTAGCTAATGCTAGTGTAAAATGCATGGTTAACATACCATTGGTGTTTGCTTATTACCAGTAGATTCAGATATCCAAATAGCGATTCACAAACTAAGATAAAGACAAACTACAGTACTAAAGGCTTGCTTTATAATTGTAATGATAGTCTAATTAAATAACTAGGGCTGTCAACATTAAAGTGTTGAAATTAAAACACATTTATGGTGTTACTTTTAAAGGGACAGTGTTCACATGACTGAATGCTGGCCGTTACATATTTTCCCCAGGCCAAACATGCAAATTAATATGCTTTAGATATATACTTTAGACATCATTGAGTTATATGTAATTTTACATTTAAAATTCTTTTTATTATTATAGTCATTCATTTACTCTGAAACCATGATAACTTTAGTACTAAGACTGTTATTGTACTATGAAAATTCATACCTTTGCAACCTTAGCCAATGCTTTAGTGCTTTAGTACTGAACTGCTTTTTAATAGTTTTAGATCATATAAAGTGCAAGGTAAAACCATTTCAATGCAGTTTAGAATATTTAATAAAGTCAAACAATATGTGTTGCTACATATACACAAATCAGAGATGCAGTTTTGTAAAATGAATAATTATTAATAGTTATTTGGAGCCAGTAGTTTGTTTGTAACCGAAACACTACTGCCACTACACTACACACTTTTTTGGTTTGTGTTCCTTTTTCTTCTTCTGTGATTGGTCCACTGAGCTTTATGGAACACCTACACACTCCCAGCTTCATGCTACTCATGCAGGCTATGCCGTAGACAAAACATTGACTCAATTCAGAAGTACAAACCTGCCTTAATCCTCCTGTGGCCTCGGACAGACTTCTGAATTAAGCGGTCTAATTTACACATCGCTACTATAATGCGATGTATTGAACCCTAAAATGTGCATCATTACATTCCAAAATGTTTGTTGTGTGTGTTGTGTGCAGAACACTCAATCATGATCAACTTATCATTATTAAAACATGCAAAAGGTGAAATTGTAGTTTAGCCACTTAACAAAGTGTTTATGCTTTCACGTGAAGGGTTCTTGCAGGCTTTTCTAATTAGCATTGGAAAGACAGCCGTCGCTTTTTCTAAATCCAGAAAATGTTCCCAGTCATCGCTCTCCCAAAGCGCTGAGCGCTGACCTTTCGTGCAGATTCTGAAAGACTTTTGGTTTAAGACTTCACGGTGGATAACCTTTAGGGGGAATGCTGTAAAGCATTTTATTATGGAAGACATTTTAATGGTCTGATATACAAGGAGGTGAGGACATTGCTGCCTGTCAGAGATTTCTCTCTGCATCAAACGATTTCAGAGCTCTGTTAATGAAGCCCATTTTCATACAGGTATGAAAGACCCTTTTGCTGCGGGTCCAGAGGAATACAGCGAATGACATTACGGGACCGGCCCCTGCACAGAACGCTGTGCTTTGCTTTGATGTTGCCGCTGGTTATTTTTCTGGTTGACAGATCAGAGCTGAATCAGGAGGGAAGTGCTTTGATGGCAGTGGGTAAACTGCAATTTTCAGGACTCAGCTTCAGATTTTTTTTTGTTTTTGTTTTTTGGGTTGACTGGCTGAAATAGAGAGCATGTAATATATATATATTTTTTATCTTTTCCCAGAAGCCACAGTGTTGCCACAGATTGTCTTGGGCTTTAAAACTTGATCATGCATTGAATATCATAGAAACATCAACACAACAGTTGAGGGTGCTGATATTCACCATGATAAATGCAATGTTGGGACAGCATTGGTTTTCATGGGCTAGTGGTGCTGACAAGGTAATTTGTAATGTTCCTGGTTTCGGCCTCGGGGCAAACGTGTCTAAAGCTCTTCTCCACAGACAATATACCCTAACAACACACGGGCAACAAAAGAGAGGCTATTACAACACGATTTATTGCGATAATTTCACCTAATAAATCAGAGCGAATAAAGGATAGGCTGCATACTATAGGAAAGAAACATAAGGAAAGGCCCCTGGCATTCCAGGACCGTGAAAGCTGAGCGCCTTCTTTTGTTGCTCCATAAACAGAAACCATTGAAGGATGCTCCACGGTCAATTTAGCCCAGTGCACCACTGCCAGCCCCCTGCACCCTCTTTCAGGAAGAGCTTCACTCATTACGGTGCCACTCCTTCACCCATCCTATCAAACGCCACTTAGCAAGGTCTGCCCGGAGGCTCTGAAATCAAACAACAAATTGCTGAAAGCCGTCACACTCCAACTGCAGTCTGGTTCTGGTTTCATGCGGGTATTGGGAAAAGGCCACGCCAACTCAAAGAGGCTCAGGGATACAAACAATCAATTAATACCACATTTGGTTGGTTTGCCTGGGAGAATACATACTGGGCCCACCAAGCAGGAACTTAGTGGTGTAGCAGTGCAACATGTGTTGACTCATGCACTGCCATTGTTCCAAGTCATGTTCAGCATCTGATTCGTTTCAGTAGTGGTGCTTATACATCTCGCTGAGTGTTGTTGTTGTTGTTGTTTTTTTTTTTTTTTTTTTTTTTTAGCTATCTGGATGTTTTCAGGTTGTCTTCTGTGTGCCGTTCTGTTAGGCAGCATTAGTTATTTAAGCTGCAGGATTCTGATGCATGTATACTACTAAGTGTAACATTATAGTGTCACTAAAATAATCCATCAAAAGTCCACATTATTGTAACCACCAGCATCACATGAGCTATGAAGGAGCTCCAGCTATAGGACTTATTTCTGAGAATGTATTCAACCTCACTGTAAATAGGACTCGTTATTTGGCCACAGCCTTTTTTTCTGGCCTGTGTCCTTGGTTTCTCTAAACTTATTTTTTAAGCATGTTTCAAGTTTTTCCTTTGACTCTGCAGCCATGTAATCCTGTGGCCAAAGGTCACACATCACATAAACAACATCCCAAATAGTTGAGGTCTGTTACCTCACTATCCCACCTCTGAAAACCTCACTCACTGCTTTTGTTCATTTTGTTTTTGCATGTATTTGAATCTAGCTGTTGAGACTGAATCTCATTGGTGTGAATCAGATATATATATATCTGATTGATCTAGAGAAAGACGGAAATGGAATCAATTTTACCTGCTGAGTGAATGTAGCCTAAATGGCAGATTAAATAACAGCTAAAGTTTTGGCAATGCACCAAGCTGAACTGCTTAAAGTTTTGCACCAGGAGTGGCATAAAGTTATCCAAAAGCAGTGTGTAAGACTGGTGGAGGAGAACAAGCCACGATGCATGAAAACTGTGATTAAAATCCAGGGTTATTCCACCAAATATTGATTTCTGAACTCTTAAAACTTTATGAATATGAACTTGTTTTCTTTGCATTATTTGAGGTCTGAAAGATCTGCATCATCTTTGTTATTTCAGACATTTCTAATTTTCTGCAAATAAATGCTCTAAATGAAAATAGAAAACGTGCTTTGATGGCGGTGGGTAAACTGCAAATTTCAGGACTCAGCTTCAACTTTTTTTGGTTTTGTTTTTTGTGTTGACTGGCTGAAATGTAGAGCATGTAATATTTTCATTTTTTCCCAGCAGCCACAGTGTTGCCACAGATTTGGGAGAAATGTTGTCCGTAGTTTATAGAATAAAACAACAATGTTAATTTTACCCAAACATATACCTATAAATAGCAAAATCAGGGGAACTGATTCAGAAACTGAAGTGGTCTCCATAGCTGTTATTGGTGAGGTGAAAGCTTAATTTATTTATTTTTATACTGCAAAAGTTTTGTGGTCTTCCAATTGCTCAAAATCGTCTCAATCTGTTTAGCTTTCCTAAAAGACAATGCAAAGCTCTGTTTTTTAACTGCCTTCCAAACGAAATCGAACTTCCTTTCATGGTTTTGTTCCTTAGTTTTCCATGCTTTTTAGTCTATGCACTCAATTAATATTAGCAGAGCAGACTGACATGTGGATTCACACAGCTCACAGATCAGACAGAGTCGAGCAAAGCAGCCTGATCCATCACTTTTCAGATTCCTGATTTTAGATCTGCTATCTGCTTAATTGTTCAGGTGTTTCTCCCAGACAGCCACTTGTAACATGAAGCTCCTGCTAACCAGTGGCAGGAGCCTGCTTTTGTACACTCGTCTCAGTCAGCACTGCTGTGAGGTACTGTGAGGTAAGAAAAGTCTCATTGTTGTCTCTGGGGACTGAATGCTGATGGTCTTGGAGATAACACCACTGCCCATTAGCAACACAACACAGATGCCTGGGGAGCAGGAGTCCCAAAGGGAAGAGTGAAAGGTGCTGTCCGCTGCTTAAACGTAATACATCATCCGCTGTCTCACCTCTGTAGGGGTGCTGAAGGATGGTGGAGTTACCATGGATGTTTGGTAACATTTTGATGTTAGTTAACACCTCACTCAGTTGCACAATTGCTCTATATATTAGCTGCTAGAGTGACGTTTTTAGTGTGCAGTGGTTCTTTACAGGGCAAATACTGCAACAGGTTTCAAGCAGTACTCACCATCCCCCAATCACATACAAAGAATCCACCTTAAGAATAGCCATGTATAGAATTGCAATGTCGGGTATGGCAGACAGTATGGCAGAGGCTATGTTAGCTTAGCATAGGGATAACTGCCGATCACCTTTAATTAATATATAAACTTGCATTAAGTTCTCCAAATTAGGTAACTAATTAGCTAAAAGAAATTTTCAAAAAGAGGACACTGGGGATAAATGTTTATGGATTAATGTTCGAGATATTTATCAGTGAACTAAGAAGACTAAGAAATAGATCTAAAAGCCTATAGTATCTTGAAAAACTGAGTACATCTCTTAAAATATTCGAAATGTTTTATTTTATTTTAAAGAATAGCAGTCTCCACTCACCATAAATAAACGATAATTTATTTTATTGTACATTCCTCTTCTTGTGCTGTTGCTACAGCCAAAGGAATTGTGAGTGCCCTAAACATTTGAAATAATCTGAACAATACAGTATTCAAACTTCTGACTTCTTTCTGTAATAACTACATAACACAGAACTGTACTTCTACTTCCATTGAAGGATGCTCCACGGTCAATTTAGCCCAGTGCACCACTGCCGGCCCCCTGCACCCTCTTTCAGGAAGAGCTTCACTCATTACGGTGCCACTCCTTCACCCATCCTATCAAACGCCACTTAGCAAGGTCTGCTCAGGATTTCCACGCCTGCTTCGATTCTGTTCATCTGATGCCCGGAGGCTCTGAAATCAAACAACAAATTGCTGAAAGCCGTCACACTCCAACTGCAGTCTGGTTCTGGTTTCATGCGGGTATTGGGAAAAGGCCACGCCAACTCAAAGAGGCTCAGGGATGCAAACAATCAATTAATACCACATTTGGTAGGTTTGCCTGGGAGAATACATACTGGGCCCACCAAGCAGGAACTTAGTGGTGTAGCAGTGCAACATGTGTTGACTCATGCACTGCCATTGTTCCAAGTCATGTTCAGCATCTGATTCGTTTCAGTAGTGGTGCTTATACATCTCGCTGAGTGTTGTTGTTGTTGTTGTTGTTTTTTTTTTTTAGCTATCTGGATGTTTTCAGGTTGTCTTCTGTGTGCCGTTCTGTTAGGCAGCATTAGTTATTTAAGCTGCAGGTTTCTGATGCATGTATACTACTATATAAGTGTAACATTATAGTGTCACTAAAATAATCCATCAAAAGTCCACATTATGGCAATAACTACATAACACAGAACTGTACTTCTACTTCCAGTGCTTGAGTAGTACATAAAAAAAAACTACTTTTAGTACTTATATTACTTAAGTAAATGTTGAACACTGTAGGATTTCAACTGTCTGGATCTCTAGTACTTTATACAGGTCTGGAAAATCTCACTTTTTAGCACTTCATGCTTCCCTCTGCTGCCAACTTTTATAGAGAAGTGGATTTTATTTTCCAGCAGGACTTGACACACTGCAACCTTGTCAAAAGTACCAGTTGCTCTTGTAAAATGTTCTAATTTTTTAATGGACACTGATTTCTGGGTTTTCATTGGCTGTAAATATATCACTGTGTGTGTAATACAACTATATAATATGAGTTTCACATTCTGAACTGAATAACTGAAATAAAGTAACTTTTCAATGATATTCTATTTTTTTGAGATGCACTAGTATAAGTGACAATGTTTAAAGAATCTAAATAAATCTGTACTTGCTGCATGAATTTAGCCTTTTATTATTTTTTTTTTTACCTCATATGTTCTTGGTTAATGTTGTGGTCTTCTTTTTGTAATTGTGTTCAATTTTTTTTTTAGATATTTTTTGTCATTTTGTCTTTACTGTTAAATCTTCAACCAATATACCCTGAGAACCTTTGTAATTATAGACATTGGTCTCATACTAATACATGTCAGAGGCCAGGCAGATTTTATCAATAACTCACTCTGTAATCTACACAGAAACTGCCCTGCAGACTTTGGGTTAAAGGGTCGGTTCCCTGCCCAGACAGAAACGGCGCCCCTATACTAATACTTCTCTTCAGGAAAGTCTTCCTGTAACTCTATATTTACCTAGCAGCTCCTGTGATTTGGACAAGAGGATCTGTTAAACACATAAATATAAGTGTGAGGGGCTGTACAGTCTGTAACGGGGTGATCACTGAAAAGAATCGCCTGCGTTCTGAAAGTGACAGACTTTATCAGCACTATTGTAAATACTGCAGTCTGCCGTGTTTTCTTAACACTGATACACGGTTCTATATATCCCGCAGAGCCGTGTGATGCTGAGTGTTAAATGCAAGGCTTATCTGGACCTGTGAGAGTCCTCAGAGTGTTCAGCCCATTCAGAGCTCCCTGCAGAAGCCCAAAGCAAACATTCCAGCCAAAACGTTAGTCTGCAGTCTGCCGGAGATTACTCACTGCCCCAGTCTTCACAAGTCACCTCTGTTCTACCTGCCGGCCTCTGTTTGCTTATTGTAAATCATAAGTGGCACTCTTCCCTTCAGGTAAGAAATCACAGCGTTTTAATGCTCTCTAAATGAGCCTCTTTACCCCACTGTTCACCCACAGCTACAGCAGCACCCACAAACACACACACACACACACACACACACACACACACTCCTCCCCAAATACTGTGTGTATAACTTTTCCTCTCTGGAGCTTACACTCTTTCTTTCTTTCTTTCCTTCGTTTTGACTTACTTTTCCTTCACTGTGTTTTAAATGCTTTCTTCTTATTTTTTTTATTTATTGCTTTTTCTTCTTTCTTTGTCTTAATTTATTTATTTATATATTCATTGTTTGTGATTTCCTCCACTTTAATTGTTTTCCAATGCTTTCTTCTTTTTATTTTTTCTCTTTTTTTCTCCTCTTTAACTGTTTTTTTCATGCTTGTTTCCTTTCTTCCTTTTTGTTTCTTTATTTATTGATTTCCTTTTTCTTTCTATCTGTTCTGTTTTTCTCTCTTATTATTTTTCTGTATTCCTTCCCTTTTACTTTATTTAATGCCTTTTTTTCTTTTAGTTTTTTTCTTTATTTTTCCTCCTCTTTTAGTGTTTCTTTCTTTCTTTCTTTTTCCTTCTTTCTTTCCTTCTGTCTTTGCTGTTTTTTCTGTATTTATCTACTTTTTTGTCTTTTTTTTTTCTTTTTGTCTTTTTTAACAGCTTTTTTTGTCTTTTTTCTTTTTACTGTTTGCTTTTTGGTTGCTCCTGTTTTCTTTCTATATTGCTTTCTTTGCTGCTTTTTTCTGTATTGTTCCATATTTTCTATATATTTTATATATTGGTACTAGCATCAGCCAATCTACTACAATTGGCAGACACTGAGTGTGTTACTTTACAGTTCACTTATTTAAGCTATTTTTATCTATTTTTATTCGTTTTAAAGCTCTTAAGTTATACCTGGGGTGTGTAGTCTCTCCTAAGTTATAAATGTATTTGTCGACATTGTCATCACCATCAGCAACTTCTTTTTTTTAACTGCTTTAAGCTTTCTTTCGCGTTTTTCTTTTTAAGGCTTTCCTTTTTTTTCCCCATCACTTCTCTTCTTTCTATTTCTTAAAGGTACACCCATGTTAGTCAGTAGAAATGTGTTTATTTCATGTTTTCTTCTTAATAATTAGTTATTTGGATTTGTGTAATCAGTTCTGTGCTCACTGCTCTTGTTGGTTCTTGTGTAAAACACATCCCCCAACATGTAGTCAACAAAAGTGTTTACAACTTTTCGTAGCACCGGATCTGACCAGCATCTCCCTGTAACAACAGCATGTGTCACTGTACTATTGTTTCAGAAAGACAGATTGAGAGCTGTGTGTGAAGGACTGCAGAACAGTGCTGGTTTACCATGCATCATTTACCATTTATCAGCAAGCCCCCAGACAGGCCTTGAGGAGGGTTTGATTTATGAGCATCCCCCCTCTGCTCCTCCCGTGCTTAAACCCCGGCCTGCAGCAGCCACGGAGCGCTGTGTGTCCCCCAGGCCGCAGGCACTGAGAGACTAATGTGGGAAACGACCGCAGAGCACTGTGGCGCTCAGTTCTTCGCACAAACCACCTGAACCTCCGGGGCATTCCTGACATGCTGCCTGAAAGCCTTTGGCTACCTCTCTGCCCGCGCTGGCTCGAAATGCCAATTTGAAACCAGCATTTATGACTCTGTTTACCCAAAGTCCACATGTCGAGCAAAAAAGCACATCTGTGTACCAACTGAAGAGTGTTGTGTGATTAAGTGGCACTGTGTTGGGGAGGAGATGTACTGAGTGATGGAGAGTGCTGATGCTATACAGAGAGCAGCAGTTAACACTACATAAAACGAACCGAACGCGGGCCAAGACCTTTCTTGGGTTTTTAATGCGCTTTAAAGGATTTGCTTTTATTTATTTATTTATTAATTTTTTTTTAAAAGGAATAGTTCACTGAACATCCAATTTACATGTTTTTTCCTCCTTCTGTGTTTGATCTGGAGCTACTAGGCTAATGTGGTTAGGTTAAATTAGGTTAAAAGGGACATTCCGGCCTAAAAGTCACATTAAATGTTATTGGTCAAGTTCCAACATAAAATACATAAATATCCCTGCATGTAAAGGCTAATGGATGAACACATTCCACCTCTTAGCATAATTTATATGGCTATTTCTCAAATATTTGCCTCAAATCACTTTTTACAAGGCTTTGAAAAAGAGTTTTACTAGGCTTTAAGTATCCCCAGCTCTAATACATTGGCCAACAGATGCCTGTGCCAGTCAGTACAACCATATACCCACCCAAAGAAAGGGGGTGGCCAGTTGTGCTCTCTCAGACTCTGGCTGCTAATGGCAAAGCAGTTCATAACCCTGGATTTGAGTTCAGTATCCTTGGGCCATAGTTTAAGAACCTTTAAACGGGAAGCAAACTTTAATTTACATTAACTGAAGGACTATACTAACTTTATGTGCCAAAGTTTGAGTTATTTTTTGTAGATATGTACGTAATCTATAAATCATAAAGTGTTTAAAACGCATAACACGCTCTTGTTGAGATTGCTGAACTACTTTGCCCAGTTTTAGGCAGGTGTCCCGGGTGCTGCTGGTTGGGCTAGCTGTTGTTTCTTTCTTGATGCAGTTTAATCATGGAACGATTAGGGATTGCGACTTGCGATCAGAATTAATGGGCTTAGCTACTTGTTGGCTACATTTGCCATGTTTAGCGTCAGCAAAAAACTTAAGAAGCGAACTTCTGCAACACAGCATGTCTTGATTGCTCAACCACATTTGGCCTAAATGTGGTTTAACCCACATTTACTGTTGTCCCTGGAGTTATTTTAATGCTGAGCTGGACCTCTGTCAACTACAGACCTGATAACTCTCCCACAGACAAAGACTGGCCAGAACAAACTTGCAAATTATGACTGGTATGTATTTATTTCTTTGTAGCCCCTGAAGTTCTGTGTCAATGCGGTCCAGGAATTCTTCTGGAGCCGCACGTGGTGTTTGTAGAGATTAGGATTTATACCCTCGCTCGGTTATTAAAAAACTTGCTGACCTCCACATGGCAAATCGATGGAGCTCTAAACGCCTTGTCTGATTTAATTTCCAGGGTAAACTCAGAAAAAAATGAAAATAAATGAACGTTGTTTGGGCTCTCTGCAGGAAAGGTGTTGGGGTGTAAATGCTGTAAAGTCTTGCCTGGATATGCAGGAGTAGACTTTATCAGGCCTTCTATAAACTTAAACGTGTTTGCAGATGTACTTAACTGCTGGCCTGCTTGCTCAGGACTACTGCTGTGTGGGGTGGGAGGGGGTGCGGTTCACAGCCCACTGAAAAGCCTCTTTGTCATGCTTTGGCTATGAGGAGATTCTCTGCCCATATTTGCCATTGGCTTTGCTCAGAAAACGTGTTTTTGCTGCTGCAGCTGTCTGTCTTCAGACTCATCCTTTAGAGGCCTGCTTGTGGTTGACCCCAGCCAAAGCAGGTATGAAGTAGAGTCGCTGTAGACCACCGTGGTGCTGCTTGACTAGAAGCCATATCATGTCTTCACTTAGATTTTTTAGTATTCGTTTTATTTATTTATTTTATTTTTTTACAATTTAATTTAAAAAATATATATAAAATGTCCTTTTTACATAGTCCACACAGTGTTTGGTTAAGTGGGTGGTGTTTTTCGTTGCATCCCAATCACAGTGTAGCCCCGCCCACTCCAATCACATTGAAGTTATAAGAAGTGTTTCAGCCTGGCATGGCAGATGGCACAGTACAAACCAGCTTCAGAGCTTACACTGCTAATTCTACGGGATAAATGGAGGATGGAAAGGGTTCATGTGAAGATGAATTATGTCCATTTCATGATACATAAATTGTAAACCCACAAAACTGTAACCAATGGAAAATAAGAAAACACATCAACTACAACACAAATGTTATATATGGGTCCTTTAAATCAGCCTGCAGCCCTCTGCCCAAACACTCCCTCAGAGGGGGTCCATCCTCCAGCATGTGTGTAATTATGGTCTTTTCATACCCTCTATTTGGGCACATTTTGAATCGGGTGCAGGGAAGCTCATACATTTTAATACGTCTCATGGCGTCAAGCAAGAAGGAGCAAATACAAAACCTTTGGGCGGCTGTTTGGTTTGAGGAGTGAACTCCACACATTGGAGGGGAAGGAAGGAGGATCTGGCCAAGTATTATCACAATAAAAGAGGACATAACATGATTTTTCCTTATTTACTTAATTATATACCTTGATACCTTTGGTATGAAATGGAGATTTAAAGACTTAGGATGGCCATCTAAATTAATAGCATCAAAACTCAATCATTTATTTAAACAGTGTTTTCTGTTTCTTCCCACACTAACACTCAACTATGTTCATATGCACTTTTACTGCAGCTTGAGTTGTGCAAGTTTATCTGTGTATATATATATTTTTTTTCCTATTAATATTACTTTTTAAAACTGGTTTAAGTTTTTTTTTTTTTTTTTGTGAAATTTCCAGGTCAACTTTACTTGGGTTTCTACTATTTCCACTTGAACCCAGCGTAATATACTGTAACTTCCTGAATTAAGTGCCTTTTAGATCCTGTTTAAACCTGGTTACTTCATCTGAAGTGGTTTGTGAGATTGGGTTTGTATCTGATTTAAATGAGTATTGGTTGTGTTTACACTTGCAATTATATGTGGCTTGGCTTTATGCAGATTTAATCTTAATATTCAAGAACAGTGAAGTGTCCAAAATAGGGTTTTAGACTAATTGCTAGTTACCACAAAGTCTACAAGTCATTCTACTAGTTTTTTCTTTGTTGTTTTGTTAGTATCACCTAAATACTGATACTGTATAGCAGATTGGTACCTAATCTAATAATACACAATCTAATATACTTTATGTTGTTTATTTTTATGATTAAGCAGCTTTCTATTCCCTTCACCTCAATGCAAACTTTTCTCCAGCCATTTTTCATGATATATTTTGTCTTCATTGTACACCTCACTTATCAGGTTATGAAGAGATTTATGCTGAACCCTTTCAACAGTGAGGGCAGAGATGGATAGCGGTGCTCATTTAGACTTATGGGCTGAAGTGTGGAACTTGAGCTGAGTGCGTGGGAAGCTTGAGACCGAACCTGAAGCTCTTCCCTAATCTCTGAGCCTCCCTGACCCCTCAAAGTGAGGTCAAGGGTCATTGGCACTTCCCACAGCTCTGGTGGTGTGCAACGTCTGTAGCATCGTGATACGAGAAAAACCCACAGACCTTTTATTAGGAGACTTCAAACCAAGGAGAATGACGCCATCTCTTTGTTTAAAAACACCTAGTGGAGGATTTGCACCGTTGCGAGGCTACATACAGCTCTATTTATAGGCCTATTAATGATCATTATACTGTTTTCCAGATGTTCTCGTGTGCGATGTTGCATGTCCACGACAATTGACTCCACCAGGCGCTCCAGACGCATGCGTTCGCCTCTACGCTTTTCTTCTTGCACGAGTTAAATATGGCTCTCTGCCTGTGAGTGATTTTGAGTACATTGGATTCGTCAGTCCAAGCCAACACAACGTGTGTCCCTGCTCGAGAGGTTCATGCTCTGGCATAAATCTGCAGGGTCTCGAGATGGGGGATCTGCAGCTCAACGCAAGCTCCCATACGTGTGGAAAGAGCTTTGGTTAACTTAACTTTACAAAGACTGGCTTGATGCAGGTGGTATTGAGTCTAGGGTTGTCACAGTAGATTACAAATGAGTTAGTCTACTGAGTATTTTAACCAATTAGGAATTATTCAGCATTAAAAAATCAAATAGTGTGAAAATACTTTAAAATGCAGAAAATGGATGGTTGCTTGAGACAGTTGCCAGTGTTTTACAGCTAATTAAGAAAGCAGTGCACTTGTCAACCTCCTGATTCAGGCTAGTATATTATTATTAAAATATATTATATATCACTCAGCCCATGGCTTCACTTCAAAGTTTTTATCTTACACAATAAAGGCCAATTTATACTTCTGTGTCTATGCCTACTCTGTGCCTACGCCACAGCACAATATGTACCCCCCCCCCCCCCCCCCTATAATAACAGCAGCTGTGATTGGTCCACTGAGCCACCTACACTTCCCCGCCTTTGCGGTTTAAACTAAAGAGCATCGTAGAGACGTGAACACACAAACGCAGAAGTTTAAACCTGGGCAACTGCATAATATATTTAAAACTGGGGTGCCGGGTCGCTTTTTGCAGGAGTTCTTCTGGACACATCACGCATCTTTACGTAATTACATCACATGAACAACCTCTAAAAGAAGATCTGGCTCAGTTTTACTGAACGCAAGCAGCTGTTGGAGCAATGAAAACTTCAGAAGGGGAAACTCAGAGCTCAGTAGCTCAATAACTCATAGTAAAAACAAAGAAACGAAGAAGTGAAGTTTCTGACTGAACAGGCTCTCTCTTTCTCTCTTACTAAACATAACCTGGAATCGGATTCATCTGCTCTGAAAGAAGACCACATCACACCCGCCCAGTTTAAAAAGATTCTTCCTCATGCTCGGTGCAATTACCCATTCTCACCAGAGAGGGCCCGCAATTCCTCAAATTCCAAAATGTAGACATCAGCGTTAATAACAAATTACTTAAGATAAGATACAAAATTGGCACAGATTATTATCATTATTCCTAAATAAGCAAAATACTCTTACACTTACAGTGCTTATTAATACAAAAATCAGAGAAAAATAATAAGATTTAAACCCTTGTAATTAGGCAGTTTTACTTTTTACTGTTTGATTAAAAAAATGTACAGTGTAAACAATGTATTGACTCAACACAGAAGTATAAATAGGCCTTAACAGCATTATTTTGCATTGTATGAACTCTTCTGAATGAGGGTAAATTCAAAGAGCGAGTAGTACTTAACCAATAATTCTGCATTCTATCTGAACTTGCACTGCTGATTTTGGTCAATGCTGACAGAGATAACCTGGAATATATTTGTTGGATTCTCCATAAAACGCTAGTAAAGCATTCATTTTTGTAAATGTTTGAAATAGTGTTTCTTCTTTGTCATTTCTACAAAGCACTGATTTTGTTGTATTTGTATTGAATGTCAAGCCTCTAAACAATAGAAAAACTGAAGCAGCATTACATGTAGCTTTTTTTACATTAAAATAATAGCTGCAGAAATTGTGTGATTCTCTGCTGATGTATAATAGGGGAAAATTCCTTTCGATCGTTGCTACCCCAGAATGCTGCTTTAACTGCACAGTGTAGCTTGACTTGTGCACAGTTCCACATTTATCTCTATGGTCAGAATTGTGTAAATTCCTGTAATTTTACTCTACTGCTTATGTCTATATGCTTTTATCACTAGTATTAGTGCGTGATGTGTATCTCTAAACATGTCCAAAAAAGCCCATGTCTAAGGTGTTGTTTAAGCTTACTGACTGTAGGCAAGCAATGGAGTAGACAATGCTAATTATTGCATAATACTGCTTTGAAGCTGAAGGAACGCTGTACTAAACTGAAATGAAATATAGTTGCTGTTCAAATGCTTATAGACCTGACTCCAGTACTAGCTCCTGATGATCATACTGGGATTGATGATGATGTGGTGCTGCGGTTAGAGGCGATGCTGGCTGGTGTGGGGAGCGTATTGTATCGTTGCTGTGTAGATAGCAGTGGAAGAAACAGGAAAACAGCTTTGAACTTGTCCTGCTGTCGATGCCATAAGGGCTTGGCAGTGTGGTGATGTGTGACCAGCTGGTCTTGCATTAGGCCCTAATGGTGGGAGCAGAATGGGTCCTCTAAGGACACACACTTACACACACACACAAAGCCCCCCACAAATAGTGCCGTCTATACAGGAGAAACGCACCTAAAGTCTGGGTGGTCGTCTGTCCTCCTTTTTGATATGTCTATTCTGCTTTGATTCCAGTCTTTCGGACACAGCGAGCTCGCATGCCACCGCGGCTGGATTATTATTCCCTTTTCCATGAGCAATCATGATCCAATGGCTTCAGAGCTGTTCAACTGGAAAGACTTTACTCCAGCCGTGTCCAAAAAGTGTGGCACGGCAGAGCGGATTACACGGGCGCTTTGGAAAACGCTTGGCGTAGTGGAGCACTTTTAGGCTTTTATGTACATAACCTGAATATTCAGACCCTTCAGAAAGCTCTGTTCTCATAACATACTCGATCATCTCTGCCAGGATGGGTTATTAAAGCAGTATGGTCATGATTTTTGGTTTATGTGGGGGGAAATAATGAGGCTGATTTGTTTATGAAATCTCGCCACAGCGCACCTGTTGAAAGCAAGAAGGTTTGGGAAACCCGTTAAGCACTAAATTGTGTTATTTTACAACAAACCAAGTCTTGATTGATTGTGAAATAAATCCTCTCTTACTGTGAACTCGATCTGCTGTTGAGTTGCTCTCATTTCACCAAGAATGTTAAAGGTGGCAGCGTTTCAGTGGGACAGTCAACAACATCTGTGTCTAGAGTTAATGACTCCAGCTTCATCACCAGTCCTGAGATCATTAATCTTGCAGTAAAACAGTGTTTTTCTGTGCTTAGGTGTATCTTTATTTTAGGTGTACCCTTATTTGCCTCGAGTTAACTGTGAGTGTTTGGTGACAGGAATGTAAATGTTGGAATTGCATAGAATAAATATGATTGGAATCAATGTCTCCAAATGCGTTAAATTTATTATACTCATGATTTAATGCACTTTTTATGCAAGGAATCTTGCATATACTTCCAGGCAATCCAGTTTTAGCTTTAACAAAAATCTTAAAATCCAGAACGAGGATTTTTGTAATATGAGGGTCTTGTAATATGTGCACATACTGTAGACATTTAGCACTATTTGTTGTTTGAATAATCGATGTATCAGGACACACCTGGGCAACAAAATACCCCTGACGGTTAGATGTTCCAAAACTTTTGCTCCCAAGAAAAATTAGGTTCTATCTTCTGAAGTATCTCTCAAATATTTTCTTATATTTTTTAGTAATGTTTTCAGTCTACATCAGAAATAATGGGATTGGCCTCACCGTTCCATACCTTTGGAGAGAAGAGTGTATAAATACCTTTTGTGAAGAAGTGTGTAGACTAATTTCATATTAGTAGACATATTAGTGCAAAGAGAGACATTAGTGCGAGACAAAACACACAAGTATGTACATGTGTGATTGAGGTGCAGTGGGTACTAACTGTAGAGAGCTTTAGGGATCTAATGATAATGATATGATTGGGTGATAGATAGATAGATAGATAGATAGATAGATAGATAGATACTCACCTCTGCTGCTCATCCCACAAAAAAAGAAAAATTAACAGGCTTTCCAACAGTATAAGAAATGTTACAACAATAAAATAATCTACCAAACACAAATTTCCTTATTTTTTGTGCTATGTTTATATAGGTGTAGACTATTGTTTCCTTTCAATGAAAATATCACTTCAAACTGCTCTCTACTGCTAGACTAGGCTTAATCCCTGTTTGGGAAACTGCCCACTTTTATTGCTGTACTAAAAGTAAACAGTTTTAGCATAGCCTGGCATATTAAAAATGTGCAGATCAGATCTGTATCAGTATAAACTTAATTGAAAGACTCAAAGATGTGCAACAGGCCAGTTCTTTCATTGACCTTTTGCTGTGAGGGCTTCACTTTGATAAGTCACGTATATGGAGGGGATAGCTCGGCCATCTGTAGGCTGCCCCAAACAGGATATGAGGTATGAGCAAATCTCAGGTGCGTTATTCCAGGATTGGGAAAGGCTGAAAATAGCTTTGGGTTGTGTTTTCCCTGCTCAGAATGGAGATTTGAGTTTTGGAGCCTGCAGAATCCCCCACACAGACTGGGCTAATCTTCTCCCCCTGTGGCTCTCCTAGTGGATTTTTCTTTTGTGAAATGACCAAAGGAAGACTATATCTATTTTGAAGAGGCCAAAAAAGTTCAGGTCCTCTGTGCTGTTGCTATTTTTGGATGATGCATCGTTAGCTGTAGTTGCACTCGATTTTGAGGGCAGTCAATAGACTCATGTAAGGTTTAACAGTTGTGTTTTTGTTTTTTGTTTTTTTTTGTGCCTTTTTGGTTTCGCTGCTACTCCAGGCAGTGGCACAGAGGAGCACGAAGAGTGTACTCTTATTCAGGTGCTTCAAGAAGAAGCGGAAAGCAGCTTTTTTTTCCTCTCCATTGAGAAAAGACAGAACCTCTCCACCCTTTCAGACTACTACAGTACATAGCCACGGGCCTGCATGTCTGAGCGATGATGCCCCTGTGTAGTGCACTCAGTAGTGCACCGTGCTGTAATCACGGCTCAGAAGATAAGCCAGAACTGAACGAATGCTCCGAATTCCTGGCTTTCTGAATGCTAAAGGACGGGACTGTCCAGACAAGATAATAGTGCTGTGATGTTTTTTTTTTGTATATATTGCAATAGCAATAGATCTTTTAGGGCAGTATGAAATTAGCCTTTTTTTTTTCCTAAATTTTTTTTTTTTTTTTTTTTCCCTTTTTTGATTTATTGTGAGATGTCTTTTTGAATGCTGAAGGACTGGACTGCACAGTCTAGACAATATAATAGTGTGAAGATAATCTTTTATTATTATATAACAGATTTTCCTTTATGCGTCATTAACTATTTTGCCCATTATAAGGTTTATTATGAAAGTCTGTTTTCATACGTAAGGCCCACCCGAATATAAGGCACCTTATGCAACACTATTAAGGAACAAGGGTGTCGCCATGTTTTGCTTCTATTTTAGCAGGTCTCGCTGAGTGGCGAAACCTGTAAAACTAAGCTAAGTTGAGTAAACAAAACTGTAATTCTTAAAAGAAACCTTTTATTTTAAAGTCAAACAAGAGCTGAATGTTAAGCTACACAGATTCCTCTCCTGGAAACTGTTTATTTAGGTGAGTAAAGTACTGTAAGCTTAGAATCCCTGTTTTCCACTAGGGCTGGGTGCAGCAGCATTAGCATTAGCTAATGCCACCAGACAGCACTACACTGAGGAACCCTGAGTGTTTAGTTGAGGCACTATTAGCTAGTGGTTCATCCCACATAGCTTGTTTTAACACAGTAAACACACAGTCCGATATACTCACCTCTGAACAGCAAAAGAGCTAGTGCTTAGTGTGGTTAGTGACTTATGCTAATGCTGCTCCAGCAGTGCTGGCCAAGGTTAGCAGCAGACTACAGGCTGGTAATACTCACCTCTGAATGGCGAAAGAGTTAGAGGCTAATGCTAATACTGCTGCAGAACAAAAAAACTAAAACTGAAACTCCTGTATAACTCAGAATTCATACATTAAGACACACTGGATTATAAGCCACACTGGCTATTTTTGGGAAAATTAAAAGGATTTAAGTGCACCTTGTAGTACTTTTTAGGTGAATTTTGAATTTTGGTTAAAGGTTCACATCACTCACAGTTCGTATTGGACCACATTTCGGTCGTAGGATTGAGCTGTGAAGCAATGGAACTGTGCTTACTAATGCTCTAGTCACTAAATGCAATCAAATCCTCACATCAGTGGTCTTCCTTAGACAACAGAGACTGTTGTTCCAATAAAAGGGATGCAGGATAAAGAGAACCTCTCTTTTTTAATACATTTGATAATGCAAGAAACAATTAATGAGCAAATGCTCCAATGCTTTTAAGCTGTCATATTGTGCAGAGGACTTCAAATCTTCAAATTGTTGCTTCCTGGACTTTGTGATCTTTTGTGGGTTTTACTCTACACGGCCAATTATTTATATTGCATGTTCCCTTCATTTCCAGAAATGAAAAATCCAGGACTTTAAGCTTTCATATATGGTACCCTGGTTCTAATATAAAGGCAAGCATTATCAACATGAATTAGAAACTTTATATTGTTATATTGTACTGAACACAGGCGTGCTCAGTACAGCAGGCAGTGTGTGTACTCTGAGTGTACAGTGAGTGTATTCTAGCCAGATTGAGTTAGTTTATCTGTTCCTATTCGGCTTCAGGCCTCATGTCCTCACATGCCAAATCTGAATCAGTGTCCCTCCTGCACTACAAGAGATTGCAGAGAAAGTATTCCAGCAGAATGATATGCAGAGATTGAAGTGACAAGCAATGCGAGGCTGGTAGCGGACAGGAGAGGAAGTGAAGGTCCTTTATCTGTCCATCACTGTGTCCACTGTATCAACTCCGGAATCAAGATGTCTATTGAAGAGGAGGGTCTGCTCAAACTGTTTTTCTGATATCGCTGTATCTCTGCCTCTGATCTAAAGGGAATGTGTAGCAGAGTGTAAATCTCGTTTTTGTGTAAAATTCCCCATATTTCGTAAACTTTCAGTGATATAAAATTATTTTTAAAACTACACTCAACACATACTGTAAATATGACTTGTGAAACTGTTTACACAGTAAATAAACAAGGCCTAGCAAGCATTCATTTTTACATTGATTATTATGAAGTAAGAGCAGTTGTTCATGATCTTATACATTTTACAAATAATATAAACATAACTTAATAGGAAATTTGTATTTAACAGAAAATGAGATTGAAGCATCAACTACAGGTGTGCCAGAAGTTATGGAATAGTAGTACTAGTACTGTACATAAATGGTGAAGTGTTGCTTCAAAGGAAAGCTTAGGGGCACCTCTGTCACTTGAGGTCTTGTGAGTTAGGTTAAACACTAGCTAGTGTGCTCATAGATATAGGCAATGTAAGTTACTGTATCACTGTGTTAGTAAGGTCTGATAGGTGGTACTAGATGTATGGCATTTTTCGCTGACACTCTTATCCAGAGCAACGAACAAGGTTATTCCTATTACACAGGTGGGCCAATGTAGTGTTAGGAGTCTAGCCAAAGGACTCTTATTGGTGTAGCACAGTATAGTCACCCAGACCAGGAATTGATCCCCAGTCTCCCACATGATGTGTTAGCTCAATGGTGGTGATGTTATCAACTGCATTACACCAAGATGGATGAGACAATCCACTTCTAAAGTTGTCTGTGCATTTAGTGTGTGGTAATGATCTAGAACTGTCTGTCCTAGAGCTGGGCGATATGGCCCTAAAAAAAAAAATCTTCGATTTAAAAAAAATAAAAATAAATAAAAAAATAGATTTAAATTTTAAGATTTTTTCCCCTACTAAAAATCTAATGATGATAAAGAAATGTTTAAAACTAGTTTTTATTTATTTAGTTTTCACTTAAATGTCCCCTTTGTGGTTAAAGTGCAACCAGAAACAAGCAAAAATACAATTGTAAACAGTGAGAACATCTAGTTACTTTTAGAAAGCTAAACATAGTTGAGGTACTGACACAATGCACCCTTAAACTGAAAAAAATATATAAATAAACCCACCCTCACAAAACAAATAGAAAGAAATAAAATGGTGCCCTTTTTGATGAAACTTACAAAATAGAAAACAAGTACAATTTAATATGCTATTAAGTAAAGAATTTTCCCCATTGGGCTTAAATTGCAAAACAAAGCTTTTAAATAATTGCCAGTGTTCTATAAAATGAGATGATCTTTTCTCATTAATATGCAAAACAACCATAAACTGTAGTGCATACAGAACCTGGTACACGGTTGGAAGATGTGTCAATTTTCATAAAAACACATAGTCCTTAACTGTAAATTCGAATTAATCGATAATATCGATTAATTGCCCATCTCTAGTCTGTCTCTTAACATTTGGCATGTCAGTGTAATTCCAAAATGTTCCAGTGTTTACTGCTTCTATCTTTACCTTTATCAGAGCTTTCATTCTCTTCAGGAGACGTACTTTAATAGTTTTTATAGAAATATGCATGAGATTTTCTTTTTTTTTCTTTTTTCACCTCAAATTCAGTCTAAGGAGATTGCAAGTAGAAAGTATTCCAGCAGAGATTGAAGAGACATGTGAGGAAGGAAGTGTCCTTTATCTGTCCATCACTGTGTCCACTGTATCAACTCTGGGATCAAGATGTCTTTTGAAGAAGAGGGTCTGTTTTTCTGATACCTCTGTCCATTCCTTCATTCCAAAGGGGGATGTGTAGCAGAGTGTAAATTTCCCATCTGTGTGTTAAAGTTGAGAAACTGTTTACACGGTAAATAAACAATGCACAGTTTCATAGTTTACACAGTTTTACTGTCTTTTCAGGTTTATTTTATTTCTTTACATAACTCTATTAAAAGTGCTGCAATCAGTAATGTGCAAACAAAAATCACAGCAACCTTCACTGCAGGAGGCCTCACATGCATATGCCACAGGTGCAGTGAGCTGTGTTCATGGGACACACCTAAGCCACACCTAAGCCTAAGTTAGATCAGTCTTACAAGTCTAAGCATTTTCTGCCTCTTTTACCATCCAATTCCCACCAAACAAACCAAATTTAATAACATTGAGGTCTGGATCTGGGGTTATTAGCCTGTTGTTCTGTGAACAGCATCAGCTTCAGCAGTTTTTGCTTTGTCTTTTCTATTTTCTATTTGATTCATAGGATCTTCTTGATCAGCTCAATCAGAGATGTCTTCTTCTCACAGTAGGGGGGAGCAACAAACTCTTTTGGATGCTTTCAAATGTAAAGCAAAAGTAGAGCCTGATTTTCTTCTCTCTCCAAGACAAAAGTGCCGTTTCCTCCAAAACGACCTGCTTAAGAAGGTTCCCTGTGATTTGTGTAATTTGAAGAACATGGAATTGAGCCTTAATATGGATTTCAGATATAATAAATGCAATAAAAATCCTTAAAATCTGAATGCTGAAAGAAACCGAAAAAAAAAAAATGAAACCACGAAGATTGGGGAAAATGGAAAATAATTTCATATCCTTCTATACCAGACCTTTTTTTTTTTAGACACAAGTTTTGGACATTTCTGATTTGTGCGTTGTATTGCAACAGTCTTTTAAGAAATATTTTCTGAAAAATTAACCTAATCCTCATTTAGACTGAAAATAAACTTAATAAAAGTTAGTCTCTGATATTTGCCAGAGGTATTTACTACAATTTGCGTAATGGCCGTGCATTTCTTGATTTGAGGACATTCAAAGGAGTATTGCATCATTTCAGGGGCAACCTTTTTCCTAATTAGAGTGGAGGATTCTGCCTCCGCCTCTTCTGGAGCTTTGGTGCAGTGCAGTAGGGAGCGAACAGTATTTCCTTCATACATATGCAAGCACATCCTGAGAAAGAAGTCTGGCCGAGTGTCACGGGAGCGCCACAAAAGATCGGAGCTTGACAAGAGCCTGAGCTCCCTGCCAGCCGCGAGGGTTACCGAGTGGAACTGAGGGGCCCTGCCATGTTTGTGGAGATCTAAAGCAGCCCTCTAAAAGCTCTGTTTGCATTTTATTCACTAGCCTGGCTGAAAGGTACACAGAGGGACCCCCCACCCCCTTCCTCTTCCACTACCCTTCCTCTTTTCTTTTCCTTTTGACCATACAGGTTGTATTCTGCCATTCAGTCAAAGAATGTGTACCAGAGGAAATTATGTGGCTTAATTGGATTATTAGTAGGTTTGTTCCAATGCCTTTTTGTGTGTGTGTGTGTGCCCCAGAGACCCATTCTCTCACTCAGTCAGGCCTTTATTAGGACAGCGAGATCTCGCGCCATAACAGTAGCACTAGTTGTGAAGGAGTGTGTGAAGCTGTACGTTGATACGATTCTTCCCACATCTCTGTGCTTTATCTAAAAATGACACTGCTTGCCCAAAACAAAATTGACACACTCTAATATTTTATTGGACCACCTTTAGCTTTGTTTGCTGCACGCATTCGCTGTGGCATTGTTTCAACAAAAAATTCTGCAATGTCACAAGATTTATTTAAATCCAGTGTTGCATTAATTTTTCACCAAGATCTTGTTGCATTGATGATGGTAGAGTCTGACCACTGCACAAGGCCTTCTCCATTCAGCACATCCCAAAGATTCTCAATGAGGTTAAGATCTGGACTCTGTGGTGAACAATCTATGTGTGAAAATGATGATCTCATGCTCCCCGAATCACTCTTTCACAATTCCAGCACCATGAATCCTGATATTATCATCCTGAAATATGGCCGTATCATCAGGAAGAAAAAATCCATTAATGGAATAACCTGGTCTATATTCAGTATATACAGGTAGTCAGCTGACCTCATTCTTTCAGCACATAGTGTAGCTGAACCCAGACCTGACCAACTGCAGCATCAACCCCACATCATTTACTTACTTAAATCCAGGTGGAGACTTTTTTTTGGCCAGACAGTGTATTCTAATTTTGAGATCTGGTGGAATTCATAATGTCTGTGCCCTTAGTTCTTAGTTAGCTTGGCTTTGAGGGACTGCCAGCTAATGTGGCTCTTCTAATATTGGCTCTTAGAAATATTTTACAACTGTATTTTATTGCATTTTGATGAATTTTCTGATTGCTTAAAGATCGCTAGTATATCAAGTTTAATTGTAGGATGGGCAACAAAAATGTACTAAATAAAAAAATAATAATAATCTGCCACTTCATGTTAAAATAATGTAGTAAATATTGTGTATCGTAAAAAAAAAAGATCATATTTGATCAAATCAGGTTTTCTGAACTTTAAACTTTTCCCCAGCTTTTTCTTTTGTTTGTTCTTTTTCCAATTTTCAGTCAAGGATCAGTGCAGTGCCTTCATCTGTTTTTCTGTCTACATTGTTGTGGTCAGATGTATACATACACTCATTAGGGACATGAATTACATGTAAATTTTGAGTTCAGTAATTTATTTAAACTTCTTTTTCTAAAACAGAATGAATGCATCATGCATCTCATTTTGATTGAGGATATGGCTGGTGGAGGACACATTGACACTTGTAGGCAAACTTGGTAACACGTTATCATAAAGGACTTTGGTAATGTTCTGCATTATCTCTTAAGATTAAATGTACTTTAAACCATAAACTTTCTCGAAATTTGTTCAGTAATGATAAAAAGCCAAAGCTACTTAGAGGTTCAAAATATACATCACACCTAACATTGAGTGCTTTTGGTAGATATGGAACTATTCTTTTGGTTTTACAAAACCAAATCTTTCTGGAAAGTGTGGACTTGAAA